>NC_143562.1:37463333-37800000 GCF_054136105.1 Typopeltis vanoorti
GCATTGTATAACCCAATTTGGATATTAGCTACATAAAATGCTGCCCTATCAATGTTGCCACCTGGGTGCGGTGCACCCCTTGCACCCTTGGGTTGGCGCTTGGCCCTGATTGGACTCAACTGTCACCTACGAAAAAGCTTGACCGAACTAATCTGAAATCAGTAGAAGAATGTCAGAATGGGGATGATGACAAGTAAAGGGAGCAAAGAAAAAGACCAATCGGCGGTCTTATTTCATGAATATTAACAATCAGAATCCCTGCCACTACAATTCTATGAAAATTCCCACAGCATTCTTATACTGATTTAGAATAAGCTGAACTGAATTAACAAGATGATTCTGTGAGAAAATGAATAATGTAATCCCAACTTCTCAGACCTCAGAAAGCTTGCAAAAACAGGGTTGGTTTAATCTAAAAATCAACAGAATTAAGTCTATAGGGAATGAAGATAAGAAGTGAGAACAGTTGGTTAGTCATGGTCACTAATTGCTAGTTTGAGGGATACCCCAGTACTTCCCCGCTCATCTTGGGACAGATGCCAGAAGGAGGAAAAATCTCTGCACTTGAGGTTAAGTATACAAAGAGCAGGGGAGTAGAAGAAATAGAGAAAGGCCAAAATAATGTAGGATCAACAGAGAGCACCAGGACGGTTTGACTTATTTCAGTTTTTTATTATTAATCAAGGTTTTACTAATTTTTTCGAAGGTTGTCATTTTTCCCCGAACTATGTAGCAAAATCTGGTGCCCCAAAGTCTTAGCACCCCTAGGCCTAGGTTCGCCTAATGATAAAACCGGCCCTGGGCATGGGGGCTTGTCATCTTGATAGTAACACGGATCCATTCCATAAAAACTCCACAGTGTAGGCAGCGCCTGATTATCCATAATATCAAAGTACTGAGCTGCCTTCATGGAACCACAGACAATGACCAGTGGTCCCCCCCCCTCCAAACCAGCTGAATGCACCCCACACCATTACTCCTCCACCACCAAACTTTACTGTGGGTACAACACACTGTGGTAACAAGCATTTACCAGGCTGCCTCCACACCCTGCCATCAGACTGGAAACAGGTGAACCTTGATTTGTCGCTCCAGAGTAATGTTTTCCACTGGTCAATGTCAATTGTCTGGTTCACATGCTCTTTTCATCAGGCCAGACCAGCCACCTTATTCGTTGTTGTGATGTTCGGCTTGTGTGCCGCTGCTCTTCCATGGAAACCCAGTAAATGGAGTTCTTTTTCTACAGTATTAGTTATCACCATGGCGTTACTGGTGGTCTGTAACTCATCATGGATGGTCTGTGCTGATTATAGCTGGTTTTTGCACACCACCTGTTTTAATACCCTCCTGTCAGTCATTTTCAGCAGCCACCCTGGATGTTTTCCTGCACAAGTGATGCCAAAACGTCTCCATTTGTTGATTACATCACCAACCGTTGATTTTGGATGCTCCAGTTGAGGTTGAGCGGCAATGTAGGGATGTATGGACATGTTACCAATGACAGCCCACGATGACACCTCTCAAAGTCACTGAGTTCACGTCATGTTACCATACCACCTGTATTCAACTGCTACGATAAAATACTGCTTCCTAATATCTGTACACTGATTTTTATGTTATTAAGAAACCTGGAATGTCCATATCCCTGAAATCTGATTTGGTTCTGGGTTAGATTAAAGAATAGAGCAAGGAGGATGTGTAGTGAGAGGAGTAGACTCTTGGACATGACACCCATACCTGGTTTCAGCTTTCTTCTTTAGTAGTTCATAACCTCTTTCTGTTAATCTGAACCACCTGTAAATGTATATTTCTGACATCCTCTTCTCCCTTTCCCTGGTATCCTCAGTTTTATTATCTTTATAATCCATTTGTTATGTCTCCATATGTGTCCCAAGAATTTCGTCTTTCTTCCTATGATTGTTGTCTTTAATTTCATGCAAGACTTCATTGGTTTTTCTTTTTTGGCAGTTTGCTCTTAGTAATACTCTTCAATAGTACATTTCAAAGTTTCGATCCTTTTCCAGTCCTCTGCTGTAATAGTTCAAGTCACACAACCTTATAAGAATACACTCCAAACAATTGTTTTCATAAATCTTTTCTGAGTGTCTTTACTTATCTTATGCATATTAATCTTTTTTTTTCCTTTAATACTTCTTTTGCCATGGCAATACTTCATATTTCCAATGTACCTTTGCCATCTTTTTGAATGTTCTTGTTCAATATTTTTATTTCTAATCATTATTTTATCTATTCTTGTTTTGTTCTTTTGAACCTGTTACCATTATTTTAGTTTTTGCTATGCACATTTATCTTGAGTACATAATCCATCTTAGATCTGTTTTAAATACTGTTCATTCTCAGCTAATACAGTTATATTATCAGTAAAGCATATCATATTCTTTCTTTCAAGGTTAGATGGTAGTCAGCATTCATTGTGTAGAATTTATGGAGACAAGAACACTCGTGTTAGAGCAATTACTTTACTTATAATTAAGAAATTAGCACTCGATACATCAGCCTCTATATCAAGATCACCATCAGGAAACCATACATATGAACAAGACACAAGTTACATAACACTGCACAAAAGTAAGTTAAATTTAACTGCTTTTTTAATCACTTATGCCACCTGATCTTTGGGGAAACAAAAAAAAAATACAAAATAAATTAATAAAAATCACTAAATACATTAATAAAAATCAATAATCAATAAATAAATATAAGTATAATAACATACAGATGATTTTAAAAAATTACAGTGTAACTACATCAAGTGCATCTTTACAGTCCTATTGTTCTTAAGGTTTGGATCCTATATGATGAACAAAGATGGGAACATGATGGCAGGCAAATAAAACATGCAAACAAACATAAAGATGCACTTGATGTAATTCCATTGTCATTTTTTTAATTAATCTGTGTTATTATAGTTATTATGTATAAAAAAAATTTTTTTTTTCATCAGAAGCCAGGCTAGCATAAATGATTAACAATTCAGTTAGATTTATTTCACTTTTGTGTAGTGTCTTGTTCATATGTATGTTTTCCTGATAATGACATTGATATAGGGGCCAAAACGTCAAGTGCTGCTTTCTTATGTTTTTATCTGTATTAATTCTAAACAGTGAAAGCATATCATATGTATCTGCATTCCATGTTAACTCCTTCATTCCTTCCTTTATTACTTTCATTGCTTTTTTCTGTATACAAGTTGAAAAGTAAGGGTGATAATGCACATCCTTGCGTTACACATTACCTTACTTCTACAGTTGCTTCATTTTCCTGTATTCATATCTTTATTTTCTGATTTGCATACATTTCTTAATTAGCCTTCTATCTCTCCAGTCAATTCCAATTTTCTTTATTATTCGGAAAAAAGCTTGCTCCACCGTACATTATCAAAATGCATTTTCCAAATTTATAAAGGCAATGTATGTATTTATGTATGTAGTTTTATTTACTTCAGTTCTTCTTCAATCTATTATTGTTCTTAAAGCTAATATAATAAGACCTCACTTGATACTATTGTGTGCAGGTCTGGTCTCCTGGTTTCCATTGTGATTCTGATATATTGGAGAGAGTACAAAGGAGAGTGTTAAAAATGATATCAGGATTGTGGAATACTGATTATAAAGATAGATTGAGAATTTGTAGACTGCAGACACTAGCAAACAGGAGAAAGAGGGGTGATATGATGAGATTTACAAACTTCTGAAAGGGTCATACAGGATTTCAATTTATGGAGGGTGGAGAAAGGACAAGAGGGTATCCTTGGAAGCTGAGAATGAAGGCTGCCAAGAAAGGTGTGAGGGCTAGATTTTTCTCTCAGATGCTGGTGCATAATTGGAATGGATTGCCTTTGGATGTTGTGAGTGCAAGCAGTGTGAATGACTTCAAGAATAAGTATGACAGCTGACGTGTAGTATATGGCCTCCCTCGATGCGTCTCTGACTCCCTGGAGATCTCTCTCTTAATAATAATAATAATATTGCTTCCATTGTTCCCTTACCATTCTGGAATCCAAACTGATCTTCATTTAAATAACATTCAGTTTTTGTTTTATTCTATATTTCACTATATTTAATATAATCTTTGAGGCATAATTGCATACAATTAATGCTTGATAATTTTTACAGCCTGTTGCATTCTCTTTCTTGGGTATTATTAGCATCAAACTTTCATAGAAAAATCATATACTTTCTGTCTCTCTTGATGGATCAACCTAATCACATTAAATGTTGCATCTCCAAGATTTTTTAAAATTTCAGACAGTATTTATTTCATTTGTTCCTACCATATTCATCCAGTATTTCTGGTCCAAAACTCTTTTTTCAACTTCATATTCTGGTTCAATATTCTAATCATTGAAAGGCATTATAAATATTATAATGCCTTTCAATAATATTATTCAAATAATATTATTGAAATAATATTATTCAGAGCCACCAGGGCATACAGTATAATTTTTTTTTTTCTTGAATGTTTTATGAAAGGTACTAGCAACATATGTCACTTTTCATTTAATTGTTAGTAATTAGCAGTAAACTTAATCTTAATCATGCAGTACTAGGCTGTCTTCTTAAGCAAACCAGAAGTCAGTAATTAAAAAAACAAAACAAAATTATCCTTTTAGATTTACTTTAAACTTGCTCTTTTATTCATTGTAAGTAATAATTTCTAAACAAAACTATACTTGTTTTTTTAGAAATGTAGCTTATAGCATAAATTTTGTAATACTAGGTTTTTCTGGAAGAATTAATTAATTATCCACAATTACATGAAAAGATAGCTGAAAATATTAATAAAGTGGTCAACACTGAATATCCTGTGGAAGATATCCAGCTTCTTGATGTACCTGGAACTGCTGCTGAAAATGCAGCCTCATTACAGGTAACTATAATATAATAAAAATGATGTGCATAAATGATATAAACATTTTCCCCAATTTTAGATTATTTTGCTTATACTCAAAACTGTAAGCATGGAGTATAAGCAAATACCAGAATTGCAACTTATATGCAATGCTATCAATTCTACAGTGGTATACAGTCTTATTATGCCCACATCAACTTTGAATGGTGAGTTTATCGATAATTCCCTAGACCTACCGGGTCCCTTGCAGTTGCAAACTGTCCTATTATGGCCAAACAGGCAAGACAGCCAATATCAGAATTTCTGAACACAAGGACTGCACCTGGTTCCACCAGTACAGCCACTCAGGACTTGCTGACCATGCTTTGGACACTCACCACAGGATACATTGGAAGAAGACCACTGTATTACACTGCAGCAAATACAAGTATGAAAGGCTATTCCTCGAATCTACCTCAGCCCTGAAAAACTTTCCAAACCTCAACAAACTTGGGAAGCATACATCCTGAGATCTTCAGCCCAACAGTCAGTACTATCCAATTCAGCCCACTAGTGTGCACCATTTAGGACTCTAGGCCTGACTTTGGTTGCCTTTCTTCAACCTTATTTGCCCAGTGTTAGTGCTGCGTCCATATATCATTGTTTTTTGATCCTAATGATGGCAATTTAACATTGCCAAAATATAGTAAATTATTAATTAAAGTTTCTATAATTAATAGTTGAGTATACAGATATGACAATGCTGAGAAAGGTTAGGACATCAATAGGAAAAATCACTGGCAGTATCATATTAAAAATGAGAAAATAACTTGACTTGGTTAGCATTCAGAAATGTGTTAACAGCTAATCTCAGGCATTATGGTCCCTTAAACAGAATGGGAGAGGAAAGATTAATAAAAGGGGTGTTCTTTGCCAAGTTGGCAGGGAAAAGACCTAAGGGAAGACTAAGGTCTAAGTGGATTGATAAATCAAAAGAACCTTAGAAGACAGAAATATAAGATGTGATAATATTGGAGTCTTGACAGATAACAGATTAATTTGGAGGAAAATTGTTGATAGGAAGTTAGTAATGAACTATTTTTTTTTCATGTAGCACTATTGTAATTACGTCTTTTCCCCCAAAGCACATATCAGGAATTTGATGATGGTGATGATATTTCCCATAAAGGAGATAACCAGAGGCCATCAGATCTGATTAAATTCAGGCATTGTAGAAATACCTCACAACTTTTGTATGGCCACTATATAAGGAATCCACTTTTATATAAGAGTTTAGTTTTCTTACAAAGAATGTTGTGTTTAGTTACGATGGCATGTTCTGTTAGGCCAGACTGCTCAGATTCAAGATCTGGATATATGATTTATGTTCCTCACACAGATGGCTTCAGATCGGCTAGACTGCCCAAAGTAAGACAAATACAGGAGCAAAGGATCTAATAGACAAATTTTAGCATACATTCAGAAATTTCTTTAATATACTTAAGTAGAATCTGAGAAATATCTTCAAGAGATCTAGAGATTGGTGGCCTGAAATTGTTCAAGGCTTTCTTGATAAAGGACTCATTAAAGCTATTTTTTATAAAGGCAGATTTGATATGATTCAATTCCTGCTGTAAAAGGTCTTCATTGGAACATCTTCTTCATCAGTCTTCTATAAATTCCTAAGTATTATATTAATATATATTTTTTTTAAATTAGAAATTTGTGACTCTTAAAATTACTTTCACATAAGTTTGGATTTCCATCTTTAGTTTCTATAGATGCAATAGCTTGCATACCTATTTAAAACAGTTATCACAGCTTTACGGAGAACCTGTATCTAAGTTATACAGGTTCTCCGTAAAGCTGTGATAACGGAGAACCTGTATCTAAGTTATACAGGTCAGTCTGGTAGATGTGCAGCTGTCCATCATGAGGAATATAGGATTCTTTGAAAGAAAACTTAGCTTTTATGTAAAAGTAGATTCCTTGTAGAACAGTTATACAAAGAGAGCTGTGAGGCCTTTCTACACCAACCAAAATTTAAACAGATTTGATAGCCTTTGGTTATTATTATCTTAATATATTTATTATTTTAAATTTATTTTATTGTATTTAAATTAGGGATTTACTGACCATCTGCCCTGTCAAGGATTAGGCATTTGTCTGATCTGGCTTCACTGGTCTTTCCATCTTGTAGCCGGTCTTCCTCTCTTTATTGCAAATTCTTTTATTGCATTTTATTTGGTGTTCCATTGTTATCATACTGAGGATGCTTTTAATACATAGGCAAAAATTTTACATTGATTAAAATTACTTCCAAGTAAATTTGAGTTTCCATTTGAATTTCTATAACCATGACAGCTTGCAGCATGTTCAAAGTCACTATTGGCTGCACAATCTTATTGACTTTTGAGCATTGTATGATAGCCAGTGCAAAACATGCTCAAAACACAACCAGCCTACAATAGTCCCCAGCTAGACACAAATTGAGTCTAACAAATTGAACACTATAATTAATGGAATAGCAACACAGTGAATCAGACCTCACAGAATGGAGTATAGTAACAAACAGCCTTACTGAGTTCCCATTCTTTCCATTTAAAAACAAGCAGTTATAGGTATGTTGGGAAGGAACACTGAGTATTCGAGGAGTGTGTGTGTGTGGGGGGGTTAATCTTTCCATGCAACAAATCCTAGTTGTTTCAGTTATCCCATGCTGAAACAGCAGCATATAGCAGCATAAATCAATGGATCCATTGTGGCACATGGTATCACTGTAAGTTGGTGACAGGTGATGATATAATGATGTGGAGCGTGTTTTCTTGGAAAACGTTAGGTTTTCTTATCACACTAAAGCAATGTCTGAATACTACAGTCTGCTTGAACATAGTTGCTGACATAATACATTCTTTCATACTATACTTTATCCATCAAAATTCTAAAAAAAATTAATATCACTTCCTTGTTGCACAGTCATGCATGTCACTAATCACAGATTATTTGGAATGGTTTCATGAACATGTGAAGAACCTGCGACACTTCATTCATCTGTTCAGTCACTATATCTCACTCCAATTGAGCATCTATACGAAAATGGATTATAGCTTTTCAGTAGTCCATTCTGAAGCAATTGCAAAATGTAATTATCTTCTTGGTTGGCATATTAATGTTTTCAGTGAAAGATTTAGAAAAGGTAAAGGAAAGCATAGAGTTCGAGTAGCAAAGCAAGAAAGAGAGAGGTTGCATATGAAAGCCACTGATTTGGAAGATATGATTTCACATCAGTCTCTTCTCATTTATTATGATTAATGAGAAGAGAGAGATTAGATATAATGGCTTGCATTTTCATAACCTCTGAAAATCAAACTATAGAATTTTGCTTATTTTCAAAGAAATATGTTTAAATATTTATACAAAGCATATATTTATAGACAGTTTTACTTTATGCAGCATGTATATGTGAAGTATGTTTTATTCTATATTATGCTAATTATTTGATTCAGCGTATATGCGAATGGTTAAAAACAAGGGATGATCAATTAACAGCATCTTGAAATAAAGATGGCATTGATTGTAATCAATGTGATTTCTGTATCGTTTCCAGCAATAATTTGGAGTATGTTAGAATTCTGCAAGCTGTTATAAATGTTAAATCAAGAATCAAATTGAACTTAGGATAATAGAAGTTTATGCACTAGATATATCACAGAGGTAGAATTGTGCATCCAATCAATACAAGAATCCTTATGGATCATTTCCCCTCTGATTCTATTTTCAGTGTAGTTTTCAAATTCAGTATGAAATGTAGCATCATCCTTTCTTCAAAAAATTCAGATATGTTATATTCTGTAAACCTTTTAACATGTAGCTTACCTTTGAATAAATAAAGGCAGCTCCATGCCAGTTAAAAAATCTTTGTATATCTTTTATATATCAAGGGGTGCTTAAGGGTCAAAGCTGTATAACTGAGAGGAGACCTCCACATAGCCTTTAAAGGAATGCGGAGAACCGACCAGGGCTTCTGACCTAATGTCCAATCCTCACATTCTCGTGGTGCACCCTGTTGGGTATCTACTTTGATACTGAACGAACGAGGATGGGCTGGCAATTTGGGATTTAGCCGACCAAATTGTATTCTTATTGGTTAAACCAAAATAAAAAATGATGGTACAACATGACAAAATTTCATGCCGGCTGGGGCGTCGCCCGGTTAAACAAGGCCCCCGTTGTTTTCGCCAGGGAACCAGGGCGAACAGCGAAAAGTCAGCTACTGGAACAAATCTGAAAACAAACCCCAACTCAACATCACCAGAGTTAAAGATCGGTACTATCAACGTAAGAAGCCTGAATGGCAAAGAAATGGAGCTAGCTGAGGAATTAGATAAGTACCAGATCGACATAATAGGGGTGACTGAAACAAAAAAGACCAAAACTGGTGAGATTTTTCTGAGCAATAAATACAAAATGTTATATTCAGGCAATAACAATCAAGGAAAAGAAGGAGTAGCCATAGTATTCAACACAAAATACGAGGCTAATCTTGAATGGCAGTCAGTCTCAAGTAGAGTAATGTGGGCAAATATGAGAATGGGGAACTGGACAATGAGACTTATTTGTGCCTATGGTCCCACAGAAGGTTCTACTAAGGTAGAAGTGGAGGAATTTTTTGAGGCTTTAGAAAAAGCAACTGACACAATGAAAAAGGAAAAGTTGGTCCTTGTTCGGGATCTAAATAGTAGAGTAGGAAATGATTGGGAGACATACAAAAATATTTTGGGAAAATTTGGAGAAAAGAGCAAAGCTAATAATAATGG
This sequence comes from Typopeltis vanoorti, assembly GCF_054136105.1. Classification (NCBI taxonomy): domain Eukaryota; kingdom Metazoa; phylum Arthropoda; class Arachnida; order Uropygi; family Thelyphonidae; genus Typopeltis; species Typopeltis vanoorti. The sequence continues at coordinate 37,473,002 of NC_143562.1, forward strand.
CAAATATCTGTTGGATTTCTGCTCAGGACATGGACTGGTTATTATTAACACCATGTTCCAACATAAAAATGTGCACAAATTCACATGGAGAGAAGAGGCTAGGAATAAGAAAAGTCTCATTGACTATGTTATTGTTGATAGTGATGTTTTCTCCCTGGTGCAGGACACCAGAGTGTACAGAGGATTTGAAATTGGAAGTGATCACTATTTAGTCTTGAGCAGGATAAAATTGAATTTCATATTGAAAAGAATAACATGTAAGAAAGTTTTAAAGCAAATAAAAGTTGAGCAGCTCTCAGATGTAAACTGTAGACTAAAATACAGAAATATTATTGAAAAGAAAATGAAAGAGTTTGAGAACAGGAATCAAACCTTGGAGATTCAGTGGCAAACTCTGAAGGAAACATTGATTGATTCTGCCAGAGAGGCATGTGGTGAGGTTGTGTGCAAAGATAAAAAAATCAGAACTCCCTGGTGGACACAGGAAGTTAAAGAGGCAGTGAAGGAAAAGAAGAAAGCATATCAAAAGTTCCTGGCAAATAAGTCAGCTTTTACTCTTACAGAATACAGAGACAAATGTAAGAAAGCTAAACAGTGTGTAAAACTAGCTAAACAAAAGTCATGGGAGGACTTTAGCAAGAATATAGAAAATAAATATCAAGAAGGTGGCAAAATATTCTGGAGGTTGTTGAAGAAGCTTAGGAATGGAGGAAAGAGTGCTGTAAAAGGAATTAGAGATGATAAAGGTGAAATGAAAACAGGAGAAAAAGATATCCTTGAAGTATGGAGTAATTACTTTGAAAAACTGCTAAATGAAACAAGCAGTGATGACAGCACAGTGATAAAAAACACTGACCAGGCATGCAGTCAGGAATACATATCCATACTTGAAGTAGAAAAAGCCATCAAAGGCTTGAAATGTGGAAAGGCAGCCGGAGTAGATGATATTCGACCAGAAATGCTGAAGTATGGTGGTATAAGAGTCTTACAGTGGCTGCACTGCATAGTTCAGGAAGCCTGGACAGAGGGACGAATTCCCGATGATTGGAGTAGAGCTCTCATAGTACCCATATATAAAAAGGGAAATAAAACTGAATGTGAGAATTACAGAGGTATTTCCCTACTGAGTGTTCCTGGCAAGATCTATGCAAGTATACTTGAGAAACGGTTGAGAAGAATTGTGAAAGAAAAGCTTGGTGAAGAACAAGCTGGATTCAGGCCAAATAGAGGCTGTCAGGATCAGATCTTCACTTTACGACAAATAGTCGAGAAAGCATGGGAATATAACAAAGATCTGTATTTAAGTTTTGTCGATTTGGAAAAGGCATATGACAAGGTGCCAAGAGAGAAGCTATTCAATACGCTGCAGTTATATGGTGTCAATGGGGCATTATATCAAGCAATACTTAGTCTTTATTTGAGTTGTGAGTCAGCAGTTAGAATTGAAGGAAGTACAGGAAGATGGTTTAATGTTAAATCTGGTGTGAGACAAGGATGTACATTATCCCCTCTGTTATTCATTATCTATATGGATCACATTATGAAGGAATGTGGTATTAAACCTGATATCAAAATTGGAGATGTTAATGTCAGCTCTTTGCTTTATGCGGATGATGTTATACTTCTAAATAAATCCGCTACAAGTCTGCAAGATTCTCTGACTAAATTGAATAGCTGGTGTAATAGATACGGTATGAAGGTCAGCAATAAAAAGACAAAGACAATAAAATAGGCAGAATCATTGAAAATGTCAACTGTGTTGTGAATGGAGAACCTGTGGAACAAGTAAAACATTTCAGCTACTTAGGCACAATTTTTACTGAAGATGGTAAACTAAATATAAAAATAGACAACAGAATCAGCAAAGCTGGTATCGTGGGAAGTCAATTGAATAAATTCATATGGAATAAGAAAGAAATTAGTCGGAACACTAAATTAGCTGTATACAAGACTGTGTTCAAACCAATTTTAACTTATGGATCTGAGAGCTGGGTCAGAAGTAAAACACTTGACCAAAGACTAGAGACCGCAGATATGAGAGTCCTGAGAAAGATTAGAGGCGTGAACAGATGGCATCAATGGCAATATCATATTAAAAATGAGGATATTAGGAAAGAACTTGACATTGTCAGCATCCAGGAATGCGTTAGCAGAGCTAATCTCAGATGGTATGGTCACTTAAATAGAATGGGAGAGGAAAGATTAGCAAAACAAGTGTTCTCTGCCAGGTTGGCAGGAAAACGACCCAGAGGAAGACCAAGATATAGGTGGATTGATATGGTACAAAGTGCCTTAGACGATAGAAATATAAGATCTGATAATGTTGGAGTCTTGACAAGTAACAGACTGATTTGGAGGAAAATTGTAGATAGGAAGTTAGTAATGATGTAATTTTTTCATGTAGTACTGTCATATCCTGTACACCCCTTGAGGGTACATGGCAGGAATTTGATGATGATGATGATGATGATTGTATATCTTTTATAATGACAATCACATATCTTTTTTTGCTGTGATTGGACAGTTTTATTGGAATTCTTTCCTGGCTTAATGGAGTTTCAAAACTTGGCATTCCACTAGTAAAATTTGTTGTTTCATTTGAACCATTTTAATTGCAGAATTAGGCACCACAGAATTATACCTATATTCCTCAAACATCTCTAGGTTCAGTTGTTGTTATATTAAATGTTATTACCATGCAAAGAATGCTATTGTATAGTGATATCACTGCAGTTATTTCCTTACTCGTTTTGATTTAAATGTACTTTGATAAAATTAATAAAGCACCTGTATGATGGTGGAAATACTCTAGTAATGAAAAGTTAGTTTTAATTTTTATAGAAGGCTATTGCTGACATGGAAAGTATATGTATCTCAGCTTGCAAAAAAATGTTAAAACCTGTGCATATTTAAATTAATACCCTTCAGAAGCAAGGAAAGAGATATAAATTCAATGATATATTGGATAATTGATTTGTGCATCTTTTACTAATTCCCAACTCAGATTAGGAAATGGTGATAATTTTGTAAAACAGGAGAAAATGCAGAATGGGTTAGAAGTGAAGGAAGAAAGAGAGAGATTGAACTTTGCTATAAAACTCATACTTTTGCTATCCACGCGTTCATACTTTTGCTGTTATTACTATAATAATTCAAACAGAAGAATGAAGTGAGGATTTTTCTGTATGGGAATCTGAGACATGTGGCCTCTTGTTTTTGAATGACTAATTGATTTCTAACCCAGCTCTCAGATTTGTAGATTAAAATTTATTTGAACTCTGTCTTGTTTACCACTTGCTTAGTAGTTTGAACTAACCTTCCTCTTATTCCATGTAAATTTATCCAAATGACTCCCCCACTATATTAGCTGTATTTATTCTGTTATATATTTTCATAATATACCATCTTCACTAAATGCTGATAAGTTTTATTTGTTCTGCAGGTTCTCCATTGAGGATACAATTGATATTTGCCATGTCCTGCCTCTTTTTATTATTTTATTATTATTTTTTTTTTATTACTGAATTTTGTATACAGAATTTGTTACAGCAGTTATTCAATTTAGTTCTGGAGTCTTATAGAATTGTAATTTAATTATTGAGGAGGATAACATCATCTATATATAGTATAAAGAATTGAGTTTAATATCTCCAATTTATATATCAAGTTATTCAAATGTCATTTTCCTTCATAATGTGATCCATATAGATGATGAAGTAAAGATGGTATATGCCCTTGTCTTACACCTGATTTTACATCATACCATGATCCTCTACCACTTGCAGTTCTTACTGCTAATATACTAGAAAGTATAGGGAGTTCATTTGATATAGCTGATATAAGAAATTGCTAACTTTAAGCAGAACATTTACAATTCAACAGTATAACGAAAGCGTCAGCCTTATCAGTTAGCCTCTGTGGTTATTTGGTCCATTTTTTATTAACCTTTTGACCCAAATATCCAAAACATGATATAGTCTTTCACAGACCACCACCACAATTAGTGGGCTCTGTTCTTTATGTTAACTTTTGAAGGCTTACTCACTATAAGAATATGAAGCATTTTTGTAAATCAAAAATTGTTGATATTATTACATTTTTATTTGCATTGACATAATTTTTCCAGGAAATGCATATACCAGATAATCTTATCAAAGATATTCTTATCAGAACTGCATCTGATCCTATATTCGATGAGGTGTTCAATTTGCTGTGTGGTAAGTTTATGTAATGTGTTTTATATTTTTTTTATCATTTAGAATGCATAGTATACAAAGAATAATAAAATTAGATAGTGAGGCTACAAACCAAAATATTGTGCTTACAGAGGCTATTAGGGGTTAATGTCTTAATCCCGAGTATGTTCCTTATGCATATGCACTTGTTCCATTATTTCTGCCACTACTAGTGGTGTTTTTCAGAACATGGTTTTCAGTATTTCTTAAAAATCTTAACTTGCCTGCCTAGTTAGTTGAATGGATATATCTCTGATCTTCTCAGCCTATAGGCCATGGTTTTAAATTCACCTGTAGCACAGGTGTTTATGAACTCAGTTTATTGAAGGCTTTGAAAAATGCTTGAAAAGGTTCTGTGTTTGGTCCCTGATTATAATATAAGCCTAATCCACTTATGGTACTGATGTGTTATAAGTTTCTGGTCTTTTCTGGATCGGATTAATATTTGAAAAAAAAAGTGAGCGATCCATAATATTACTCATCACTTTTGATTGATGATAGGTGCTTGTTTATAACAGAACCAGCTTAATAATTTTTGCATGATGCATTGTTTCATGACTGAATGCTGTTTAGTGTTTTCATTTCCACCTTACTGATTTTTAACAAAACTTAATGAACATACATTATTTTTGCTTTGAAAGATCACAAAATATATTGTATACTAATTACACTGATTTTCAGTGTTAACCATGCATAACTAAAGCAGTACAGTGAGATATGGTCTTGTCTATACAAACGGTAACTTGTCCAAGCACAGTGCATACATCACACTGCTGCAAATTGTAGAAGATGTTTATCCAAACTCGCCTTCTTGTGGTGTACTGCATTAGTATCAGCTAACGCTTTTTATTCCCGTATACGGGAGTAGGCGAGGCCATTTAGCCCTATCTAACTTTTGGAGACTGAGTGAGCAGTTCAATCTCCACTGGTACCAATCAGAGATAGATGGCCCAAGATGTATATATCACTAATTAAGTGGTACACAGTGAAGAGAGACGGCTCAAATGTGCCGCCATTTCATGGTCCCTAACCCTTTAATAACTGCATTAGTATGTATGCACTAAACTTAGCTGATCAAAATGTATTCTGTATTGGCTTAAGCCAAAAGAAAATTATGGTGTAATGTGGTGAATTGTCATGAAGGGCAACAGTGAAAAGTCAGCTCCTGGACATAGTCAACATCAGCAAAATTGAAGATAGGTATCATAGATGTACAAAGTATCAATAGAAAAGAAGTGGAACTGGCAGAAAAATTAGGGAAGTACCCATCAACATAATTGGTGTTACCAGAAGAAAGAAGGCAAAAACAGGTAAGATTCTGTTAAATAATAACTATATGTTACATTCTGGCAATAGTGATCAATGAAAGGAAAAGCAGATATAGCATTCAAGACTAAATATGAAGATAACTGATTGAATACAGATATACCCCGACTTACGCGAATCCGGAGTTACGCGGTTTCTTATATGTACGTATTCCCGTTCCGCTTCACCACTAGTTGTATGTTTCTGGCACCGGCCGCATTCGCCAGTGTTGCACATGCTGTGAACAAGCACTGACGTGTTTCGTGTGTTCTCCATTCATACACAATTTTTATAGTCTACAAACCTTGCGATTGTTTAATGTCATGTTCTTGATACAAATTTTATCACATAAAAAATAATAATGTCGTCCAAAAGAAGCAAGCCCAATTCTGATATAACTAACAAGAAAAGAAAAACATCGACTTTGGAAACAAAACTCAACATTATTAAGGATTTTGAAGGCGGAATGAAAATTTGTGAGCTAGCAAAGAAGTTCGGTCTACACAAATCCACAGTAAGAACAATCATAAAAGAAAGGTTTACAGATTTTGGAGGACATAGATTCTGATGGGGAATGAATTGTAGTCACAAGGCAAGGAATAAAAAAATTGTCTTGCTATGAAGAAATTTTGCATGACAAGAAAAAGACATTATGCCATCAGAAAATCTATTAGATTTTATGAAACGATCGACATAGAAATAACTTTCTTTTTTTTATGTATGGAAAACTACAATTATGATTATATTTCTTAAAAAAAAAAATAGGTGTTTTTGTAAACCTTTGGTCCCAATTAACTAATATTTTGTATGTTTGTATATATAAATTACATGCAAAATTATACCCCAAGTTACGCGAATTCGATTTGCGCGCTTTTTGTAGGTCCCACCTACCACGTAACTTCGGGGTATGACTGTACTACTATTTTCTTGATCACTATTCAATTAAAGACAATTTCAAATAGAGTGGTATAGGAAAGCAGCAAACTGGGGAATTTGACAGTGAGACTTATTTGTTCTTATTGTCCTACATAAGATTCAATAAAGAAGGAAGGAATTTTTTTGAGTCAGAGAAATCACATAAAAGGAAAATCTGATCCTTGTTGAAGATCTTATAGCTGAATAGGAAATGAATAACAGATATAATCAGAAATAGTTGGTAAATTTTGGAGAAAAGAGTAAAGCTGTTAATAATGTAAGTACCTGCTGGATTTCTGTTAGGAGGGGCTAGTTATTATTAATACTAATGTTCTAACACAAAGATATGCAGAAATGTTGGTGGATTGAGAATGGAGGCAGAGTTGTAGAGCAGGTGTCCTCCCTCGATGAGTCTTTGGACTCCCTGGAGGTGTCTAATAATAATGTATGTGGAGGGAGAGAGAGAGAAAAGATGTAAGAAATAAGAAATGTCTAATTGACTATGCTATTGTTGATAGTGAAATTTTCATGCTGATCTAGGATACAAAACTATACAGGGATTACATAGGAAGTAATCACCATTTTGTTTTGATCGGGATGGATATGAATATTTAATTGTGAAGGAAAAAAAAAGAAAACACATACAAAAGTTTAAAAAGAATCAAAGTTAAGTAGCTTGCAGAAGTCAACTGTAGACTCAAATATACAAACATTATTCACGAAAACAATTAAAGAGTTTTAAAAAAAGAATAACACCTTAGAGACCCATTAGCAAACTATATATATATATAGTTTGCTAATGTATATATATATATATAATGTGAACATCATGGTGGACTTAAGTACTTCTTTTCCTGGAAAAGAAGAAAGCATATTGAAAGTTCCTATCATATAAATCTGATTGAGAAATAGGGACATAGGTATACGTGAATTAGATATAATAATTACAGTTGGTTAACTTACATGAGAATTTTCTTTCCATAAAATTTTTGTCCACATGTCAAAGGCATCTTTGGTATGAAATTTGGATTAAACACAAAATTAAGATTTAGCAATGAGAATGTGAGAGCTACGTGTAAATGACATAGAGAAGCATGTTCTGTAGTACATATAGGTCCTAGCAACAATTTTTTGAACATGTTATACATTCCATTCCCTCATTCCTTTTGTGTTAGGCTTAGTTGTCTGTCTTGGCAATTTTCTGCATTTTCTACTACAGCTGTCATATGAAAAAGAACAATTCTTCCCATAAGGGAAATAACTTAAGTCCATCATTTCTATTCAAACTGAGATGATAAAGAAAGATCTTGCAGATTTTTTATATATAGAAATGCTCCATGAGAAAACAGCTTTTGTGTAGAACCTCAGCCAAAGGATCCAGTGTTTAGTTGAGATGCATGTTCCTCAAGTCCAGATTGTTTAGCTCATGGAATCTATTCATCCACATGTACCATAAGAGAAGCCTAGGATAGAAGCTATCAATCAGTTGCTTCACATTGTTCCACAAAGCAGTTCCTGAGGGTAGAAGAAGGAGAGCTACTTATGGTGACACCTTCTGCTTGCTTGTAAATAAACATATACAAGTGAAATATACAAATGGATGACAAAATTGAGGAAATGAATATTTGTAGAAAAGATTTATCAAAGCAATTCTGATGTTTCATTTTCACAAATATTCCTCTAGAATATTTGTGAAGAAAGAGATACAATATCCTGGCTGATAAGACATCACCAGTGTGAATTTTTTTCTTTGAAGTGCCAACTATTTTTAATGATGAATGTGGATTTATCTGAAAAGGCTGAGACTAAATTATTATTATTATTATTATTCCTGACACCTCCAAGGAGTCTGAAGACTCATCGCGGGAGAACACCTACAGCTGTCTCAACCACTACACCGAACCTCTACTACGAATAATCTCCATCAATGCCATCTACCGGCCACCACAACTAGTATTTTTTGTCTGTAAATTGCGTGTGTTCTGAAGTTAGAAAAGCGTTTTGCAGTTATTTATAGCAAGGTGAACCAGTATACAGTCGATGACAGTTCATAATGCAACATTTGCCTTGTGAACTTTCATAGAAATGCTCTATGAGAAAACAACTTTTGTGTAGGACCTCAGTCATCTTTCAAAGGAAGATAACTGAGGAAGGAAAGGATTTCACTCCTTACTTATGTGGACTTCCAGAGGAAGTCCATACAAGATAGGAGGGTAGCATTAACAGGTTTTTAGCCCTTTTTTATTTTGTCATTCCAACAGGAGACACTATCGATGAGCAAATTCAATGTGTTTATTTGACTAGAGGTAGGATTATCAGAAAAGGGATGATAAGTAGTGTAGTCATGCATGATTGAGGTAAGTTTCTATAGTGTTTCCTGTCTGGAATTACAATAGCTTCAGCCTTTGTAATAATAAAGTTTGTAGTCTTCATGGAAAATAACATTGGTTCTGGATAAGACAAATCTGAAGGTGGAGGTTTAGACCTAAAAAGAATCTATTGCTTCAGCTACTAGCATGATTAGGTGTATTTCCTCTGATTTCAAATTTTTTTCCAAACAATATAGAATATAATTTCCTTTACTAAGGTGGTTGTCAGGGAGCTCGTTTAACAAAATTAGGTCATCTTATGAAATAAGTAATGATGAGTGAAATGCCAATGCTGTAATTTTTTTGTATTTTGCAAATAGTATTTGACAGGTTGTTACATGACAAGTGAATGTTTAAGTTGCAATGAGTTAGTTGTCAGGTTAGTATAGAGGATTGAGAATTAGCTGTTCCATAGACTTTTAGAACACACGCAATTTACAGACAAAAATACTAGTGTGATAGTGGTGGAGGTGGGCGGTAGTGGCGTTGATGGAGATGATTGTAGTAGAGGTTCGGTGTAGTGGTTGAGAAGTTTTAGGTGTCCTCTCGCAATGCGTCTTCGGACTCCTTGGAGGTGTCACGAATAATAATAATAATAATAATAGATACCAAAACATTGTGTATGAATAAGAAATATTAGGGAGAACTCTGGCCATTACTATTCTGCCTTTAAGTCAGTGATACTGTCACTGGATTGTAGGGAGATATTCAAATATTTGCAGGTAATGTGAAGCTAATATTCTTCTTCACAGAAAGTAACACTTGAAGTTCTGAATAAGACAAATCTGACAGTGAAGGTTTATTCCTAAAAAGAATATTATTTGGATAAAGGATGACTAGCAGTGGCTAAGAAAAATGTTTAAATTTCAGCATATTATCATGAATAGCAGCAAAAACTTTTTCTGGAAGAATCTGCAGGAATGCATGTTCTAACATTAAACAACTCTGAAGACAATTTTAAGACCAATTTGTCATGAATAGACCAGATATCTCTGTTTATAAAGGCTGTAGACTTTTTTCTCCTCATTAAGTTGTCAAATTAATAAAGACTTGCTAACTTATCTAGATGAGAGGCATTCTAGGTGTTGAATGATATTCATTACTTATTTTAACAGTATTACAGCACCAAACAAAATTAAATTATAAAAGGATGTTTATTAAATGGCTTATATTTTGCTCGATCATAATTCAGATTGCAATCAGCAAAAGATTTCAAGATCTAATTTGATACCCTCTAATGTTGCATAAAAGTAGTACTACAGTTGTGTAGGAGTTGATCTTATGATGAATATCCAAAATTTTTGGCAGATTAATGTAGCCATTCTTGTTCCAGTGAGAATGCTTCATAGCTCATTAATGACTAAAAGTAGGCTTTCTGACCTATAAAGATTTCTATATAACACATTGGTTTTCTTGCATCTAATCCTGTATGAAGGGGATGTCCAAAGTGTGATCTGCCAGTCCTGATTTCCCATAATAATGGTAGTAAATGCCTTTCTCATATTCTCCAAGGCAAATGTTAACAGATCTTCCTGTTTGTTCATAAGTAGGCTAAATCACAGTCTCAGGGAACTTCATACACTCCAGGATTTCCTGGAAGATGGAGTTTGTCCTTAAGGGAGTGGATCCAAGTTACCAATTTGACAAGTGGTTTGATTATAGTATTAAGGGTATATTTTATTAGCATTTTGGCTATCTTTTCAGATATATGGAATAGGAATAGTTGTGTTTTATTCTTGTGCATTTGGAGGGACTTGTAGTATTTTATCTGTTGTGAGAGCTATAGCCATTGCCAAGAGAATATTATGCAAAGATAGTTGAGTTCTGTGGAAAGGGCTAAATCATTAGAAGAAATAGCCCTAGCTCTCTGTATAAGTATTTTTAGAATACCATACTATTAGGCTAGATGATGATGTGATTGTTTATGTAGATATCTTCCTGTGTGTGTGTGTATGCATGTACTTTCTATAAATGGAAAAAAGATAGTGAACCATCTGAAAGGCAGGTGACTAATATGTCAGTAAAAGGCAAACAGTTATTTGATTATTTTTCTAATGTGAAGTGATTTTAGTGATTTGTTGGCTGTTTAAGGTAAATTATATAGCAATTATATATTTTTGGTTTAATCCTTTTATCCAAGTAAGCAAACAAAGTTTGCACCTGAAGTATTTTCAGAACTGGGGTAACTCGTGGTAAAGGTGGTATAACTTCTCATCACTTGCCTTAGTATCCCATAATGCATTATACCACCTTTACTATGAGTTGCTCTAGTCCTGAAAATACTTAAGGTACAAACTTTGTTTACTTATACTTGGATAAAGGATTAAGCCAAAAATATATAATTGGTAGCATAGCCAAGTGAAAAAACTTCCATCAGTAAGTTTTATAGATTTTATAATTTGGTCTTCTAAGTACATCATTCCACCTCAGTCTGGATATTTTTCCTGGCATCAAACACCCATTTTGCTAACCTTTCCTTTCCCATTCTGTTTAAATGTGACCATTCCACTTGAGAACAACATCAAGTTTCTTCACTTTTAATATTATTTATTATATTATTTAATATTTAATATCTTCACTTTTAATATTATTCTGCTATTGTTATCATCTGTTCAATCCCCTAATTGTTTTCAGAATGCTCATATCTCTAGTCTTCATTCTTTGACCAATTGCTTTATTTCTGATTCATCTTTCAGATCATAAGTTAAAATTGGATTTCACAGTGTCTTTAAACTGGTACTTTGGTATTTGGCATTTTTCTCTCTTATTCCACATAAATTTATTCAGTTGGCTTCCCAGCATACCAGCTTTGCTTATTCTATTGTTTATTTCCATATTTAATTTTCTATCTTTGCTAAATATTGTGTCTAAATAGCTGAAATGTTTTACTTGTTCTATAGGATGGATTGGCATTCAAGATATAACTGATGTTTTCAATATTTCTGCCTATTTTCATTGTCTTTGTCTTGTTTTTATTGATGATTTTCATACTAAATTTATCACAGCAATTATTCAATTTAGTTACAGAATCCTGCAGACTTGTGCTGGATTTATTTAGTAGTATAACATCATCTGCATAAATTAAATGGCTGAGATTAGCATCCTCAATTTTAATATCAGGTTTAATGCCACTTTCCTTCATAATGTGGTCTGTATGGATGATGAATAAAAGTGAACAACTGTCATGCACCTGATTTTGTATCAAGCTATCTTTCTGTATTTCTATCAATTCTAACTGCTGACTTAAGCTTGGACATAGACTACATATTGCTCAATATAACTTCCTATTTATCCATATAATTATAGTGTTTTGAACAATTTTCTCTTGTCACCTTGTCATATTTTTTTAAATATTATTATTATTAATATTATTACAATAGAACTTCAGGGAGTCATCTAGGGAAGCCCATATCACTCACACCTCATGTCATACCTTCTCTGGAATTCTTTCATACTATCTACACTCACAACTTCCAGAGGCAAGCTATTCCGGTCATTCACTGCTTTATGGAAGAAAAATCTAGCTCTTACCCCTTTCTTGACTGCATTCATTCTCAACTTTTATGAACATCCTCTACTGATCCTTCATAAAATGAAAAAATTCTATCTGCTGATATCCTGTATGACCTTTTCATGAGTTTGTAGGTCTCTATTATACCACTCCTCTATCTCTTATCTGCCAATGTCTGATCCACAAATTCTCAATCTGTCCTCATAATCTATATTCCACAGTCCCAATATATAATCTTTAACCCTCTCCTTTGCACCCTCTCGAATGTATCTGCATCACCACAGAAACCAGGAGACCAGATCTGCACACAGTAGTTTAGATAAGTTTAATTTAGCCAGACTAAAATTGATAATTTTAGTCTGGCTAAAATTAGTATTATAGTTTAATGTTTGTGTACATTAAACTATAATACTAATACTAATGTTTAAAATACAGTATGGTGCAAAAAAAAAATAAATAATAAATAATGAATAACTGCAACGATATATGCTGTGAATAAAGTTCAGTACTGTTTTTTTGTGTATGTGTGCCATACCACATATATATAAATTGAAAAGACTTAAGTTGACTGAAAATGGGAGTTTTTACCACTTTCAAGCAAAGCAAAGCACTGTGAAGATAATGTGTGATGGTGACCCCTTACTTCACAACTGAAGCAGATTTGGAAGTATCGCTGGAGCATGGGTGAAACACAGTACCAAGTAAACAGCTACATAGAACTGAGAAAAAGTTCTGTTAGTAGCAGTCTTTCAGAAAGAAAAAATGGTGTTTTAAAAGTTATTTAGCTATTACGTTACAAAAGTAACTGGAATAACAGTTGTTGAAGATAGTTATTGGAACTTGATAAAGTAAGTTTTTTCTCATATAGGAAGAGAAATGATTATTGGATTATTAAAGGTTCCATTAGTGCAGTAATGTTTGGACAACTGTTTTAGAGGATACAGTGAATTGATTTTTAAATGTTCAGTCATTTTTCCTTGGGAATGGTTCATGCAGAAAAAGGAAAAAGATTGTGACTGTGAAGAATAAAGAGGAAAGAATCAATGCTTATGTGCAATTTTTTAGAAGCCATTAAAGGAGGAACAATAGACAGTGTTTGAATTTGAAGCTTTTATTGACAAGTCTGAACTTTTTTGTATCTGTAAGAATAGGAAATTATAGTTATTTCCAAGATAAAGTGGTTTTCAACAGAAGAACTGTTTCTGCCAAAGAAATAAAGAATTCATTTCTTTCAAGAGAAGTCCAAATGCAGTTAAGAGACAATGTTCTTTTTAGCTGGTATATTTTGGGCCCAAAAACCAGATAAGATGTGATTTGTTTGTTTGTCTTTTTAGATTTTAAAACAGGTTTCTGTTATTGAAGTAAAGTACAAAATATTGTATATATATATTTTTTTTAATGTATCTTAATATTATTAAACTATTCTTTTTTTTTTTTTTAAATATATGTAGAGTAGTGAAAACTCAATTTACTTAATTATTGTTGAAGTTAAAATTGAATTTTGAGAATAATAGACAATTATCATAGCAAAATTACATATATCTAGGATCTTACTTGTGTGCTTAGATTTCAGTATAGAAATCTAATACCACTTGCAAACTATTTTTATGATAGGCACAATAGACAATATTTAATAGTTTTAAAACTTACTCACAATGATGCAATCCAGTACAGGATTAAATAAATAAATAATAAATTAAACTTTTTACAAATAATAAAATGTTTTAAATACTTTCTTCATTGGTCTACAAACATAAACTCGTCTGGCCATATCACATTTCCATTTTTCTAATGTCCAGGTTCGATGGTCATAACACCATCGTTTATGCATCTGAGCATTCTTTTCAGTAATCAGAGGTTTAGCAATTGCAACTCTACTGTGAATATGAGATTTATGAAGCTCACGTCAGACAGTTTTTGTGGAAATAGGTTCTGCAAGATGAATATTCAGTTCTGCTGCTACCTGTGCTGCAGTAGTTCTGTGAATTTTTGAAACAATTCCTTCTAAATGTCTGACAATCTCTTTTGTCGTATTTGATTTTGGCCCACTCTTTGATGATGATGTCCTGCCATGATCTCTCTATGCCAAACATAACCTTTGAAACTGTTGATTATGATACAACTAATAATATAGCAGCTTTTGTTGCTGATGGTCCAGCTAAATGCTCACCAATGATTTGCCCTCTTTCAAAGTCAGGCAAGTCTTCCACTTTCAGATTTTTTTTACACAAATTATCATTCAGTACAATCACTAATGCACTTGCATGAGAACTGCAGAGTATAAACAAAACAAGAACATTCAATGCTGAATGTTCAGTGTTTTTCAGTATAGCCAACACTAACAAGCTGTCTTCATAGGGAGCATTCCACAGACCTGTCACTAGCTTCATCACTGGTCTCTGGATCCTCTCCACCACCACCTAATTTCCGAGAAACCCAAGTGATCAAATCTGTGCACAGTAGTCAAGATGCAACCAAATCATGCCTTGAAAAAGAGAGATAATAAGCTTCCTAATCTTTACTTGTGTGTTTTTCAACAAAGTAATCCTTTGAGCTACTTTATCAACTTTTTTCAAAATGCCCTCTGAACTTCATCTCTCATCAATTTCCAATCCAATACCATCAATGTGATGCACAGTATGTAACCTTTTCAATCCAGTGTGCATAACCTTATATTTGATAACCATTTTCCTTCACCCACACTGTGAATTTATTTAAATCTTCCTGTAAGATATCTACATCACCTTTATTGGCTATCACATTTAGCAATCTTTCAAAGTAATTATTCCACATATTCATTGAAAATGTTCATAGAACATTTTCAGTTTACATATCCTCTTTATCATCTTTGATTCCTTTTACGGTATACTGCCTATCTGATATGTCCATTTTTACAATTACAGATGAGTTGCATAGGTAGATCTGCATGAGAGAACATATAAAAGACATAATGGGGGGGGGTAGCATACATGTTTTCTGCACAAATGAAGTATTTGAAGTTGTGTAGCAGTAAACAAAAATGACCATACATTGAATTAATGGTTACACTCATTAATTTAAGAAAACCTCAGAGATGATCCATGATGTCTACTGCTGATTTTTTTTTTTTTTTTTTTTTTTTTTTTTTTTTTTTTTTTTACCTTTGTGAGATTTAGTTTGCTTTTGAATGATGCTGGACCATGTCTTACTTCATGTAATATATATCTGTTATATTATTCTGTAGACTGGTCCCTCCTCTTCTTTCTTTGCTTCTTTCTCCTCTCCTTGCTCCTTCCCCCTGATGCTATTAGAGTATTCGAGGGCTAGGGGTGAGTCTTTCCTATCTTGCTAAGTCATTTCGTCTTATGCAGCCACCGAAGGAGGCAAGCTAGCCTCAATAGGTGCCGGTCCCAAGCCCGGATAAATGCAAGGGTTGATGTCAGGAAGGGCATCCGGTCGGAAAACTTCAGTGCCAACTCAAACTATGATTATGAGTCGAAGAGAAAATGATATAAGGGCTAGGGCGTACCCCTTAAGCGACGCGCAGCCACATCGCCCTACAGCTGTGAGAAGTGGACGAGGGCTACCGCATCAAGGGCGGGTGCGGTTAAAGAAGCAAGCCCAGCAGGTGGAGAGGATGTTGCGAGTGGGAACACTGAATATTGGAAGCATGACTGGAAGGGGAAGAGAGGTGGCAGACATGATGAGGAAGTTGGACATTTTATGTGTGCAGGAGACAAGGTGGAAAGGGGGAAAGGCAAAGGAACTGGGAGATGGATATAAATTGTTCTACTCTGGAACGAATAACGAGGGAAGAAATGGTGTAGGAATTGTGGTGTGTGGCAGAATGAAGGGTGAAGTACTGGACGTGGGTAGAAAGAACGACAGGATCATGCGAATGAAATTGGGTCTTGGAGAAGAGCGGGTGGTCGTATTATGTGTATATGCCCCGCAAGTTGGTTGTACAGCAGAGGAAAAAGATGAGTTCTGGAACGTGTTAGATGAAGAAATGAGGGAGTTGGAAGAAAATGAGATGGTGATTGTTGGAGGAGACTTGAACGGGCACATAGGAAGACAGAATAGAGACTGTGAAAGGGTGCATGGTGGCCACGGAGTAGGAATGATGAACCAGGAAGGAGAGAGGGTTGTGGACTTTGCAGTAGCGTTTGATCTGGCAATTGTGAACTCGTTTTTCTTCAAGAGGGAAGAACATTTGATAACATTTAGAAGTGGTAACAACAGCTCACAAATTGACTACATTTTGACTAGAAGAAAACATCCTAAGTTTGAAATTGTAAAGTAATTCCAACAGATCAAGTAGCACAACAACACCGACTGCTGTGCGCATACTTTAATAAAATAAGATCGAAGATAAGAACTTCTGGTTGCCATGGGATGAAGACAATTAAGTGGTTTCACTTAAAAGAGGAGAGTGTGAGGAATCGTTTTAGGGAGAGAGTGTTAGAGAGGATTTCGGATGGACTGGAAAGTGTACAAGATTGGTGGAAACATAATTCAAAAGTAATCCTGAGCTGTGCAATCGAGGTGCTTGGTGAGACATCTGAAAAGATTAGAGAGCAGAAGGAGGGTTGGTGGTGGAATAATGATGTACAAGTGGCAGTGACAGCTAAGAGGAAGGCAAAGCAGAAGTGGGATGAGTCAAGAGTGGAAGAGGACAGAGAGGTGTACAAAGAGAGAAAGCAAGAAGCCAAGAGAGTTGTGGCACAGGCGAAGGCCATGGCATATCAAGATCTGTATGATCAATTAGAAACAAAGGAAGGACAGAGAAAAATTTACCAACTAGCGAAATGTAGAAATAAAGCAGCTAAGGACATCTTACATGTGAGGCAGATCAAAGATGCTGAAGGAAGAGTATTATGGAGGGATGTGGACATAAGAAACAGATGGAAAATATACTTTGAGGGACTTTTGAATGAGGAAAATGCAAGGACTCACAGAGGAGATGGGCAGCCTTCTGAGGGGATGGTGCAGAACATCAGTAGAATGGAAGTGACGGAGGCTATGAAGAGGATGAGGAATGAAAAAGCGGTGGGCCCCGACAGAATTCCAGTGGAGGCATGGAAGGCACTGGGGGAAGAGGGAATTGACCTGCTGTGGGACCTGTTCATGAAAGTTTGCCAACAGGAAAATATACCCGAGGAATGGAGGGAGAGTACTCTTGTTCCCATCTACAAGGGTAAAGGGGATGCACAAGACTGTAAAAATTACAGAGGAATAAAGTTGATGTCCTCACAATGAAGATCCTAGAAAGGGTTCTTGATGGTAGATTGAGGGAGGAGGTGGAGATTGCAAAGGAACAATTTGGCTTAATGCCTGGTAGATCAACAACAGATGCTATCTTTGGGTTACGACAGATGATGGAAAAATATCGAGAGAAACAAAGGGAGCTACATCTGGTATTTATTGATCTGGAGAAAGCATACGATAGAGTGCCAAGGCAAGAAGTCTGGAGGTGTCTGAGGGAGAAGAAGGTGCCAGAGAAATATGTTAGGTTGGTGCGGGAAATGTACAGAAATGTGAAGACAAGTGTTCGGACCTGTTTGGGACAGACAGAAAGTTTTCAAGTAACAGTTGGCTTGCATCAAGGGTCAGCATTAAGTCTGTTTCTGTTTAATATTGTGATGGAGGTGGTAACAGAGGAGGTGAGAGAAGATGCACCTTGGACAATGTTGTATACAGATGACATCTTGCTGTGTGTAGATTCAAGAGAAGAAGCGGAAACTAAACTGGAAAGATGGAGAAAAGTACTGGAAGAGAGAGGTATGAGACTGAGCAGAAGTAAGACAGAGTATATGTGTTGCGCAGTGGGCGGTGGCCAGGAGACAGATCTGGAGCTGGAAGGAAATGTCATCAGGAAGGTGAGAGACTTTAGATACTTAGGTTCAACAGTGGAAGAAGATGGAGGAGCTGAGAAGGAAGTGGGATGCAGGATACAAGCAGGTTGGAGGAACTGGAGGGAGATGGCTGGAGTGTTATGCAATAAGAGGGTGCCGATCAATCTGAAAGGCAAAATTTATAGGACAGTAGTGAGGCCAGCTTTGACATATGCTATAGAAACTGTGGCCCTGAGGAAAAATAACATCAGCAGGATGGAAGTAGCAGAGATGAGAATGCTTAGGTGGATGTGCGGTGTGACCAGAAAGGATCATCTGAGAAATGACTATGTCAGGGGAACAGTGAAAGTTATGAACTTAGGAGCGAAAATACAGGAGGCAAGGTTGAGATGGTTTGGTCATGTGATGAGGAGGGAGGACAAATATGTGGGAAGAAGTGTCATGCAGATGGATGTGCAAGGAAGGCGGAAGCGTGGGCGGCCAAAGAAGAGATGGAGGGAGCTGGTAGAAGAGGACTTGAAGATGAAGAACTTGGATGTGGTGACAGCCCAAGACAGGAAGGTGTGGAGGAGACTCATAACAAACAGTGACCCCACTTAAGTGGGAGAAGCTGTAGAAGAAGAAGAAGTTTGCTTTTGACTAGCTGAATTGAATTAACGAAAAAAAATATTTTTATGCATGTGGATTTACTGAATATTTACTTCAAGTATTAAACAGCCACAAGAGCTTTCTGATAATACCTTGTATATTTGTTTAGATGGTGAAAATCAGGTTTGAATTCCAACAATGTGACTAGGCCATTACTAACTCATACAATCTACTACCCTTTCTAGGATGCAAAGAATTCTTCCTTAATAAGATCCTTGTAGTTAAAGAAGTGCTAGACAATCTTATGTGAAAGTTGCTTGTTTCTTCCCCTTTCAGAAACTCGGGTTTGTCATCCTGCAAACAGGCAGTGTTAATTGACTCAGTGGATGGCATATCAGTTCTCCTCCCTGTGATATACTAAAGTGGTTTTCAGTTAATAACACAGATTTGGATCAAGGATATTATTTTAAAAATAAGCTAACTTAAGAATTAAAAAGATTGAGTGAGAGACATAGGAAATTCAAAATTAATGTCTTTATTTACGAAAGCAAACAATATTAGTATAAAGTATGGTATTGCATGGGTGTAACTGGATGTAAATTGTGTTTTGTAAGCTATGTATATAAAACTGCATTATAATGAGGGAAGAGTTCGCAAACTTAACATTTGACAAGAACATAAACATCACACAATATTTGTTGAGAACAAACAAACAAAAGCAGTTACTTGAAACTTAACAAGCATTTTCTTACTCTCTCAGAAGTGGGCATTAACACGTTCATTGCCAGTCACGGGATATCGTGTGATGCAAGTTCTCACCAAACGGCTGATCACGTGTTATCGTGTGGACGTCGCTATCAAGTAAAAAAAATTTGGCCACCACACGAAATTCCAATTTTCAGCTTGGCAATGAACATGTTAAAATATAATGAATCATATACCTGTTTTTCTTTGAGAACAAAAATATAATTTATGCATGACCTTTCTTGAGTAAGATAATATCTTTAACATATCATTTCCTTTTTTCTGTTTCTTTCTTTGAAGTACAAAGATAATTTTAAGGTTCTCTTTTTTCCTTCTAGAAACATTTTCCTTAACCTTGAGCACAAGAAAACATTAATCTGTTTCATGTTTAAAGCATTAACTAGAACAAGTTTGTTGCTCATTGTATCAAAAGGAACTGCTCGTTACTTCAGGAGAAACTTATAATTCTTATTATTTTTATCTACGCTCCAGCTTAGTTTCCTTTGAAAGAAATTGATCTGTTAATTTTGGGAGAACTGTTTGTTTCTCTCATAATATTCTTTTTTTTCCCAGCTTTTTTCACTTAAGAAATATTCATGTCTTATTATAAACATCTCTCACTATATCAATTTCCTATTTGGAAATACAAACTTTGCACAAGTACACTACTGCTTGGCACAGATCTATAGTTTTTTACTAGCTCACCAAAAAGTTAAACATGATCTTCTCTCAAGTTTTTTTATGTTATATAATTAAAACTAATAAATTTGCAACAGGCCATAACTATACAAAGATTTCTTTTATGTAAATCATTAATAAAAGTTTCTAATTACAGGAAATAATGCATTTATCATTATATATATATATATATATATATATATAAGATAATCTGATATTTCTAAATAGCAGATATCCTATACTCCAATCAACAGGCTGTAGATTTGAATCCCACTCCGAATGTTTGTGAACGTCTTTATGTGGTAGGTGAATTGCTTCACTCTGTATATCATCCCTACCTTTTGGAGTCCTGAAGTAGCTAAAAACTAGACTATTTTCCTCTTCTAGATCTCTAGAAGAAGAAAAGGAGAGAATTATCTAGTCCTTGATCCATCCACCCATGGAACTAATATGCTATAGATTTCCAACCTTTCATAAACGGAATTCACACTAAAAAAATAAAAACAGCTAGAAGATTTTATATATATATGTTAAAGATACCAAGCAATTTTATAAGCTAGGTTTTAATCCTTTTTCCCAAGTAAGCAAACAGACAAGTAAGTCAAGTTTGTGCCTGCACGTAGTGCAAGTCTGAGGCAACTCGTTGTAAAGGTGGAATAAGTTCCGATCACTTTCCTTAGTATTTTCCCTTAATGCAAAGCACATCCCCTTACGGAGATGTATGATGCTATGCATTAAAGGCAAGGGCCACTACCCAGACCGATTTCGACCTTTATTGAGGTCTCGTCAGTGATTTCTGAGATTTTTATTTAATAAGGTCAAAGCACCTTGTGGCAACTTGTTTAGCTAAAATTTATAAGCTCTGCATTACTTCAACCTTGGCATTTGTAGGTCTGGCTCCCACTGACGGACCTCAATAAAGGTTGAAACTGGTCTGGGTAGTGGCCCTTGCCTTTAATGCATAGAATCATACATCTCCACAAGGGGATGTGCTTTGCATTAAGGGAAAATACTAAGGAAAGTGATCAGAGCTTACTCCACCTTTACCACGAGTTGCCTCAACTTGCACTACATGCAGGCGCAAACTTGACTTACTTGTCTGTTTGCTTACTTTGGGAAAAGGATTAAAACCTAGCTTATAAAATTGCTTGGTATCTTTAACATAGTATATACCCAAGGTAAAAAACTTTCTACATATATATATATATATATATGCATACATACATATAAGTATCCCTTGCTTAATGTGGGATTTAATTAACGCAGCAAAATTAATTGTGACAATCCCTTTATATATGCAGCAGGAGTTTTAATTAATGCGCCTTTAAATTTACTGTGCAAAAACATGCAAGCTTTGAGGAGTGTTTCCTGGCTGAGAGAAAAAAAGTCATGAGCATGATGGTTTGACAGTACATGCTCATGTTGATTGTGGAGCCTTGACCCATCCAGGCAAAATTACTTGTCTGTCCTAAAACACAGTACACATGATTTTCCGAGTGGAAACCATTGTCTTTGATTTTGTCTTGACTGGTGATGAGGTGTGCCTCCACTCCATGGACTGTTGTTTGGATTCAGGGTTGCATGCGACACCCAAGTCTCGTTCCCTGTGACAAGTCTGCTCAAGAAAGCATTGCCATCCTCAAGGCAGCGTGTAAAGAATTCCAATGTACTGCCCAGCTGATTCACTTTGTATTGTTCTGTAAGCAAATTTGGCACCCAGCATGCACACAATTTCCGATAATTCAGTTTCTCTGACACAATTTCATGAATGCATGAATGTGAAACTTCTGGAAATTGCAGCGAGAGTGGTGTCATAGTGAATCCCCTATTCTGTCAGATCTCTTCAACTGAACACACCAAATCATCAGTCACTAAAGATAAGTTTTAAAAGAGGTAAACCATGAGTAGACATAACTATACAAATAAATAACGGAAAAACTCACGTAGAAATATTATTTAATAGTATAATTTTCGCCTGTGTGTCACAGGCATCTTCAGTACAATTAGGCACAAAAATTAAACACTAACTGACAATTCCAAAAAGCGCCACCTAAGTAGTTGGTGTAAGATAACTAAAAAGGTCAATAACTTTCCTAAAAAAAAAAAAAAAAAAAAAAAAAAAAAAAAAAAAAAAAAATTTAATACAATAAAAAGTTAGGAAAGATTAGCTGATTTGTAAAGTACTATCTCCCATAAAGGGGATAGACGTAAGCCGTCGGATCTGTTTAAGTTAGGAGAATGAAGTAGAGTTTCACATGCTTCTTTATAAAGGCGTTCCATGAGAAACTGACTTTTGTGAAGAACTCTTTCTCATTGGAGAAAGACAAGAGTTCTTCACAAAAGTCAGTTTCTCATGGAACGCCTTTATAAAGAAGCATGTGAAACTCTACTTCATTCTCCTAACTTAAACAGATCCGACGGCTTACGTCTATCCCCTTTATGGGAGATAGTACTTTACAAATCAGCTAATCTTTCCTAACTTTTTATTGTATTAAATTTTTTTTTTTTTTTTTTTTTTTTTTTAGGAAAGTTATTGACCTTTTTAGTTATCTTACACCAGCTACTTAGGTGGCGCTTTTTGGAATTGTCAGTTAGTGTTTAATTTTTGTGCCTAATTGTACTGAAGATGCCTGTGACACACAGGTGAAAATTATACTATTAAATAATATTTCTACGTGAGTTTTTCCGTTATTTATTTGTATAGTCACTAAAGATGGTCTCCCACTTCGTTCATCATCGTGCACACATGTCCTTCCTTCATTAAAAAGTCTTACCCATCTTCGTACCATTGAATCACTCATTGCATGTTCTCCATAAATCTCAATAATTTGCCGATGAATTTCAACTGCTTTAACGTTCCTCGCATTCAAGAAGCGGATAACTGACCTGATTTCAAATGCGGCAGGCGATTCGATTTTCTTAGACATTATAAACATGTGTCCAAGAAGCGTGCACACTGCGAGAATGTCTGAAAATGGCACCAATGCCTTGCTAAGGAGTCAACAAACTCAGCACGCATGTGCAGCGCTGCAGTGAAAATATTTAAAAACAGAACTTACTTTCTGGACATCCCTTGTATAATTAAAAGAATTAAACATGGTGAAAGTAAAAGTAAGATTGCAAGTGAATTTGGTTTTAACGAGTCTACAATAATTATTTTATCCAAAGCTGATGAGTATTGCAAGCAAGGTAAAGTTGCATCTTCATCTACAAGTATGCAATACACACATAACCAAAGTGCTATAATGGTTGAAATGGATATCTGTTGATTATTTGGCTGGAAGACTGCAACCAAAAGAGAATTCCAATTAGCGCCTATAATATCACGGCCAAAGCTCCAAGCCTCTTTTCAAGACTTAAAGAGACTAAATATAAAGACGACAATTCAAAATTCACAGGTATCAAAGTCTGGCTTGAAAATTTTAAATCTACAGCTGGATTAAGGAATGTGAAAATAGCAGGTAAAGGTGCTGCATCTACATTTCTGCTCAGGTGCAGAAAATTATCAAAGGAAATTATTATGATTACCACCAAATTTTCAATGTAGATGAAACTAGCCTCTATTGGAAAAAAATGCCATCGGGAACTTTTATATCAAAAAAAGAAGTGATGCAGCCTGGCTATAAAGTTTCAAAAGATCGCTTAACTGTTATACTTGGAATTCAAATTGAAGCCACTGCTTGTCTATTGAACTCAGAACCCAAGGGCTTTAAAAGGATGTAACAAGAACTCTTTACCTGTAATTTGGTGGGCGAATCAGAAGGCTTGGGTTACCCGAAGCCTATTCGAAGATTGGTTTTTGTCCAGCAGTTGAAGCTTATTGCAAGAGAAATAACAGCTTTCAAAGCTCTTTTGCTTTTAAATACTGACCTGGTCATCCAAATTCTCTTAATGCTCTGTGTGAGAATGGGAAAGTTTTATTTTTTCCACCAAATACGACATTATTGCTACAACCCATGAACACAGGCTCATTGCAACTTTCAAAGCCTATTTTCTTAAAAAACATTCGCAAAGGCAGTAGAAACAATAATGGCAGAAATTTGATTACGCTCCAAGAATTTTGGAAAAATTTTAACATTAAACATGCAGTTGAAAACATTCATGACTCATGGGAGCAAGTGTCTTCTAGCTACATGAGAGCTGTTTGGAAAAACCCTTTGTCAGAATGTGCTAATGAGTTAGGTGGTTTTCAAAATTCTGTGAACAACGTGGTCGAAGAAATTGTTGCAATTGGCGAAGACGTTGGTTTTGATGGTGTTGATGCAGAAGATGTTAAAGAATTATTGGATTCAAATTCAAAAGATTTCAGTGACAACGATCTTGAAATTGAACGACAACGTGCATATGATGACAACAAACAAATGAAATGTGAAGATGAAGTTCCAAAGGAGATAACATTCAAAAAACTGGATGGAATATTTCACAGTTTAGAATTGCTTAAGCAGCAAGTAATGGATATGGATCCAGATGTTAATCAAAGAATGCTTGTTTACCAAGGTATAGAGTCTGTTTGCTTTTTATCATAGAATTTATGCTGATAAGAAAGAATAAAACTGTTCAAATGACTCTTGATAACTTTTTTTTGATAAAAAAATTGCAGTAACTAATGTAGGTACAAGCATTTATTAAACATTTACTTTGCATTCATTTTTTTATCTTTCCTAAAAGAGTACCATATAAAACGAATTTTTACCATTGATTATCATATTTGATTAACGCAATTTTGATATACTTGATAACATCATGGGATTAATTAATCGCATAAATTGAGGGATACATCTACCCAATATATATATATATATAATGATAAGCCTTTTTATGTCACATTTTTTGAAATGTTTTGAAAGTCAGGGGCTACCCTGAGCGTCGAGTCTTCAAAATTCGAATCATTAGAATTCAAGGAGAACTGACCTCCCAGTCCAGAACTCAGTGGTGCCAGGGGGCGGACTCCCCTTTCCAGTCATCAGTCATCAGAATTCAAGGAGAACTGGCCTACCAGTCTGGAACATGGGGGTTTGGCACTGTAGGTGCCAGGGGGAGAACAGCCCCCCCCAGTGTGTGTGTGTGTGTGTGTGTGTGTGTGTGTGTGTGTGTGTGTGTGTGTGTGTGTGTGTGTGTGTGTGTGTCACCCCATACACATGAAAGTGAAAGATCACAAAACCTATATCAAAACAGTACCATGTGTGTGTGTGTGTGCAGGTGATTAGTGAGGGAGGGGGGGGAGAAGAATTAGTTGATGTGTGAACAGAGGTAGGTGGAATGGATCGTAGAAGTAGTCATTTCAATGGAGTAGCACCTATGAAAATTTCTATAGAAAAGGCATGATGCAGAAACAGAGCATCTATGAGAATTTGATTGTAGGAAGTCTGTGAGGGGGGGGGCAAATACTAAATGAATTTATCCCCTTCTGGATAATATCAAGCATCCTTAGGGAATTTTTTGTTCCCCCCCCCCCCAGCAAAAAAATGAAATCACTATTCTAAGAGAGAGCAGATTTGGGTTTTATATAGTGTCAGAAGTCATACAGAACAGAATTATTTGGCATTTTCTTGAAATTTCATTTTCTTGAAACAGAAGAAGATTCTGTTCAAGAAAATGCTGGTGATGTGGTTTTGCCAAAAAAAAAAAAAAAAGTATAGAGGTGTAAGTCAAGAAGAGAAATCTGATCTTGAATGGAGTTCTGAAAATTATTAATGAAAGCAGTGGGGAGCAGGGGGTGAAGTAAGATTTTTTTGCAAGAAATAAGACAATTTTGTTTTGATAACATTGAAATTCACTACAACAGGGCTCCTCATACTGGAGAATGGTATGAAGATCATTATTTAAGACATTGGATATTCTAAGTAGTTTGAATGACAAGAGAGGAAACTGATGATCCAATCACAATGGGCAAAAAACAGACCATAAGATGGTAGTTTGGTGAGGAGTGCTTATGCCAAACCCAATCAGATATCCTGGAAATGTTAAGAGCAATTGCATGAGTTTCTCCAAAAAGTGACTTTTTTTTTTTTTTTTTCAAGGCTGAGTAAGTTGAACTAAGAGATATACTATGGAATGATAATAATGAAATCCATATTGATGATAATTAATTAATTGGTGGGCCTCCAGATATTGAAGAAGTTCACTGTTGATGACCATCTCCATTATTTTGGAGTGGATTGAGGTGAGAGCAATGGGGCGATAGTTATATGACTGATTTTATCTCTTTTTAGCAGTGGGCTGTATGTGCTATATGTTGTATTTGCTTCTGTGTTATTTGGTAGATGCCAGAAAAATGCAACCTGTATAGTGGATATAGGAGCAGTATTAATTCCATATACCATGTGGATCATGAGACTTATTAGTATCCAGACTAATGAGGATATTTATAATATTTCTCATGAAAGATCAAAAATGGCATGCATGTGGTATGTTTGTGATATGGTGGGAGGTGAGTGTCCTTGATTATCTATACAACAGTTGGAAGAGAAGCCAAGAGGTCAGCCTTATCTTTCAGTGATTAAGACGAAATGGAAGGAAAAGTAGACGGTTGCACCCAGTACCATTAACAAAGAACCAAAATGTAATGAACAGGGGAAGGGGTTGCATTTGGATCTTTCTGAGTCTGTTTTTTCCAGATCTAGTAGGGTGAGTATGAATTGGTGGTTTTAAACTTAGTCATAAGTAATATGCAGATTTTTTTTTTTTTTTCATTGAGTTTTGACACTTGTTGGAGAACTAAGATTTGGATTGTGGGCAGGGATTTTGTGTGGAGTGGGAAATTAAAGTTGTTATTTGAGCAAGAATTATTTCAGTTATTATGTGTTGGAGCAGGACTGCAGAAACATGTAATCTGCCCATGCAAAAGAGACAGAAATTAGAGATATCATCTCATTGGTTTAGATATGGTAGATGATATGAAACGGAGATTAAGGTGAATACTCATTATAGAAAGAGAAATGTGGATGAGGTCAATGTGGTTGGAGTTATTATAGGAAAACTGAGATCTATGATATATTTGGAGGAAGAACTAGTTAATAAAAGGACCAGTGTATGGAGAAGATGGTGAGAATTATCCACTGTACTGGTTGGTAAATGGATACTTTTTGTTAGGCCATTAATAACAGCAAATACTTCAGCATCCTTTGTAGAATGATCTTGAAATTGGAGAAGGAAATCAGTTTGATATATGAACAATATCTCAGAGGAGGATATCTTGCTGTTTGTATAATTAAACTGTAGAAAATCAACCTTCAGAGATATTCTAAAAACCTCTGTTTTTTATTGTCTATTTCCATATTTGGTTTAATCTTCACTAAAAATAGCTGAAAATTGTGCCTAAATAATTGACATGTTTACTTGTTGTATTGGTTCACCATTCAAAATGCAGTTTATGTTTTCAGTGTTCCTGCCTATTGTCATAGTCTTTTAATTGCTGATTTTCATATCAAAGTAATTACAACAGTTAGAAGTATAATATCATCTGCATAAAGTTAAAAGCCAAGATTGCATCTCCAATTTTGGTTTGTTCCATGTTTAGTATCTTGAGTAGGCTTTCCAGACCAGGTAAAAAAATAAATTTAAAAAAAAGACTATATCTACCCTGTATATATAAAATGATAAGCCTTTTTGTGTCACGTTTTTTTTTTAGAGTTATTTGAAACGTTTTGAAACTCAGGGGGGGAGAACCGGCCTACCAGTCCGGAACTCGGGGGGATGGGTGGCGTAGGTGCAAAGGGGGTGGAACCCCCCCTTTTCGAGTTTTCAAAATTCGAGTCATCAGAATCCACGGGGGGGGTGCCAGGGGGAAGAGCCCCTAGTATATATATATAAATCAATAAAAATAGAAAAAATCCTTAACACCTACCCATGGTACAAATGTTCTATATGTTCACAAATAAACCTTTTGGGAATGAGATAAATAAATCTCTCAGGGCTACATTTAAAAAAAATAATAATTAATGCCACTCTCCTTCATAATCTGATCCATATAGATGAGAATAACAGTAGAGATAATGTGCACCCTTGTCTCACACCTGAATTAACATTTTTCCGTACCTCCTTCGATTCTAATTGCTGACTTACAACTCAAACAAAGATGTATCTTGAAATGATGTTTAATTTACACCATATAATTGTAGTATTTTGAACAACTTTTCTTTTTGCACCTTGTCATGTGCCTTTTCTGGATCTACCAAACTTAAATACAGATCCTTGTTATATTCTCATGATTTCTCAGTTGTTTGTCATAAAGTGAAAATCTTATCCTGACAACCCTTATTTGACCATAACCTAGCTGGGTTTCCCTTTACAATTTTCTTAGCCATTTCTCAAATATGCTTGCATAAAATCTTACCAGGAACACTCAGTAGGGAAATTCCTCTGTAATTCTCACATTCATTTTTATTTCCCAACTCCAATCATTTGGAATTCTACCCTGTGATTAGGCCTTCTTAATTATGCAGTACAGTCACTGTAATACTTTTATACCTCCTTATTTGAGCATTTCTATTTGTTTGTCATCTACTCTAGCCTACCTTTCCACATTTTGATGGCTTTTTCTACCTCAAGTATTGATATGTACTTCTGGTTGCATTCCTTATGAATGTTTTCTACCACTGTGCTGTCATTGCTTGTTTCATTTAGCAATCATTTGAAATAATTATCCCAGATATCTAGAATATCTTCAGTTTTCATGTCCTCTTTATCATCTTTGATTCCTTTTACAGTTCTCTTTTCTCCATTTCTACACATTTTTAATAGCTTCCAGAAATCTTTGCAGGTAGGCTTAGGCATTGGACATTATCCATCATCTTATTTCATGGAATTACAACACAAAAACAACAAATCATACAAGGAAATTTATTAACTGGTTTGTATTTCACTCAATTTCAAATAGCATCTTCAGAGCACAAGAACTTGTTATAACACACACATGCAAAATGAGTAAAGCATTTCAAATTATAATAGACAAAAGATCTAAAATCCTAATTTGGTTCTCTCTAATGTATTAGAAGTTTTTACAGTTGTTGGGTTGAAGTTTATCTTAAAATCGTCATCTTTCATTTTTTTGGCAGATTAATACAGCCATAATTGTTAAGGTTTAGAGAGAGTGCATCATAGCCATTGCCGACATGAAAAATAGTCTCTCTGACTTGTAACTTCCATACAGCACATTGGTTTTATTCCATCTAATCCTGTGTGAAAGGATGATGAAAGCATGGAGTGTGTGCCAGTCCTGACTTGTAATAATGGTAACAAATGTATTTCTTATGGTTCCCTAGGTGGATGTTAACAGATCTTCCTGTCTGTTGATAGTAGGTCATGTTACAATCACAGGCCACTTCATACACTCCATAATGTGTCAGAGAATAGAGTTCATGATTAGGTGAGAAGATTAGGGTTGCTAATTTGAATGTGGTGTGAAGTTTGTATTTTTTTAGTACCTCAGCTGTCTTTTTAGATGTATCCTAGATATATATATGAGATAGGAATAATAGTGCTTTATTCTTATGTGTTTGGAGAGTGGGAGGTAGGAGTGCATGTACTATTTTATCTATTTTGTAGGAGCTGTAGCATTGACCAAAAATGTATGGTGAGGATATCTGAGTTCTGGGTCAAAGAATTCAATGATTGAACAAATAGGTTTTGTACTGGAGTGTGGCTCTTTGACTGTTAACATCCCCCTTAATAAATCATGTTCAGAAAACAGTAATATAATTCACATATATGTAATCAGTATCTGTATATAACAATTGTTATGTTGTAATTGACTGCCATATTTTCAGCAAAATGTGCAAGTGCAACACACATTTTGCATTTTCTTTCTACTTATGTTGTGTTGTATTAGGAAAGTTATGAAAACATCAAAAGTAATAACTCCATGATGATACAATTTTCATTAGAAGAAAATATTGAAAATACTGTTAAAGAAAATGATGTAATTTTCTAATGTGTCTGCTGATATCCATAAATCTTTATCACCTTGAATATGCATGATTAAACTAATAAGTAATTTATTTTGATAACTCATTTCTTTTGAGAATTTTAATAACAAATCAAAATAGAATATATAATAGGGTTTCTTCATTCTTATTATATGGTTTTAATTTTGGTTATATGTTTACAGTGCTGCTTTTATTAAACATTCACAGAAATTTCATGTTTTATGTAAATATATTTAAGTCATTCTGCATAAAGAATATTTGATTACTGTTTAAGAAAGAAACAAAAAAAAGCAAATCTAAATGTATAGCTTTCATCATTGCTTTCTTGCAGATAAATATGATTCTAGTCATGATGGAACAGAACCTAGTTTATGTCATGAGACCAGCTTTAGTCCTTCTAGTCAACAGTTTAAAGGCACTGATCAAGATTTTATGGAAGCAGAACCTCATATGGCAGAAGAGCAGTTTACTTCAATTTCTTGTGAATCATCTGGTGTTGGTATAGGGTCTAATGCTACGTTAGTTAAAAGTACCACAAGGTACACCTCAACCACCTCTGAGGAAGTTGAAGTAGTAATGGCAAGTAGAAAAGAACCAGCAGCAAACAATATGCCAGCAACTGAAAGTGTCACATCTTTAAAATTAAGTGGGTGTCAACAGTCAGTTTTCAAGAAGAAGACAATTACTGAAAGTGTTCCATTAGAAACCAAACATTCAGTGAAAGGAAATAAAGTAAAAACAAATTCTTGTATTATGCCCAAACTTTCTGCAACACATGAGCATCTTATTCAGACTAATGATGCTAATTTAATATGTAAATCAAATATACATATGCACGATAAAAAAAATGAACAGCATTCTGATGAGAATCAGGTAACAGTCAGGGCTAATGCTGTAACTGAAAATTCAGCCAAAATTGTTCATATTGAAACAAATGTCTGCTTAAATTCTAACATAATGGATCAGAACAGTGTCAAATCAGATGTAGTTATTCAGAAAAATCAAGAAACCAATGGTAGTGATAATCATTCCCATGGTACTTCTGCATTAAAAGATAATATACATTCTCATAACCCACAGTCATTAAATCCTGTTCATGGGGAAGATAAAAATTCTTCAACAGTCATGATAATTCCTGCATCATCTGAATCTAACATTGCTAATGAGTCTAATAATAGTATTTCATCTACAGTATTTTTTCTCAGAACAGATACATCAGAACAAATCAATACTTCCAATGTAACTTCAACATTGCCTGCTGAGACCATATCAGAGATTCTTCCTGATCTTTCTTTGAACAATGATGTTTATTCACTACTTAATAGCCTTGGTCCTGGACATGCTCTGTTGCAGTCCTTGCAACCAGTAGCACATAATTCTGAAGATGTGGCTATTTCTGTAGCTGAAGAAATACCTCCTTCCAGCAATTCTTTTTATGTAACTTCATATACTCCTGTAAAAATAGCAATTCCTGACCTCCAGTTTTTGACATTATCACCAAGTAGGTTAACTTGCATTCAGTTTTATTTATATTAAAATGTTCAAATTAGTTTTGACATTATCACCAAATAGGTTAATTTGTATTCATAATAATTTTTATTTAAATTAAAATATGCAAATTATTTTTGATATTATCATCAGGTAGGTTAGTTTGTATTTATTTTTATTTAAATTGAAATATGCATAATGTTTCGTGAACTAATACTCAGAGCAGGTACAAAAATGCTCAAAAATACCCCATGATGTTTGAGGATTGTTTAAAGAAAACAGTGTTTTATAATATCATTCCTAGCGATTCATGGGTAGCATGATTAACAAGTCAAGTTTGTAGTATAATGATATTTGATAACCTGCCACCATGTGAAAAACTAGGATAACTAGGATAAATGAAAGATAGGATGAACCCAGATGAAGGATTGTGTAGCTATGAGGCAGAAAGTTGAATAGAACATTGTAGAGTAGAAGTGAAAATTGTTGATTGGGTGCAGTAATGGAGTAGGACTATTTCAGTCTGGGGATATGCTGTCTTGTTATACTAATACTTAAGTATTAGGAATAAGGAGAAAAAGCTGTGCCATTGACAAAGTCACTTAGTCCAAAGTTTGTTGGCTGGCTGAAATAGAAATGGATGGATAGTGCATATTCCAAGAGAATATGAAGGATGGGATGGGGGGGGGTTGTAAATGACAGAAGAGTTATGGCTCTTTAGCAGTAGAGAGGATGGTAGTATTTAGTTCGAGAACATATGGTATGAAGTAATGGTAAGCACGATGAGATATTTAATAGAGTTTGCTACAGAGTGGAAATATATAAGAAAATGACAGTGATTGAGCAGATTGGTTTAGCAAGTTGGTAAACTACTTGTTAAACTAGGAAGATAATCACTATGAAAGATTACAAATATAGCAGAATAGACTGTATGGAGGAATCAATATGCAGAAAAAAAGGAGAGTAAGCCTTTAGAATTACTCGGATATAACTTACCTGAAACAGCATGTGGAGGAGAAAACATGTTGGTCTGGAATTTTTTGAATTGGCAATAGAAAATGAGGACGTGATTGTAAATAGTTAAGTTTGCTGCCAGTGGAGAAAATAACATGTTTTTGAATTGGGAAATGTAGACAAATAGAAGTCTCATGAAAAAATAAGTCTACAAGGTAGAGGATTAGAATAGACTCAGGATACAGCTTGTGCAGATATCATTTTTTGGAATGTATAGAAAATAGAAAATAATCATTATAAAATATATTTCCCCCATGACCAAGTAGGCCAAAGTATGATCTGGCAAGATTCTAAGCTTCTTATGAAAATTTCTCCATTTGATTCTTCTTTTTTCTCATCATGGAGAATAAAATGGAGAAATTTTCATAAGAAGCTTAGAATCTTGCCAGATCATACTTTGGCCTACTTGGTCATGTGGGAGGAAACCTATGAAAGGATTTTTACCTAAAGGTTAAGGAAACATTTCAAAAACAAGAACCAAACCTTCGAGTCTCAGTGACGAACTCTGAAGACAATACTAATTGATTTTCACCTTCAGAGGTAGGTGATGAATTGTGTGCAAGGATAGAAAAATAAAAACACCATGGTGGACATAAGTTAAAGAAACAGTCCAAGAAAAGAAGAAAGCATACCAAGAATTCCTAGCAAATAAGTTGGCAAATGCCCTAAAAGAATACAGAGAAAAATGCACAAGAGCTAAGTTATGTATAGAAGTAAATAAATAAAAGTCATGGGAAATGTTCTGTAGGGTATTGAAAAGTGTAGAAATAGAAGAAAGAGTACTATAAAAGGAATCAAAGATTATAAAGGTGACTGAAATCTGAAGATAAAGACATCTGGAGTAATTTCTTTGAAAGACTGTTCTGTCATTGCTTGTTTTGTTTAACAGTCTTTCAAAGTAATTACTCCAGATGTCTTGGATGTCTTTATCTTCAGATTTCAGTCACCTTTATAATCAAAGATTATAAAGGTGACTGAAAGAGGAGTGAAGACAGGAGTACATATCAATGCTTTAGGAGCAAGAGCTATCAGAAGCTTGAAATGTGGAAAGGCAACTGGAGTAGATGTTATTCAACCACAAATGCTTAAATATAGAATTATAAATGATCTGCAGTGGCTACACTGCATAATCAGAGGGCCTGATCAGAAGGTCAAATTCCAGATGATTGGAATAGAGCTTTCATAGTTCCCATCTTTTAAAAAGGGAATAAAGCTGAATGTGAGAATTACAGAAGAATTTCTCTACTAAGTGTTTCAGGTAAGATTTATGCAAGCATACTTGAAAAGAGGTTGAGAATGATTGTGGAAGAGAAATTTGGAGAAGAACAAGCTGGGTTCAGGCCAAATAAAGGTTGTCAAGATTATTATTACTGGTATCTCCTTGGTGTCAGTAGACTCATTGCAGGAGACCCAAACTATCAAAACAATATCTATCATATCTGTTCTTGAATTCATTTACAGACGAAGAACTCACAACTGAGTCAGGCAGTGCATTTCACCCATTCACCACCCTCCAGGTGAAAAACCTCGTTCTCACACCCTTGTTAACCACACTTTTCCTTAATTTACAGGAATGACCTCTTGTTCTTCCATCACTATCACACAGCTGAAACATTTCCCCTGCATCAATCTTATAAAAGCCTTTTAGTAATTTAAATGTTTCTATCATATCCCCTCTTCTCCGACTATCAACCAACCTTTGCAATCCACAAGCTCTCAATCTATCAATGTAGGGAGCATTTTTTACATCACTCACCAACTTAGTCACTCTCGTCTGAACCCTTTCCACAACTTCCTCATATCCAAGGAATCCAAGTGACCACAGTAATTACTGAGCACAGTAATCCAAATGTGGAAGTATCAAC
Source organism: Typopeltis vanoorti (assembly GCF_054136105.1). Taxonomy (NCBI): domain Eukaryota; kingdom Metazoa; phylum Arthropoda; class Arachnida; order Uropygi; family Thelyphonidae; genus Typopeltis; species Typopeltis vanoorti. The sequence goes on from NC_143562.1 coordinate 37,507,474, forward strand.
GCTTTATAAAGGGAAATAATAACCTATTTATCTCTGGATGTTAGTGTGTCCCTCAATAGCCAAGTAATCCTATGTGCAATCTTGGACACCTTAGCAATGTGTCCCCTGAATTTCATCTACCTATCCACCAACCACCCCTAAGTCCCTAGCCTCATCAATCTCTTGGAGACCGCTCCATCAATGTAGTACACAGCTGGCAATCTTTTAATCCCAAAATGCATTGAACTGACATCCATTTCCTTTTACCCATTTTATTCAGGTTTTCACTTGTGATAAATATCAAGAAATCATGGGAATATAACAAGGATTTGTACTTAAGTTTTGTAGATCTGGAAAAGGTATATGACAAAGTGCCCAGAGAGTAACTACTGACTTACAACTTATATTTAAGTTGTAAGTCAGTAGTTAGAATTGAAAGAAATACAGGAAAATGTAAAATCAGGTATAAAATGAGTGCATACAATCTCTACTCTTATTCGTCATCTATATAGATTGAATGATGAAAGAAACTGGCATTAAAACTCCTTGCTTTATGCAGAAGATGTTGTACTTCTAAACACATCCAATGTGTCTCCAGAATTGCCTAATTAAATTGAATGACAGCTTTAACAAATTTGTAATGAAAACCAGCAGTAAAAAGACCAAAATTATAAAAATAAGCAGGAACACAAAATCTTCAGCTGCATTCTCAAGAGAGAACCTTTAGAGTACAGTGAGAATCCAGCTCATGGATTCTCACTGTACCATATCACAAATGGTTTCAGGTTATATCCAGCCACATTGCTATCTAACAGAATCGTAATACAGACTTTAAGAGCTTTGAAACCAGGCATAGATTTTAGCTTTTTATGGATGAACGTCTGCTTGTGCTTTTTTTTTTTTTTTTAACAAGGAGGTCTCATCCATATTAAATATTTGCTGTGGCAAATATTTAATTTGGTTTATAATTTTTATCCAATTTCTCCACAAACTCCTTGGCAGCCTTCTCATTGGCACTTGCAGATTCACCATATATTTTCACATTCTGTAGTGCAAAATGCTGCTTGAGCCTCATGAATCAACCGGAAGAAGCATTGAATTTATAGTCATAATCGGGTCCTGCTTTCTCCTCCAATATGTTGAAGAGACTTAGTGCTTATGATCATAGTGCTAAGGGGTATGTGCTTTTGGTTCAGGTCCTCTATCCATGATGCAAGTAGCTTTTCCATATCACCAATAGGACCTTGTCTATTATTGATTTAATGAAAGCAGATCCTTTCACAGCCTCTACAATTTTATCCTTATTTTTCAAAATAGTTGTCACTGTAGAATGAGACCATCCACAGTCATGTGCGATCACATTGATGGGCTTACCAGCTTCATGTTGCTTTATAACTTGCAACTTTGTTTCAAGATCAATTGCTCGCCTCTTTTTCTATGATTCTTCACTAGATTTTTTGATTGGGCATATAGGGGTCCTGTTGCATAAAATATTGCAAAATATTTTAGAGATCCATGAGAGATGTATGTCCGTGACTCACTTAAGCCGAAACTTTGGAGACGTTATGTTGACAACATTTTCATTATATGGAGTGACAGACACACATCTCTCATCGATTTTCTTCATCATCTTAATAACCAGCATTCTAATATAAAATTCACTGCCGAACTAGAACGAAATAACTGCCTTCCATTCCTGGATGTATTTCTTACATGATGCTCTGATAGATTTAAAATCTCTATATACAGAAAACCCACTCATACCAACAGATATCTGCACTGTCAATCTCATCAATTTCCACCACAAAAGCTCGGAACTATTTCTACCTTAGGACACAGAGCATGCTCTCTTTTAAATGTACCAGATGAGCTCAAAAAAGAAATTAATCACCTTTCTCTTATCTTTAAGCAAAATGGATATTCTGAAAAAACGATTAAGAAATTTCTTCTGGATCCTCCTAGTCAGTGTACTACGGAAACTACTGATTTTAAAGGTAGCATCTCAATACCTTACATTAGTTCAGTCTCCAATAAATTGGCTTAAGTCATTAAAAAATACGACATCGGGACGTTTTTCACTACACTCCCTAAAGTCCATTCTCTTATAAGCCATCCGAGCCTATTCATCACAACCTGAAATATCCAGGTGTTTACAAGTTGTGGAGCGATTGTAATATTCCTTATTTTGGACAGACTAACAAATCTGTTGAACTTCGTATAGAGGAGCATAAGAGAGACATCTCCTATAAAAGATCACATGCATCTGCCCTCTCCAGTCATGTTCTTTTCTCAAACAATCCTCATAATGATCTACAGAGTCACTCAGTTTGCTGGGATAAATCCGAAAACATTTTTCGCTGCAGTGATGAGTTTGAAAGGAAAATCATGGAGTCCAGGGGAATCCTCCTTAATCCTGAACATTTGAACAACAATTTGAGTTATAACATCCCTGATTGCCATGCTGCAATTGTTCAATACCAGCGTTCATGAGAACTTGCAAGCTCGCATGCAGCAAACAATAGCGCATTAGATAGAACAACTTGAAAAATACAATGTTTTTGTGTCAATTATGTATTGCATTTTTTGCCTGTAATTCTCAGTTTTTTGTAACTTCAATTTTTATTACTGTGTTCTACCTTTAGTGGATACCTGAAGAAGGCAGTAAAAGGCTGAAACTAGTTGTATCATTTTCATTAAAACTTCATATTTTATCTTGGGTTAAGTCATTAAATATTTATTCTTTAAAATGTACCATTACAACCGAATAGAAGCTTAGGAATACATATATATATGTGTGTGTGTGTAATAAATATATTATTTACACATGTTATTTTAAATACAAGTATAATGCATGATTTCTGAATAATGAGAAAGGTATGGTTCAGTTGATAAACCAGTAAGTGTTAAGTAACTAATGTTATTGTTGTTTATTATTTTAACGGTATAATAGAACACAGAAACTAAGTAAATAATTAATTTATTAACTTGATGCTGATATTTCGCTGGTGTTATAACCAGCATCTTCAGAGCACAAAAACACTGTTTGTCACAATACGCGAGACTAAAACAACATGGTGTACTTAAACAAAATTGTAGCAGCAACACAAAGACTAGAGTCCTGATTTTGGCGCCCTCTATCTGAAAAAAAAAAAAAAAAAGCTATCATATATTACTAGAGTCCTAGAAAAGTGCTAATTTTTTCTTAATATGACTGTCTCCCAGATCTTCGGCAAGTTAATACAGCCATATTTGTTGAGATTTGGAGTGTGTTTTAGGGCTTCTGTCGCCTCTAAGAACAATCTCTCTGATTTATACGGGTTTCTGTGTAGTACTTTTGTGTTTTTCCAGTTGATCCTGTGTGCGGGGGGTATCCAGAGCATGGTCTGCTAGGCCCGACTTCCCATAATGATAATTCCGGACGTATCGTTTATGTTCGCTGATGCGGATATTCACAGTTCTTCCTGTTTGACCGTAGTAGGCTTGATTGCATGAGCAGGGTACTTGGTAGACTCCTGGATGTGATAAAGGAGGAATGCTGTCCTTGGGTGAGCGGATGAAGGTGGCTAATTTGCTACATGGTCTGAATGTAGTGCATAGTTTATGTTTATTGAGAATTCTTGAGATCTTTTCGGATGTGCCTTTAATGTAAGGGATGGTGACTGTTTTGTTGTAGTTCTCTGTGGTGGATGGTGGGAGGGGTTTCGTATTTCGTATTTAGGAGTGTTTAGTATTTTGTTTATTTTTGTTTATTAGGTTGATGATGTGCTTGCTATTTGGCCACATGGCCCTGAGACATTGAAAACATTCTTAGCACATTTAAATAACCAACATCCAAAAATCCACTTTACTATGGAACTGGAAGCCAACAACTGTCTGCCCTTCCTGGATACACTCATCACACGTCTCCCAGATGGTTCCTTATCATTTTCAGTTTTTAGAAAACCCACACATACAGGCAGATACTTACACAAACAATCACACCATCATCCTTCTCAACAATATGGCATATTAAAAATGCTAACCCATAGAGCGAGAGCAATCTGTTCCAATGACAAGGCTCTTACTGCTGAACTGACTCACTGACGCCACACCTTCTTGGCCAACGGCTACAATCCACATAAAATAAACAAAATACTAAACACTCCTAAGAAACCCCTCCCACCATCCACTACAGAGAACTACAACAAAACAGTCACCATCCCTTACATTAAAGGCACATCCGAAAAGATCTCAAGAATTCTCAATAAACATAAACTACGCACTACATTCAGACCATGTAGCAAATTAGCCACCCTCATCCGCTCACCCAAGGACAGCATTCCTCCTTTATCACATCCAGGAGTCTACCAAGTACCCTGCTCATGCAATCAAGCCTACTACGGTCAAACAGGAAGAACTGTGAATATCCGCATCAGCGAACATAAACGATATGCCCGGAATTATCATTATGGGAAGTCGGGCCTAGCAGACCATGCTCTGGATACCCCTGCACACAGGATCAACTGGAAAAACACAAAAGTACTACACAGAAACCGTATAAATCAGAGAGATTGTTCTTAGAGGCGACAGAAGCCCTAAAACACACTCCAAATCTCAACAAATATGGCTGTATTAACTTGCCGAAGATCTGGGAGACAGTCATATTAAGAAAAAACTAGCACTTTTCTAGGACTATAGTAATATATGATAGTTTTTTTTTTTTTTTTTTTTTCCAGATAGAGGGTGCCAAAATCAGGACTTTAGTCTTTGTGTTGCTGCTACAATTTTGTTTAAGTACACCATGTTGTTTTAGTCTCGCGTATTGTGACAAACGGTGTTTTTGTGCTCTGAAGATGCTGGTTATAATACCAGCGAAATATCAGCATCAAGTTAATAAATTAATTATTTACTTAGTTTCTGTGTTCTATTATACCGTTAAAATAATAAACAACATGTTCGACGAACACATAAGTCTGTCCACACGTTTAACTAATGTTACTTAGCACTTATTATAAAATTTCATATATTACACATAACCACCTATTCTATGAAAAGGAATAGGTGCTATAGTGGAAGTTTTGCCATAGTGAATATTCTTTAACATAATATTGATGCTATGGTTGTTGTCAAGTTTTTAATTACTTTTCAGTACTCTGTTATAATGAGTGAGTTTGCTATGGAAAGTTTGACAGTATTTCAGAAACAGAGATGAGTACCCACCATCATTTAGATTTTAGAAATTCATCGGCAAAGTTTTATTTCCACAGTCTGGAGACTTCTGCTATATTTTTACATAAGATCTAGCATGTATAGCACAAAATGTAAATTAGGAAATATACTAGGAATATTTTAAGTTTATCATTTAATACCCAAGTAATACATTTTAATGATAATCATTATAGGCCAGGCATATGGAGTTCCAACAATGATAACCCTTGAGCCAAAAACGTTTGGTTTTCCTCCTATTCTTCCGAAACCATTGAACTCAGCTTGTAGCACTATCATCACTACTGCTGCTACTGCTACTACCGTGAACAGTGTTACTGGTAAGTATGCAGCAAGTAACATTCTGTATTCATGAAAAATAAAAAATGCAAGATTGTGTTACTATTAAAATTACATTATATGTCCATAAATTTATCAGGTTTTGATTTAATTAGTACATGTTTTGCTAAGAAGATTTCTAAGATAGGAAAACTAAATTATACAAAGGCTCTAGCTAAGCTTTATTATTAACACACACACACGCACACAAAGCTCATCAAACCATGCTTTAAATGCATTCACTTTACTCAGATGATGCATTCCTCACAACTACTTTCCATTTAGAGAATCTGCTCTTTACCCTCATGATCACACCCTCCTTGTACAGTCCCCAGGGGGTGGCTTCTTGTTCCATTGATCTCCCATTCTATAAAAACATATATTTCACATTGTCATTGTTTCTTTCCAATTTATATGTCTCAATCATATCCCTCTCCTCCTCCATTCATGAGGCTCCAAATTGCATTCTCTCAAAACTCTCTTCGTGTCTTACATTCCAAAGCCCAGTTACCAGCTTAATCAATCTTCTTTGGTTCCTTTCTAATATATCTTCATCACTATGAAATAAGGTAACCAAATCTATAACAGTAATTCATTTGAGATTTGATCAAAGGCTTATACAATGAATAGAACAACTGTAACCTCTATTGCTGTACATCAGGGTCTTCTGTATCATTGCCATAATCTGATGTGATGATCTCCCAACTTGTGCAGACTCCTGTTAACCACTCCCAGATTTCTCTCTCTCTCATCTCTTCTACCTCCTTCAAAATTTCCCTACCAAGTGACTTTGCATCCCATCCTTACCTACCAAATTTAAGAACCTTATACTTTGCAACATTGAACTGATAATTACACTTACTTGCCCACTCATACCATCTATTCACAGCCTGTAAGCCCACAGCATCTATTTGACATCATTCTCCCCAGTTTTGCTCATCAATAAATAATTGCATATCTCCAATTAAACCCATCCTAATATCATTAATATACAAGTTAAACAACAGTGGCCCAAAGCAGACCCCTGTGGTGCACCACTAGTGATTTTTTTCTTTCAGGATATCATATCCCATACACAGCTTGCTGATATTTATCTAACAATCACTTACCATCTATTCTTGTATCTGATCCAATTTGTTTCAATTTAGTTATCAACTTGTCATGTGGCAATATATCAAAAGCCTTTGCAAAATCTAATTACACCACTGTATATGCATCACCCTTGTTCATTACATTCATCACCTTTTTGTAGTACATAAGTAAATTGATAAAACATGACCTCCCTTTTACATATCCATACTGACCAACACAGAGAATACTGTCGCTATCAACCCACTTCTGTATCCTAGCTTTCACCAGCCCCCAACTCGAACTTCTCTCTCTCTCTTTTTTAAAATATTCTCTTGCTATTTCCAACTTTCATATTCATCTTTCTCATTCATTTATTCCTTTTGTAGCTTAATATATCACTGTAATTAATGATATACAGTGGGTGAGGAAACACTGTTGAAGTCAAACTATGAGCAGACAACTAGGTATTCTCATGTACAGGGAAACATGTTCACGTCGAGCCACGTTAATGCCTGTGTAAACTGCTAGTAGCGCGATGTCATCTGCGTACTGAAATATTTGACTTCGTGCGGCCAGGTTATGAATGTTGTTAATGTATAGCTTGAATAGAGTAGGTGATAATATAACGCCTTGTGGGACACTGTGTTTTAATTGCATAATAATAATTTTTTTATTGCTAAAATATTTATACATACAATAAACATCTTGTGTGACATTGCACCTTATAATTTTACAGAGGAATTGCAGCACCAAGTGCTGCAATTCCTACATTGGATTTCAATTAAACTTTTTAATAATAATTTTTTGCCTTTATATTATGTATTTACAACACATGTTCTTCTAATATTAACAATGAAGATTATACAGAATTTTTGGTTTAATTTTAATTTTATTTTTATTTATTATTATTTTTTTTTAAGTTTGAGAAAGAGTGATTATACATACAAATTTCTGCATTTGCTTATAAGGATTACTTGTAGATGAGTGAGGCAAGTTAATCCCACCTACTTCGAAGTGTGGGTTAGATTTTATGAAGAGAGTGGGATTTAGCCTTCACTATTTGTGTTGTTGCTACTGTTTATGTATGGGATGTAGGCATTGGATGCCGGTGATTTGCGATGTGTATATTAGTGTTAATGGTTTTTTAATGTTCTGTAGTTATCTACGTGTTTTAAATTTCTTGGTAGGTTTTTGAGTTGCGTGGGTATCTGATGTGATCTCACAAAAGAACCGTATGAGTTGTTGAAGGGTGTGGGAATGTAGAGAGTTGTTGTAGGTCGTGTTATACAATATGTTTCTCTGTTGTTTCGATAGGTGATGTCGAAGTAATTCTTTGTTAATGTCATGTAGTGTTTCAATTTTTTTAATGCTCAGAATTCTGTGTATCGCCATGTGCTTGTCGGATATTGGTTGCTGTGTGTAAGGTGTCCAGATCACTGTTGATACGATTTTCCTGTGTAGTGTTTCTAATTTTGTTAGGTGGCTGTTTGATGTATTTGCATAGACTGTTATTACGTATCTGAGTAGGGATCCGCAGATACTGTGATATAGGAGTTTTTTTATGTTGGGTGGAATAATGTCTTTAACTTGGAAGAGTTTTGCTGCGATGATCCGGAGTTGGGTGTGTAGGTATTCTATATGTTTTGTCCATTTAATGTGGGAATCTATATAGAGACCGAGGTATTTTGCGTGTGTTACAGGTTTGATTTCGGAACATTGGCAGGTTGTTAATGCAGCAGTATGTGTGACAATGTATCGATAGTGATGCGGGACGTATGATTCTTGGGTTGTGTATTATCAACATCTGTGTTTTGGTGCCGTTGATTAGAATTGCGTTTTGGTGGAAGTATGTTGTGATTTCTTTTAGGTCTTTTTGTGCTTTGCAGAGAGCTGTGTTAAGTCTGTGTAGATTGCTAGTAGTGCAGTGTCATCTGCATATTGAAATATTTGACTTTTTATGGATATGTTATGAACATCGTTAATGTATATGTTGAATAGAGTGGGTGATAATATGGCACCTTGAGGTACACCGTGTTTTACTTGTATACTCCAACTGTGACATGTACCTATTTTTGTTACTTGTGTTCTGTTTGAGAGGTAGTTCTTGAACCATCTATGCAGTATTCCTCTTATACCTATTGAGTATAGTTTGGTTAGTAGTATGTCATGTTCAAGTGTGTCAAATGCTTTGGTTAGGTCCAGCAGTATAAGGATGGCGTACTTGTTTTTGTCGAGAGCTTTGTTTATTGTGTCGGCGATGTCTTCAAAACAATAACATCACTTATTTACATCTAACAAATGACGTCACTTATCTACATCTCATAACAACAAACATTCACGTCACGATTCCTTATCTTATCTTGATCTTGATCTTGTCAGAAGTGTCCCACCAATCACGACACGATTCCTTATCTCAACTATCACCCATAATTCCTTATGCGAACCAAAACACAAGAACTGAAGCCATTGACACATATACCCCCAGGAAAATTCCGAATGTTCCATTCTCTATAACAACAAACATTCACGTCACAATTCCTTATCTTATCTTGATCTTCATCTGGTTCAAAGTGTCCCACCAATCACAACACGAATCCTTATCTCTATCATCACCTATAATGCCATACGCAAACCAAAACACAAGAACTGAAGCCATTGACACATATGCCCACAGGGAAATTCCAAACATTCCAGACCCATGACGTCACACACAATGACGTCATCAACCAATCACGTCACGATTCCTTATCTTATCTTGATCTTGTCAAAAGTGCCTGGTACATCCTTCACTTTTTAACTAGCATTTCTCCATCACCAGCTGTCAAAGTAATAATAAGAAATATTACATGCTTACTGTGAAAGAATGTGAAGAATATAAAAAAATATATACTTATATACAGTGTGTATATGTTTCCCACACCTAAAAACACAGATTAGACTGAGGAATTAGATAAGTACCAGATCAACATAATAGGGGTGACTGAAACAAAAAAAGACCAAAACTGGTGAGATCTTTCTGAGCAATAAATACAAAATGTTATATTCAGGCAATGACAATCAAGGAAAAGAAGGAGTAGCCATAGTATTCAACACAAAATATGAGGTTAATCTTCTTGAATGGCAGTCAGTCTCAAGTAGAGTAATGTGGGCAAATATGAGAATGGGGAACTGGACAATGAGCCTTATTTGTGCCTATGGTCCCACAGAAGGTTCTACTAAGGTAGAAGTGGAGGAATTTTTTGAGGCTTTAGAAAAAGTAACTGACACAATGAAAAAGGAAAAGTTGGTCCTTGTTGGGGATCTAAATAGCAGAGTAGGAAATGATTGTGAGACATACAAAAATATTTTGGGAAAATTTGGAGAAAAGAGCAAAGCTAATAATAATGGCAAGTATCTGTTGGATTTCTGCTCATGACATGGACTGGTTATTACTAACACCATGTTCCAACATAAAAATGTGCACAAATTCACATGGAGAGAAGAGGCTAGGAATAAGAAAAGTCTCATTGACTATGTTATTGTTGATAGTGATGTTTTCTCCCTGGTGCAGGAGACACCAGAGGGTACAGAGGATTTGAAATTGGAAGTGATCACTATTTAGTCTTGAGCAGGATAAAATTGAATTTCATATTGAAAAGAATAACATGTAAGAAAGTTTTAAAGCGAATAAAAGTTGAGCAGCTCTCCGATGTGAACTGTAGACTAAAATACATAAAGATTATTGAAGAAAAAATGAGAGAGTTTGAGAACAGGAATCAAACCTTGGAGATTCAGTGGCAAACTCTGAAAAAAACATTGATTGATTCTGCCAGAGAGGCATGTGGTGAGGTTGTCTGCAAGGATAAAAAAATCAGACCTCCCTGGTGGACACAGGAAGTTAAAGAAGCAGTGAAGGAAAAGAAGAAAGCATATCAAAAGTTCCTGTCAAATAAGTCAGCTTTTGCTCTTAGAGAATATAGAAACAAATGCAAGAATGCTAAACACTGTGTAAAACTAGCTAAACAAAAGTCATGGGAAGACTTTGGCAAGAATATAGAAAATGAATATCAAGAACGTCACATAATATTCTGGAGGTTGTTGAAGAAGCTTAGGAATGGAGGAAAGAGTGCTGTAAAAGGAGTTAGAGATGATAAAGGTGACATGAAAACAGGAGAAAAAGATATCCTTGAAGTATGGAGTAATTACTTTGAAAAACTGCTAAATGAAACAAGCAGTAATGACAGCACAGTGGTAAAAAAAACACTGACCAGGCATGCAGTCAGGAATACATATCCATACTTGAAGTAGAAAAAGCCATCAAAGGCTTGAAATGTGGAAAGGCAGCAGGAGTAGATGATATTCGACCATAAATGCTGAAGTATGGTGGTATAAGAGTCTTACAGTGGCTGCACTGCATAGTTCAGAAAGCCTTGACAGAGGGATGAATTCCCGATGATTGGAGTAGAGCTCTCATAGTACCCATATATAAAAAGGGAAATAAAACTGAATGTGAGAATTACAGAGGTATTTCCCTACTGAATGTTCCTGGCAAGATCTATGCAAGTATACTTGAGAAACAGTTGAGAAGAATTGTGGAAGAAAAGCTTGGTGAAGAACAAGCTGGATTCAGGCCAAATAGAGGCTGTCAGGATCAGATCTTCACTTTACAACAAATAGTCAAGAAAGCATGGGAATATAACAAAGATCTGTATTTAAGTTTTGTCGATCTAGAAAAGGCATATGACGAGGTGCCAAGAGAGAAGCTATTCAATACGCTACAGTTATATGGTGTCAATGGGGCATATATCAAGCAATACTTAGTCTGTATTTGAGTTGTAAGTCAGCAGTTAGAATTGAAGGAAGATGGTTTAATGTTAAATCTGGTGTGAGACAAGGATGTACATTATCCCCTCTGTTATTCATTATCTATATGGATCACATTATGAAGGAAAGTGGTATTAAACATGATATCAAAATTGGAGAAGTTAATGTCAGCTCTGCTTTATGCAGATGATGTTATACTTCTAAATAAATGCGCTACAAGTCTGCAAGATTCTCTGACTAAATCAAATAGCTGTTGTATTAGATTTGGTATGAAGGTCAGCAATAAAAAGACAAAGACAATGAAAATAGGTAGAATCGTTGAAAATGTCAACTGTGTTGTGAATGGAGAACCTGTGGAACAAGTAAAACATTTCAACTACTTAGGCACGATTTTTACTAAAGATGGTAAATTAAATATAGAAATAGACAACAGAATCAGCAAAGCTATTATGGTGGGAAGTCAATTGAATAAATTCATATGGAATCAGAGAAAAATTAGTCGGAACATTAAATTAACTGTATACAACACGGTGTTCAAACCAATTTTAACTTATGGATCTGAGAACTGGGTCAGAAGTAAAACACTTGACCAAAGACTAAAGACCGCAGATATGAGAGTCCTGAGAAAGATTATAGGCGTGAACAGATGGCATCAATGGCAGTATCTTATTAAAAACGAGGATATTAGGAAAGAACTTGACATTGTCAGCATCCAAGAATGCGTTAGCAGAGCTAATCTCAGGTGGTATGGTCACTTAAACAGAATGGGCGAAGAAAGATTAGCAAAACAAGTGTTCTCTGCCAGGTTGGCAGCAAAACGACCCAGAGGAAGACCAAGATATAGGTGGATTGATACGGTACAAAGTGCCTTAGACAATAGAAATATAAGATCTGATAATGTTGGAGTCTTGACAAGTAACAGACTGATTTGGAGGAAAATTGTAGATAGGAAGTTAGTAATGATGTAATTTTTTTCATGTAGTACTATCATATCCTGTACACCCCTTGAGGGTACATGGCAGGAATTTGATGATGATGACTTCCCATTGACCTACTTGGAGTATACCAGGTCCCTTGCTGGTGCAAACTGCCCTACTAAGGTCAAACAGGAAGAACAGCCAATATCAGAATATTCGAACAAGGACTACATCCGGTTCTACCAATACAGCCACCCACTTGCTCCAAAGACTTGCTGACCATGATTTGCATAACCTCCACAGGATATGCTGGAAGAATGCCACTTTATTACAATGCAACAAGTACGAAAGACCATTCCTTGAATCTTCCTCAGCTCTGAAAAACTTTCCAAACCTCAACAAATTTGGGTGCATGAGACTGCCCCAAGTTTGGGAAACATGCATTCTAAGATCATCAGTCCAACAGCCAAGACAACCCAATTTAACCCATTAGGAACACCATTTAGGACTCTAGGACCGACTTCTGTTGCCTTTCTTCAGCCTCATTTACTTAGTATGAGTTTCTGCATGCATTGTATCATTGTTTTGTGATCCCTGATGATGGCAATGTAACATTGACAAAATATAGGTAGTTATTAATTAAACTGTTTATAATTAATAATCTAGTTTATGTTATCATTTCCTAAAAAAAAATTAGAAGCTATGTCTATCCAACATATGTCCATCCAACATAAGCTTATCTACAAGAAAGACTCATATCATGAGTATTATTTAAATATTTCTAATTCCTTTCCAATATATTTATCTATTTGAAAACAATTCTGGTTTCTCTAGACTTTTAAAATCTCATGTATTGCATTCACTTATCTTAGATTTATTTTAAAAAAAATAACAAGAGAAATATAATACAAAAGAAACATTATTTAATTAACTAGCTAATTAATTGTTTAATTAATTATTATTTTTATGGCTATTTTTTGCCTGTCTTAGTTTAGGAGTGTCCCTTATTTTAAATACATTGGCTCTTTACTCAAGAATTCTTAGGGTATTATAAGTGTATTTTAAAAGTAAATATATGCAGATTAATAGAGGAAGAAATTTTGCACATACTTTGTTTGGAAGTTAGGATGTCTTCTTTCTCCATACTTCTGCTGTTTAATTAATTATTATGAAGTATTGCCAAAGTTTAGTGATACTTTGTAACATAAACTAAAGTTATAAACTGGCTTAATAATAATAACATTTTACAAAATGATTTATTAACATAATTCTTTATTCTCTTTGTGGTGATAAAGACATGATTTTAATTTTAGTGATAAATTAAATTTCACATCAGAATATGAAATGTGGGAGGAGTAAGAAATATAATACATTTAATTATCCCAATTTCTTTCCTGTTTTTTTTTTAATTGTTTAATACATAAGCCATATAAGCCAACTTATAATAATAAAATGTGATGTATCCGAATGAAAGTCACCAAGTACTCCACATTACAGTATCATTGCTGATCAGAAACTCACTTACTCACAATACCAAAAAACAGGGGAGAAAAAAATTCATTAGAAAGTAAACACTTCCACTGCACCAATACTTACCAACATCTAGTTTCTAACAGAACCTCATCTACCAGCCACTGTCCACCTCAGATATCTGAACTACACTTGTAGTTCAGATATCTGAGGTGGACTTGGCATGATTCCTCCCATCAGAAGGGTGGTACTTTTGCATTTGAAATTTCATGTTCAGTGCCAGAGAATATCAAAAGTACATTTCCTCTTTATTTTTTGATTTCTTGTTCAAAATTTTTTTGTCCATTTTGTTCTTTCATTTAGCGTGCTTATGACTATGCAAATTATGATCATCACTCCAACCTCTTTGAATTTATCTGTAAAATTTGATTTTTCTGCAGTCCAACTATCCAGATATCCTTGAAAATTTTAATATATGCATTTCAAACTGGTTTCCCTTTTCCATTTCCTCTCATCCCCAAATTGCCAAAGTTAGAGGTTGCAAATGGTTAACTGGGCAACTGGTTAGAAGAAAAAGGTGTATGTCGATGTGTTTCTTGAACAGCTGGAAATCACTCCTTGTGACCATGCAGACAGCAAAGATAGAAAGAAAGAGGTAGAGGAAGAGAAATTTTGATTTGAGTAGTTTACAACCAAGGTTAGAGGTTCAGACTATGTATGAATGTTGACTAGCAGCTGTTTGTGTTTGCATATGTTTACAGGGAAGTTGAGATGTGATGGTGGCTAGTTTGATGATGGACCAGCACTTATGAAAAACCTATAAAAACGGCCTAATGCAGAAACAGAATGCCTGTAAGAAAGTGAGTGCCATGAGTCTGTAAAAGACAGAACATACATTAAGTGCACTCACTCTTCGAGATAGCATCAAACATTGACTTGGGATTTCCTTAGTGTGATTGATCTATTATGAGTCATGAATAAGAAACATCAAAGAAATCAGCAAGTTTCCTATAACCTATCACATACATTTTCGAGATATATGCAAAAAAGCTTGTAATAGAGTGATTTCTAAAGTAATAACTTGCATACATAGAATACTGTAGAAGATTGTTAGTGATAATAGTAATACCAGATCTTCATGAACCCAAGTAGGAAGTGTCATCTAGATGTTTCTGTGTTTGTAATGTCTCTTCTTAGATTTCTTTAGCATTAATAGTTTTTATATGGTGATTATGAACACGCAAGATTCTTTACAATTGATCATAGCCACACTATTAACCAAGTAATAGAAAAAGCAAATGAATATAATCTTCCTGCATATTTAGTGTTCGTAGATTTTGAAAGAGCCTTATTCTTTATATCATTCAGAAATAATAAGTAGCTTGAAACAATAAGCCATCCCAACAAAGTATATCTGATTATTAAAAACTGTATATCAAAACTCAACAGCCAGTATAAAACTAGAATATCAGGGGAACTGGAAGAGGAATAAGGCAAGGAGATTTTGTATCACCCAAATTGTTTTCTGCTACATTAGAAGTCTTTAAAAATGTCTCGTGGGAAAACTATGGAATTAGCATCAGTGGAAAAAATCTCAATCACTTACATTTTGGAAATAACATTGTTCTTTTAGCAAAAACTAAAGAAGCTTGGAAAATGATAAATGACCTTGATAGAGAAAGCAGGGGGGGGGGGTTTAAAGATTATTCTAACTGAAACCAAGCTAATGACATATTCAGACCATACCAAACTAAAATTAACAGATAATCATATTGAAATTGTGGAGGATGATATTTACCTTGGTCAGCTAGTTAGTTTTAAGGAAAAACAAGATAAAGAAATAAGTAGAAGAATCATACAAAAAAAAAGCGTTTTGATTATATAAAAATTACTTGTTAGGAGATTTATCTATATGTCTAAAAAGAAAATTCTTTAATATATGCATTATTCCAGTGTTTATGTATGGAAGTAAGACATAGGTGACAACTAAAAAACAGGAAGACAGGTTGCACGTGGCCAAAAAGCCTTGGAGAAAAGAATGCTCCAATAAAAATGTGGGGAAGAAGGGTGTGTGAGGAGTAGACTTTTTACATGGAGAGTTCTTAGTGAGTGGAATTTGATGCATGGCTGGAGTGTATATTGTGAATGCAGGTAGTGTGCATAACTTCAAGGCTCATTATAATAGACACGTTGCTGGTTGAGTGGGCCTCTTATGATGAGTGTTACCAAAATAATAATAATAAAAAAATACTAGAATTGGAGAGATGACTGGAGTAGATGATATTGTGAAGTGTTGTAAAGCATGTAAGTAGAGATGGGTTGGCCACGTTGGTAGACTGCCAGATGAAGGGTGGACAAATCAAGTACCGAGAGGAGGAAATGCCAAAGAAATATTTCATGACTGGATGAGAGAGGGAAAAAACTTTGGAAGTTGTGTATGAGTATGGTGATTAGCAAGGACATAAGGACTAAATTTTTTGCTAAGAGAGTGGTAAATGAATGGAATGGTGACAGTGCCTTGTTGTTAGTGAACTATTGGGTTGGCAAATAAGTTTGTTCGGTTTATGTGTCAGTACAAGTTTACGCCGCTTCGCCTGTCACTATTGTTGCACTACCACGCAACACTATTGCGCAGTTGAAAGGCGACATTTCACGTAACCTCTCAGTGAATTTTCGTTCGGCCTACTTCAGTTGCGTGTGTGTAACATATTAGGAATGGAAGGAAATAACGTACATTACCAGCATATTTTGCTTTTTTATTTCAAAAAAGGCAAACGAGCTGCAGAGGCCCATAAAAAATATGCAGTGTATATATGGGGATGGTGCCTTAACAGAATGCGTATGGCAAAAGTGGTTTGCCAAATTCCTGTTCTGGAGATTTTGACGTCAGTGATGTGCCGGTCGCTCGACCGAGGTTGATTCGAGTGTTGTGAAGGATATTGTTGACAAAAATCCATCACAAACAGTGCGGAAGATTGCTGCAGTACTGAACACATCCCATACAATTATTGAAAACCATTTGCACAAGTTGGGATATGTTTCAAAACTCAATGTTTGGGTGCCGCATGAATTGACTGAGGCCAATATGACTGCTCACATATCCATCTGTGATTCGCTGCAATGTCGCCAAGAAAACGACCCATTTTTGAAGCGGATGATTACGGGAGATGAAAAATGGGTCGTGTATGATAATGTGGTATGTAAAAGATCATGGGGGGCACAAGAGCGAACCTCAGCAAACAACCTCAAAAGCGGGATTGCACCCAAAGAAGATCATGCTCTCTGTGTGTGGTGGGATTATAAAGGTGTTGTCCACTACGAGGTGTTACCGTCAGGCAGAGCGATTGATTCGACTGTCTATTGCTCACAGTTAACACGACTGGCCCGTGCAATTAGCACAAAACTTCTTGAATTGGCAAATTGGAAAGGAGTTGTCTTTCACCACGACAATGCCAGACCCCACACATTGTTAACAACTCGGAGTAAATTGTTATGTCTTGGCTGGGATGTTTTGCAGCATCCTCCATATTTACCAGAACTTCCGATTACCACTTATTCCGATCATTGCAGAATTCTCTGAACTGGAAAACCTTCGCTAATGAGGAGGCTGTCAAAAGACACCTGGATCAGTTTTTTGCCAGTAAACCTTGGGAGTTTTATGAACACGGCATAATGAAGTTGGTGGACAAATGGCAAGAGGTCATTGATAAAGAGGGTCAGTATATAACTGACTAGTATGCATTATATATATTAAATGTGTTTCATTCCAATCTGAAAAACCGAACGAACTTATTTGCCAACCCAATAGTTTTAAGAGAAGTATGATCAGCATTGTATGAGTAATGGTTAGTGTAGGCTTTCCATGATTAGTCTTCAGGTGTCATGAAAATATCCATGTAATAATAATAATCTTGTGCAGTGTACAGCTTTGCCAGTGATGACATTATCATCACTGGTAAAGTGATGATATTATGATGTTAATATTATGCAGCATCGTAATATTATGATATTATAATGCTGCAGAGCTTAGGCAGAGGGTCCTGTTCAAGAAGTATATTACAGTCTCCAACAGAAGTCAGTGATATTGTGAATAAGCAACACAGTAAGGTAGATTAATCTTAGAAGGGGATTTTACATAGACACATGGAATGTTCAGGGTCTACAGATGGGTACTCTTGAGATTGTCTGTAAAGAGATGGATAGGTATAAATTTGACATCCTGGGAATTACAGAGACCAGATGAAATGGATGAAAAGCTTTCTTGGTTATAACCCCATTAATGATAGGATACTTTCTTTAGACTTAAGGCTCAGCCCTACCAATGCGTCAATCATGATAGTTTATGCACCTCACATGGACAGGCCTGAAGAAGAGAGTGAGGAATTCTATGAAAACTTACAGACTGCTTTGGACTGTCTACTAAATGCAAAAGTGGGAAACAGTATGAAAGTAAGGCCACAGTGTGGCATGTTTGGTCTGGGTGAACGTAACACCCATGGTGAAAGACTTGGAATTTGCCCATGCTAACAGATTATTACCATTACCTGCTTTCAGAAACACCCATGACAGACTTGGATATCTAACATTGATTGGTCAAGGCACCATTGATTACATCCAGTCTCTCCAGAGGTGGACGACAAGCATCTCTGATGTGAATACTTGTCCTGGAGCAGATTGTGGTACAGACCATCAGCTAGTAAGAGCCAAAGTAAGACTAAAGCTCCGAAAGCTTCCAGGTCAGGCACATCCCACTAGATTGGATATTAGAGAGATTCCTAGTGGATTCACAGAAGAAACATCAACTCAATTGTATGATTTTTTGGAGACCAGTGAGGAGAACTCACCAGAAATGCTTTGGGAAGGAGTCAAGGTGATAATACAGGCTACAGCCAAGAAGTATTTCAGCCCAATAAGAAGACCAAGAGACCCATGTATATCAGATTCAACATGGGAACTAATTGGAAAAACAAAGAGACACAGGGACTGAAGAATATAAGAGATTACATAGAGAAGTCAGAAGAGCCATCAGTCAGGACAATGAAAAGTTCTATACTAATAAATGTGAAGAGATAGAGTTCCAGATGAGAAGACACAATTATAAAAGGATGTTTTATTTAGTTTGTGACCTAAAGCACTAGTTTAAGCACAGATTAAACGTTATCACAGATGGGAATGGAGCATTACTAACAGAAGAATTGGAAATCAAATATGGATGGAAAGAATACTGTGAGGAACTGTACAGTACAGTGGATAAAGAAAATTTGGAGGAGCCCTCTCACCAGGAAGATTCTGATTTATAACCTCCTCCACTTAGGCATGAAGTTGAAAGAGCAGTTAAGCAGCTTAGCAGTAATAAGGCCCCAGGTGCAGATGGAATCCCAGCAGAGTTAATTACGGCCACAGGGGATAGAGGGATAAGAGTGTTTCATAGATTGATTACAAGGATATGGGAAATAGGATCATGGCTTAGAGATCGGAAGAAACCGATTTTCATACCACTACTACATAAGAGGTGAGATATGAAGGCTTGCAAGAACTATAGAACTATTAGTTTAATATCTCATGCAAACAAAATTTTATTGAAGATCATGCTAAATAGGACTGAGGCTAAAGTTGAGACAGAGATGCCCGAGGAACAAGCAGGTTTTAGGAAAGATAAGGGCCCCAGAGATCAGATCCTTTGCCTTAGACAGATCATAGAAAATATAAAGAATTCTGACTCTCTCTGGAGTAATGTGTTTCTTAGACTACTCTAAAGCTTTTGACTGTGTTCAGCATGTGAAACTGTGGAAAGTAATGAAAAGAATGGGTTTTCCTCAATACATTATAAGGTTGATAGCCAACTTGTATAGGGAGCAAGAAGCCACGGTGAGAACAGGTGTTAGATTGACTGATTGGCTTTCATTGGAAAAGGAGTTAGGCAAGGATGTTTACTGTCTCCTCACTTGTTTAGTATATATGCAGAGGACATTGTGTGTGAAGCATTGGATAAGCTCAAGACAGGAATTAGGATAGGAGGTAGATTGATCAGTAATCTGAGGTATACTGATGATACAGTACTCCTTTGTAATGACAGGGAAGAACTAGGACAAATTCTTGACAATGTTAACAAGATTAGTAATAACAGAGGACTTCAACTCAATCCAAGCAAGACAAAGATTATGGTTCTCAAAGGAAATACAAACAGGGAAGCTTTTGAGAAACAAGTGTACTACCTTAATGGAGAAAGAATTGAGGAAGTCAGCAAGTTTGAGTACCTGGGATACATTATTAATGTGAAGCATTGCTGTTCAGAAGAATATTAGGAATGGCTAAAACAGCAGTCAGAGACTTGTCTAAAATCTGGAAGGATGGATCTGTTTCCAATGGAACAAAGTTGAGGATTTTGGATGCAGTTGTTTTTCCGACAGCGACTTATGGATGTGAGACTTGGAACCTAAAGAAGTCAGATGAGAAAAGGATAGCTGCTTTTGAGATGTGGTGTTACCGAAGGCTGTTGAGGATATCATATACTGAAAGGCATACAAATGAATGGGTGTTAGAAAAGATCAGTAGAACTTTAAGGCTCCTTAAGGATGTTGACAAAAGAAAGTCAAAATATTTGGACACATTGAAAGAATGGAAGGGGGGGACTTCTCAGAACAGTAATAGAAAGTAAAGTTTCTGGAAAAAGAGGAAGAGGTAGACTGTCAATGAGATGGATGGGTGGTGTGTGGAATGACTGATCTTCAGAGAGCTGAAGCCTCCAGAAAAGCATACAACAGGACTACATGGCGAGACCTGGTGTGGCACATCATTAAGCATCAGAGTGACCATATAGCATCTGTGGTTGCCCAGTGAACATATGGATGGATCCTTCAGAAGTGCTGATACACTAGACCCTCATTCCTATGAGGTTTCAGAAACATTCCACAAACATGATGAAGTCTTGCGGTTCCATCAGTGAGTCCCTGTCATTAATATCTTGTTCCACAACATCCTAGTGATGCTCAAACTGGGGAAAGAGAGACGGTCCATTAAGGTAATGGTCATGCAGTTATGATATAACACAACTTTATCTTCCTCTGCTATACTACTATTGAAGGGACCTAAGCGTGTCAGAAAAAATATGCTTGATTATCATTCCACTGCCTCTAATAATATATAGCATTCAGCACTGGTCTAATAATATACAGCATTCAGATACACTCATTTGCAATCCTGTCTGGTTGCACTCTTCAGACAATTGAAATCTAGAAACTCTCTTCTGGAGATCAAACATGAAACTATTTTTTCAAACCACTGCTGGCTTCCATTATTGAGCGACAAAAAACACCTGCCATGTAAAATCACTTTAAGGCAGTTAGTTACTACCAGATTTTATTTGGAACAGGGTTATCTCTAATATTTTGACCATTGAGTGTTATTATTAACTTAGTGCCTTTCTCCAGGAACAAAAATAATGATGATAGTAATAATAATTGCTCTGCTTGAGTATAGTATAGGGCTCTTGGTATCAACACCAATATTCTTTCGACAGTATCTCACTTTTTTTGGGGGGGGGCTGTGTTTTCAGTTGCCTTTGTATTATGAAAAAAAAAAACATTTATAATTGCTTTTTAAGTAAAAGGGAAATAACTGGTCTTGAAAGTAGCAACATTTTTCATCCAATCAGGAAACACGTTCAATAAGAAAGATTTCCAACATATAGGCTGTGAGATTGAATGCCACTATGGTGCAGCTGTTTATGAATGTAGTATGAGAGAAAGAAACATATTGAATAATATTATCACGTTACACCTCCAGGGGAGTCCAAAGACTTGTCAAGGGAGGGCACTTGCTCTACAACTCTCCATCTCCACCGCGTCATCTATACCAACGCCATTTACTGCCCACCACTTCCACTAGTATTTTCACACACAA
The DNA here is from genome assembly GCF_054136105.1 of Typopeltis vanoorti. Lineage (NCBI taxonomy): Eukaryota > Metazoa > Arthropoda > Arachnida > Uropygi > Thelyphonidae > Typopeltis > Typopeltis vanoorti. Next base: position 37,529,139 of record NC_143562.1, read on the forward strand.
TCATAAACATCCATGCCCATGGCAGGATTTGAGCCTGCAGCCTTTTGGCTGGAGAGTGGATATGCTAACCACTTGGCCAACCAGGCCATCTGGTTGTATAATTACATATAATCACATACATTTAGCATTAGTACAATGTAATTTTTAATTAAAATAAATGATAGATGATTTTTAATTATATTGTGCCAATAGTTAATAATCAGATTTTAATCAGCATAAAATATTTGGTCATCATTTCCAGATAAGGCTTATTCCATTTATTCAGCATCCAAATATTTTATTAATGACACCCTGTAAGAAGAACAGTAACTGGACATTAAGCAATAAGTCCTAAATTAGTGGTTCATATTCTAGTTTTACTCCTCACATCATCCTTTTTTTTTTTTTTTAATACAGACAAAATTGTGAAATGCTAGTTACTTTCTTTAAAGTAGTATACCTTTAGCTTACACTGTTACTGATTTGCATTCTTTTTTTTAAGTTGACAAGGCACTCCAGATGACAAATCAAACAACATCGACAAAGGGAAGAAACGCACAAGCAATGAAAGTTCCCAGACCAAAACGACGATCAAGAAGAGCTGCAATAAGAAATATAAGAGAGAGAAATCTTCATGTACCACTTTCAGCCCAGAATCATGTCTCTTCTTCAGTGCCTAATGAAGTTCGTTTACATGAGATGGTGAAATCCGTTAGTAGTGAACACAGTAATGCTTCTACAGTACAGTTAATTACATTCAAAGAATCAAATAGTAGTCATAGTCCTCAGCTTAAATCCTTAATTAATACTGCACACCTGTTAGTTGGCAAAAATAGAGTAGAAAGGAGTCATGTTCGTGTTTTAGACTTTGGGCAAGATGCACATATTGATGTTATAGAAACAAAAAAGAAAGTAGTATCATCAGATAATCAAAATCCATCTTCATGTGAAAGTCAAGAAAATGATGATGGACGAGAAAAAGTTGGCACCACTTTAAAGCAGAACATAGAAATTAAGAAAGGAAATAGAAATAGAAAGTGTAAACCACAGTGTTTTCAGTGTTGTAATAAAGCTACAAATAATAGCACTTCACATATAGCAATTAAAAATGGTCCCATTATGCCAAAAGTGAATGGTGAGATTTCTCAGACAGTTGAATCTACCTCAACATCAGATCACGCGATATGTTATAATTCCTCTACTCTTGGTAATTCTTGTGCGATAACATTATCAACGACAAAAGTTTCTATTATTGGTAGGAAATCCTCACCTGGTATTGCAAATGACAATGAAATAGCAGAAACATTGGTTTCTCTGGCCAGTAGCATTCCAAGTGTTTGTGATAATGAAAAAATAGAAAATGAAAATGTTTGTAATCAGAAGGAAAGTGAAACTGTAGTTGATGGACAGTCTCCTTGTGCACCAGTTCAAGAAATTAGTGATGTACAAGAAAGTTCAAAAGATTCTTCGTCAAATGACAGTAGTAGGAAAAGGAAAGCAGAAGGTGATATTCAGGTGAGTTATTTTATTTGTCACCAGGCAGAGTGATATTTAAATATAAAGTAAGTACTTTTTATTTATAAGTGAAATTTCTTATTATCTAAATTTATTTTTTACTTAAATGTACTAGAATATTACCAGTATTGATCCTCTTATTAACCTTGATATATTTTACATGTCAGCAATTAAGTGGATGCAAAATGCTAATTGAAAGAACATTTAAATACCATCTAAATAATATGAATAGAAAGTATAAATTAATTGATATAATTTCATCCATATGGACCTTTATGGGTAATAGTAAGGAATAATTGATGATAATAATAAACAGAAACTCAAGTGAAAGTAAATTTATTAGATGTAAATTTTGACCCAAGTATCAAAGCATTTTCAGTATGTTAACAATGGAACAATGGAAAAATCAAAAACTATGGCCTTTAAAGGACAAGACCCAGCAAGAACTAAAATAGTATTAGATAACAAGATCTTAGAACAGGTGAATTCATTTAACTACCTAGGATGTATGATCACTTATGAAAATGAAAAAGATATAAACATAAAAATTGCAAAATATTTAAAAATAACAGGAGTAATGAACTCTATATTTAAACCAAACCTAGTTCAAAAACAAACCAGGCTAAAAGTATACAATACATTAGCCCTACCGATCTTAATGTATGGAAGCGAAATCTGGACAATAAAACAAAAAGACAAACAAAGATTAACAACAGCAGAAATGAAGTTTATGAGAAAAACTGCAAAGTATACCCTGTTTGATCACAAAAGAAACGAAGATATTATGAAAGAATTAAACCAAGAACCAGTAATTGAAAAAATTAAAAAATATAAACATAAATGGATGGAACACATTCAAAGAATGAAAACAGAAAGATTACCAAAACAAGCCTTAAAGTACAAGCCATTAGGAAAAAGAAAACCAGGACGTCCTCTTAAATGATTCAACGATGACTTCTAAGGCCGGAACAGGCCATACTAGGCCTAAATCCTTGATACGTATGATGATGATGATGATGAACAATGGAACACAAAATAAAATACAATAAAAGAATTAATTTTAAAAGTGCCACTCCAGCTCAAGTATGACAGCAGATGGTCAGTAAATTCTTAATTTAAAAAAAAAAAATTAAAGTTAAATAAAAATAAATTAACATAATAAGATAATAATCAGGAATTTACATAAGAGTGATACAATAATATTTCCCATAAAGGAGATATCATCATCATCATCATACGTATCAAGGATTTAGGCCTAGTATGGCCTGTTCCGGCCTTAGAAGTCATCGTTGAATCATTTAAGAGGACGTCCTGGTTTTCTTTTTCCTAATGGCTTGTACTTTAAGGCTTGTTTTGGTAATCTTTCTGTTTTCATTCTTTGAATGTGTTCCATCCATTTATGTTTATATTTTTTAATTTTTTCAATTACTGGTTCTTGGTTTAATTCTTTCATAATATCTTCGTTTCTTTTGTGATCAAACAGGGTATACTTTGCAGTTTTTCTCATAAACTTCATTTCTGCTGTTGTTAATCTTTGTTTGTCTTTTTGTTTTATTGTCCAGATTTCGCTTCCATACATTAAGACCGGTAGGGCTTTAAATTTTTAAAGCTTTTTTAAATTCTTAATTTAAAAAAAAAAAAATTAAAGTTAAATAAAAATAAATTAACATAATAAGATAATAATCAGGAATTTACATAAGAGTGATACAATAATATTTCCCATAAAGGAGATAGCCAAAAGCCATCAGATCTTTTTCAGTTTGGTCAGTGCAGAAAGGCCTCACAGCTATCCTTTATGTCACCAGTCTCAAGATCTCCTGAAAATATGTCTTGGATTCTACCCCTGTATATGAAAGGAATTTCTGAACATATTATTGAAGTAACCTCTTAATATTGCAGTATCTTTTTGTCCTGTCAGGAAGATTTCTACCTTCCTTTCCTTACCTAACAACAAGCTTTCTCCACTCAACTTTCTAAGTTTCTACAAGATCTCCTGCTCTTTGGGTAGTCTGGCAGATCTGCAGCCATCCATCATGAGGAGCATAAATCATATATCTAATATTTTGAACTTGAGCAGTCTAGTCTAGCAGAACATGCCATCTTTGAAAGAAAATTAAACTCTTACATAAAAATAGATTCCTTACAGAATGGTTATACAAGGAGTGCTGTGAGGCCTTTCCACATCAACCAAACTTTAAACAGATCTGATGGCCTTCGGTTATCCTCTTTAAATAAAATATTACTGTATCAGTCTATGTAAAGTCCTTATTATTACCCTATTATATTAATTTATTTTTTATTTTATTTTAATCATTATTTTAAATTAGGAATTTACTGGCTATCTGCTGTCCTATTTGCACTGTAGTGTTTTTGCTTTTAAAATTAATTCTTTTATTGCAATTTATTTTGTTCCACTGTTAACATACTAACAATAATAAACTGTATAATATATTCAGGCAATAATGGTCAGAGAAAAGGAGTAGCTGTAGCATTCAATACTAGACAAGAGGATACTGTTCTTCATTGTGGCAGACAATATCAAGTAGAGTGTTATGGCAAATATAAAAAAATTTTAAAAAAATGGAGAATTAGACAACAAGAATTATTTGTTCCATAGAAGGTTCTACTAAGGAAAAAGTGGAAGAATTTTTTGAGTCACTAGAGAAGGCATCTAATGTAAAGAAAATGGGAAAGTTGGTCCTTGTTGGCGATCTAAACATCAAAGTAGGAAATGAATATCAGACATGGTTTGGTAAAATATGGAGAAAAGAACAAAGCTAATAATAATGGAAAGTTCCTATTGGATTTCTCCCAGGACATGCACCCATCATTACTAATAACAAGCACCAGCATACAAATGTGCACAAATTTACATGGAGAGAACAAAATACAGGAGATTTGAAATAGGAAGTGTGACCACCATTTAGTTTTGAGTAGAATAAAATGAAATATTATATTGAAAACAAAAATATGAAAGAAGTTTTTAAAAAGAATCAAAGGAGAGCAGCTTTTAGATGGGTGAACTGTCAACTCATATAGAAATATTATTAGAGAAAACATAAAAGAGTTTGAAAACAAGGACCAAACCATGGAAAGTTATTTAAAAAAAATGTTCATTGATTCAATCAGAGAGGCATGTGGTGAGGTTGTCTGCAAGAATAGAAAAATTAGAACTCCATGGTGTTCCATAGGAAGTTAAAGAGGCAGTGAAGGAAAAGAAGAAAGCATATCAAAAGTTCCTGGCAAATAAGTCAGCTTGTGCTCTTAGAGAATACAGAAACAAATGTAAGATAGCTAAACACTGTGTAAAACTAGCTAAACAAAAGTCATGGGAAGACTTTTGGTAAAAACATAGAAAATAATATCAAGAAGGTAGCAAGATATCTTGGAGGTTGTTGAAGAAGCTTAGGAATGGAGGAAAGAGTGCTGTAAAAGGAGTTAGAGATGATAAAGGTGACATGAAAACTGAAAAAGATATTCTTGATGTATTTAGTAATTACTTTAAAAAAGTGCTAAATGAAACAATCAGTGACAGCACAGTGGCAAAAAATGCTCAACAGGATGTAGACAGGAAATACATATCCATACTTGAGGTGGAAAAAGGTCATCAAAAGTCTGAAGTGTGGAAAGGCAGCTGGAGTAGATGATATTTGACCACAAATGCTCAAGTGTGGAAGTGTAAAAGTCTTACAGTGGCTGCACTGCATAGTTCAGAAGGCCTGGACAGAGAGATGAATTCCAGATGATTGGAGTAGAGCTCTCATAGTACCCATATATAAAAGGGAAATAAAACTGATTGTGAGAATTACAGAGGTATTTCCCTACTGAGTGTTCCTGGTAAGATTTATGCAAGTATACTTGAGAAATGGTTAAGGAATGTGGAAGGGCAGCCTGGTGAAGAACAACTGGATTATGGGCAAATAGAAGGTCACGATCAGATTTTCACTTTAAGACAGATAGTTAAGAAATCGTGAAAATATAACAAAGATCTGTATTTAAGTTTTGTAGATCTGGAAAAGGCATATGACAAGGTGCCAAGAGAGAAGCTATTCAATACGCTACAGTTATATAGTGTCAGTGGGGCATTATATCAAGCAATGCTTAGTCTTTATTTGAGTTGTAAGTCAGCAATTAGAATTGAAGAAAGTACAGGAAGATTTTTTAATGTTAAATCTAGTGTCAGACAAGGATGTACATTATCTCCTCTGTTATTCGTTATCTATATGGATCACATTATGAAGGAAAGTGGTATTAAGCCTGATATCAAAATTGGAGATGTTAATCTCAGCTCTTTACTTTATGCAGATGTCGTTATCCTTCTAAATAAATCTGGTAGAAGTATGCGGGATTTCCTGACTAAATTGAATAACTGTTGTAATAGATATGGTATGAAGGTCAGCAATAACAAGACAAAGACAATGAAAATAGAAAACTAGAAGGGGCCATTTATCTTTGAAAGATGGAAACTATACTGATAATTTGTTGATAGAAAGAAAAGGAGCCAATAAATTGTATTTCTTAAGAATTCTGGAAATGGGTTCTGATATGTCAGAAATGTATAGTATTGGATCTCTATGTATCATTTCCTTGTTATTTGAGCTAGGATTATAGTAATTAAAAAAGCTATTGGTTGGTTCTTCTGAGTAGCCATTGAGTTGCATATGTTATTTGATGTTTAAGAGTTCCTACTGTAATAGTATGAGCACGTCGCCATAAGTTTTTATAATTCCAGTCGTCTGTGATAAATGCTGATCTGATTGCTGTTGAATGTAATGTCCAGTGAAAGTAGGTTTTTGATAAACTGAATAATTAATTCAATTAATGATGAGCCTGTGTAGCTCAGTGGATGTGGAGTTTGCACACCACGGCGCTTGGCTGCACGAAGGAAGACTTGGTTTCGAGTCTGGTCGGCGACTAGAGGAAATTTTTCTAAGCCTTTTTTCGACCAGTTCCCAAGTTAGTCGACCTCTGGCATGGACAAGCGGGTTTTTCCTCCCTGAAACTCGGGTTTTTCATCCTGTAAACTCAAGAAAATCGACCGTGGAATCCACATTATTTTTTCAGACATTAAATATATTGTGTTAGGGACCATGAGATGGCGGCACATTTGAGCCGTCTCTCTTCACTGCGCACCACTTAATTAGTGATAGCCTTGGGCCATCTATCTCTGATTGGGTACCAGTGGAGATTGAACTGCCCACTCAGTCTCCAAAAGTTAGATAGGGCTAAATGGCCTCGCCTACTCCCGTATACAGGAATAAAAAGGCGTTAGCTGATTTTTTTTTTTTTTTTTTTTAAACTAATGATGAGTGAAGGAGTAGAATATCTAAAAAGGATAATTTGTTGTTGTATTTTTCCATTTCTATAATAAATTTAATTCGTGGATGTAGATTGTTTATATGAGATAAAAAAAAAAAAGAAAAAAGTAGGCATGTTTCTTCATTATGGGGCCAGATAGCAAAAAGACAAGATAGCAAATTTTCTATATAACAAACTCAAAATGAAGGCTGGGGTGTATGAACGAGAAAAGGTTGTCTTCTAAATGTTCTGAATAAAGGATAGCAAATGAGAGTGAACTTCCCATTGCAGGTTCTTCAACTTGACTGAAAAACTTATTTTGAACAAATAAAATATCTGGAGTGCATAACAAAGTCAAATAATTTTGCTATATTCTAATTAAATGCTTCTGAAAGTATATGTAGTTTATCCTCAAGAGGAATATTTGTGAAGAGAGATTCTTTATCAGAGTTAACCATTATATCAATAGGCTGTAGACAAACATTTTTTGCTTTATCTAGAAAACCAGAAGAATTTTTTATGAATGAGTAAGAATTAGCAATCTGAGCTTTCAATAGGTATGCTAAAAATTTGGCTATTCAGTAAGTAGGTGAATCTATGCAGTCAACAATTGGACAAATTTTTGGTAAATCATAGCACCTAGGGGTTTTAGAAATTAGCTTTTCTATGGTGTCTCCATTGAGGCTTACAACTTCATCTGGTAATGAGTTCAGTTTTCTGAGTTGTCTGTTAGTGAGATTGTAATCTAGTTCTTGGTACATTGATCAATCATGTTATAAAAGAGCAATTTTTCTTTTATAATTGACAGAATCCATGACAACTATAGCTTCCCCCCTGTCACACTTAGTAATAATGAGATTACTACTGCATCTTAAGGATTGTAATGCTTTCATTTTATCTAAAGAGATGCTTGTAGGTGGAATCTTGAATTTCAATAGAATGGATGAAATTTCCAAATAAAGTTTATTAGCATTCTCACTTATTCACTAGATAAAGTGAATAAGTTCATTTAATGAAAAGGAAATCTAAATAAGCTATCCTTTTAGAAGCTATGGAGAAATTATGTCCTTTTGAAAGAAAGGATTTCACTTTCAGTTAAAGGGCATCCAGTGATATTTACTACCCAATTTTCTGAAATAGTTATGAGGTGCTTTTGGCTTAGTGACAAGGCCATTGAATTTACTATCGAAATGTCAGTTGTTTATTAGATGAATGTTGCATAGTGTTTAGCCACATGAGAACTATATTGGAAAGTTGAGGGTCTAGAGTTGAGATAATATAATTCCAGAGATCCAAAATAAGACTTATATTAATAGACTAACCTTGAACTAGTTAATATGTTTTATTTCTGATCTCTTGAATTACATTACCTCAGCTGTAGATCCTATGACAGCTGAGTGATGATGGGTGATGAGTAACCTATATCTCTCCATCAACTGTAAAACTCTTGTCAACATGCTAGAGCCAAATTTCTGATTTTATTGTTGCATTTTGTAAGGATGACACCTTGAAAGATTTCATGAACATATTTTTAGCAAGATAACTGAAGAATGTTCAGTTCTTTGCCAACCATTTTATGAGTTAAAGATTTATCATTGAAATATATATATTTCATATATATATATATATATATATTTTTTTTTAAGCAAATTGTTTTATTTGACTGAAACTTCTATTTTTGAACTTGAGGATTTCTAATCTGTTCCAGATGCACACAGTATACTAGTAAACCAAAATGATCTCTAAACTGGTTGGAATATTAATGTTTCTGAGTATGATAAGCAACAAAATGTTGCTAGCTTATCATACCCTTAGCATAAACAACCGAGGTATCAATGTCATTATGTTCTATTTGCTAATATATAAAAATGTAAAAGTTTTTTATGCCTCACTCTCTTCAATTGAAGGAAATCTTTGTAAATATATTAAAATTGAAATCATAATTTTTTTTTTGTTCTGATTTTGAAAGTTTTTTTGTCAAATAAGAATTGGAACTTTAAACAATTATCAACTTTCTTCAGTGCTGTTTTGTGTTTACTTAGGTCATTGCAAAATGTATCAATAGCATATGTATATGTTTAAAAAAATTTAGTTGCCCAAAATAACTTCCATCTGAGAAGCAACCCTTGACAGAGTAGTCTCTGTAGTTCAGTCAGTATAGACGAATCCCTTTGGTTGGAAAAGATTCAGTTTCAGATCCAATGTAGGATGTGAGGAACATTTATCAGGCGGCTTCTCACTGAAGGCAAGTTAGCTAGTCTCATCTTTAGGTTACTTTAGGTTACTTCAACCTAAAGAATACATGCAGTTTCCAGCTGCAGCAAACAATGTATACAGGATTACTTTTCCTATCATAGCAGTACCTAGGTTTATAAGAAGCTAAGTTACCCATGACAGGCCATTGAGTCTAATACAAAAGGGAAGATGTGTGCACTGAGATCACCATAGATGTCTTAGTGATGTCTCAAATCCAAAACATGTTGTGAATTGGTAAAACACATATGCTTAATTTTTTTTTATTGTAGGCCATTGAGACTAGTAAAAAAAAAAAAAATGGAATGAAAGGTTTTTAGCAAAGAAAGGGTAGTAAAGGTTGTTTATAAAAAATTTAATCAAACAGCTACTCATTTTTAGATGCATTTCACAATGTAAATAAGCATATATAACAGCTCCATTTATTGGATAGATTTGAATGAAATTTTGGTTCATTACTAAAAGTTTATTATCTTAGTTTTGGTTTCATCAGATGATTTTTGTGGTAAAACAGTAAATGATACCAACGTAATAGCTCCTTTCTTGCTGGATAAAATTTAGTGACTATCTACACTAAAATTTGTTATCTCAGTTTTGGTTTAAACAGTATTTTATTTTATTTTATTTATTTATAGCAAAATGATTAAAATTATTGTTATGTTAAAATGAACATAAATTAGTACATATAGTACATACATTTAAAAAAAAAAAAAACTCCAGGTTCAATTGTTATAAAAAGGAGTAATGTCAACATACAAGAATGCTTTTACAAAATGGTTTCTTTGATTCTGATGGACACAGCTACAAATGTGCATAAACATGCATATTCCTGCAATGAGTCCTAGAATTCTCATAGTAAACTGCACCCTGGAAATCAGCAGGTATTGATTTCACAATATTGTTAGTAAATTCACACCTTCAAAATGCTATCTGAAATATGAAGTTACTTCTTGACTCTATGTTAGGACTGTTTTTTTTTCTCTTTGATAGAAAGCAACTTATATTCAGAATATTTTTAATTAATATATCTCAGGGTTTTTTTTGTTTTTTTGTTTTATTATTTCTTGAGCTAAATGAGAAACTTTGCTTTCAAAAAAAAAGGGGGGGAGAGAAGAAAGAAAGAAAAGTGTGTGTGCATTCTAGTTCAGTAATGGATGGTTTGCATGTATTTAATCAATAATAATAATATTATATATTATATATATATTAGTGAGATTACTCTAAAAGTAATTTTATTGGAGAATCTTTTGCATTTAGTTTCTAATAGAAACATTTTTTGAGTATTGTATAATATTATACAGTTTTCAGATTATACAAACATGTCTTGCATTGAATGTATAAGCCATAATTTGCAATTGTTCTTCCAGACTAATTTTTAATTAGTTGAATAATAATTAATAAAAATAAATAAATAAATAACTTGCTGCTAAACTATTTAATATTGTATTTCTTTTCAGACAAGGAAAAAGAAAAAATCACAGGTGAGTTTTATCAAGTGTTTTTTTTAATACATTGTTTTTCTCCCACCAGTACTTTTGTTGTAGATAATAATAAAATACAGCAAGGCCTCAATTTTGCTTTTCCTCTATTTGAAAAGATTCAAATCAATGAAAATTTCAAAATCAACAACAAAAATTCCAAAAAACAAAAACATAAGCAAAGCGAAAAAAGACAAAAACATAAATGCAGCATTTGCGATTGTCTTTTGTTTTATATTCTATGGTGCAGGTAAAGATTATAAAACTGTTTATATTTTGGCCCACCGTGAATCATGCAAAGGCTGCTAAAAAGTGAGAATTTTACTAATGTCTTCCTCAGCTAAAAAAGTCCGTTGAAGAAAAAATTGAAGTGATTCAATGCATCAAATCAGGTGAGGTGTGTGATGTTATGATGTGTGTAAAGCATTAAAGTTAATGCTCTCTAGTTTCAACAATATTAACCAATACAGATAAGATAAACGTTCACATGCAGAAATTATTAATATGAAAGTGTTGAGAATATCATATTCAAGGAGTGAATTAATGGGGAGAAGGAAAAAATTATTAATACTGTGGATTGACAAGATGAATCAAAACATTCCTATAACTCAAGCAGTAAACATTGACAAGTAAATGAAGAAGCAGTAAACCAGCTTCTTCATTTACTTCATTTAATGAAATAAATGAAGAAGCTGGTGGAAAATAGTCATTTGGGAAATCTCATTTAAATACATTATAATTTTATCTCAGTTTACGAGCAATTCACTTTATGAACGTTTGTAATCATCAGAGCATATTGAGTGATTTGAAAAGAAACCTATGGTTCACATGTTACTAAACAAACATTTATCTATGTTATTTAGCAGTCAGATGAGACTTTTTTCAACAGGGTTTATTCTACTAATTCTGTAACAGGAAGGATGTTGATATATTAGGTGTTTAAACACAAAAGTTTAATTGTTTAAACACAAAATTATATTTGATTAATTTTATTTTCTTCTTTATGGCCATCAAAATCAGTGGTTTACTTATTGCATAACAGACAACAATATTGATAGCCTTTAATCAGATTACATGGTACGCACATAGGTACTTGAAACATGTTGATCAAGGTTGCATTCTGCTTTAGAGCTTGTTTAAAAAAATTATTCTTTAATAGTGTGTATTCAATTTTTAACATGAAATGTTTCTAATATTTGTTTGATGTTCTGTTCTTGAAATTTAAAAAGAAAAAAAGTTTAATTATATTCTGTTTAAGTGTACCCTGAAGAACTGATGAAAATTCATCATCATCAGATTCCTGATGTATCCTCAGGGATCCTGGATATTATGATACTACTACTACATGAAAAAGTTACATCATTGCTAGCTTCCTATCGACAGTTTTCCTCCAAATTAATCTGTTATTAGATCTTGTATTTCTGTCTTCTAAGGCTTCTTACTGTATCAATCCACCTAGATCTTAAACTTCCTCTAGATCTTTTTCCTGCCATCCTGGCAAAGAACACTTGTTTTGCTAACCCTTCCTTTCTCATTCTGTTTAAGTGGCCATAAGACAGACCTGAGATTAGCTCTGCTACCACGTTTCTGAATACTAACAATGTCAAGCTCTTTCCTGATATCCTCATTTTTAGCATGATACTGCCATTGATGCCATCTGTTCATTCACCTAACCTTTCTCAGAACTTTCATATCTGTGGTCTCCAGTATTTGATCAAGTATTTTATTTCTCGCCCAGCTCTCAGATCCATAAATTAAAATTGGTTTGAACACTGTCTTGTATACAGCTCATTTAGTGTTTTGACTAATTTCTCTCTTATTCCACATAAATTTATTCATTGGGCCCATACACTCTCATGTATGGGCCTAACTGAATAAATAGTAGTAAATGGCCTATAACACCATGTATGGGAATAGATTTGGGAAAGAAGGAACATGTTCACATTAGATTTGAACACCTCTGCATTCTATTTCTTGGTAAACACATGGGAAGGGTGGCTGTTCCAGAATATAGCAGCAGTAAGAACGAATGGGGAAGAAGAAGGTAAACTTGTTCAAGAAGTAGGAATTGGGATGTGAAGGGATGTTTGGTGGTAGCTGCACATTTCAATGGACTTGGTAGGGAAATTATTGACTCTATCTCTGTGTGTGTGAGAGTGGTTGGAGTGAGTCAATAAGAAATGAGTCATTAATCAATCTCATTGCTCTCTTCTGTATTGTGTCACATATTTTTACACATTTGGGGACACCTCTCCAGATGTGCAAGCAGTACTCAAAGGATGGGCAGATGTGTGCATAGTTAATAGCTGTTTGGAGATAAAATAATGCCTTGAGTGAAGGAAGAATCCTAATTTTGGATGCCAAAGAGGCAATAAGTGTAATGTGCTTATGCCTTGATGTTAAGGTAATCCCAAGGAGAGAAATCTTATGTTGCCTAGAGATTTGGGTGTTTTCAAAGGTAAGGCTGAGAGAATATGGTTCTTTTTTTGTGGGAAATAGGACAGAACTGTATTTTGCAGGTATTTAAATTGACATGGTTATCCGAGCCCCATCAAAGAATGGTTTGGAGATCAAAATTTAAGTTTGCAGAAGTTGTTGCTCTGTGAGCTGTGGTTGTTTTGGTGCAAGGTTTGTCAAATGAGAAGAACTGTAGTGTACTGTCATTGGCAAAGCTGTGTATTGGATTAGTGGTCAACTGCAACCACTTGTGATTTGCCAAACTTTACAATGAGAGTTATCCAGAGGTGTGTGGCACAGGTGAGCAGATCCCCCTATCGAATGCCATTGGCAGAATCCATATTGGTGGTTGCTTATGAGTTGAATACCTTCAAGGCAGTGTAATAATTGGGTGTTGATTAATGGTTTTCTCCATTACTCTGGAGAGGACTGAAATGAGAGTGACTGGGCAATATTTGATGGTGAGGATCTGTCACCCTTCTTGGGAATAGGTTGGACATAAGCTTATTTCCAGGGTGTAGGGTAATTGCCAGTAGGGACCAACTCTGAAGCACAATTTTTGGAAGAGAGTCATCAGAGCCAGAGGAATTTTTGGTATCTAATTTGGAAAGGATTTTTCTGATCACTTCCTGGTGAAAGGTCAGTGTGGGCATTGAGTGTTGGATGTTCGAAACAGTTGGCGGTGGGAGAGGAACATTTACCAAAATCATCTGGCTCTGATGACTCTCTTCCAAAAATTGTGCTTCAGAGTTGGTCCCTACTGGCAATTACCCTACACCCTGTTTTCAGTTGTTTCAGGCTTTGATGTAAGCAGTGAGTCGAGGTGGTGTTCTTGATGATAGCCAGTTGCATTATGCATGGTTCTTCATGTGTACAGCCTTGGTGCATCTTTTGAAAAACCAAGGCTTACTTTGGGGATGAGAATTTAGCATGAAATATATGCTTTCATTTCAGAGAGGATTACTTCAGTGATGCATTCAGTGCATATGCTCTGGTTGGAAAGCAGTAACGCAACCAAAGGAACGAGGTATAGATATCTCAGGGGTTATCCCACTTAGTGTTCTTATAATGCCAAACAACTCTTGGTTGAAAATTACTATGTAGATGTTGCTTGGTTTTGGGGGGGGGGGTGAGCACATTGGCTGTGGTCTGAGTGTTACCTAAGAGAGATACATCCTTTACAGTATATTTGGAGGGATCACTGGTGAGAAAGAGGTCTAGAGCATTAATTAAGCTTAACAGATATCAGAGCATAGCTAATCTAAAGGGTATGGCCACTTAAACAGAAGAATGGGAGAGGAAAAGTTACAGAATAGGTGTTTGATATCAGGATGAATAAACAATATGTGAAAGAAAATTTTCACTAGCAAGTTATTAATAATTCAAATGTAATATTAGGAATTCGATTATGAGAATAAAACTGTATATAATACAAATCATGCTGCTTCCATTCTTTGAAGATGACCTTCAAATGCCTGCCAATAGCTTTATGAAAGCTAAGTGATTTTAATTGCCTAGAAAGTAATTTACACATCAAAAATAAGAATGTTCACAAAAGTACACGGCTTTTTTGTAATGTTATTTTTTTATTTAACTTTGAATAGAGTTTTAAATTTCAAGATATACTTTTAAAAATGCTTAATTTAGAAATAAAATTTGGATGTTTGCAAGTTACATTTTGACAATTAAATAGTGCACTTTTTCATTATTTTATATTCACAAAAATATTTACAAACTCAAAAAATAGCATTAGATATGTTTTGCTAGATAAATGATTTCTGTATCCACCCAAACAATGCATACATTTTTTAGTTACTGCTGCAAATTTTGGTGTAATGAGATATGGATATATGAAAAGTTTTGCATTGAGTGTAAAAAGAATGGCAATTTTTTTTTTTTTGAAAGCTGAGCTTGATATAGAAGTGAGTGATGTGATATCTTCCCTGCAAAGAAAGGGTAAGAGGAAGTGTCAGTTCATGAAGCTGGTGCTGGTTTGAAGTGTGTGGTATCAAAGGCAAGGAGAGAACTCTTGTTTTTTCTTTTATTTTTTTTCCCCAAAGGAAAAAAAAAAAACGATTTGAAAGCATGAAAGTTAACTGGTTGTTTTTGTACCATTAAAGGATAGTATGCAGATGAGAAGAGGATGGATGAAATAACAGAGCCCTGAGGAAAACACCTTTCAAAGATGGTCAGTTTCTGTATTATGTGTTTTCTACATATATTTCTCTAGGTGCTGTTCAGCAGAACTGGCATTCATCCTTTTCCCCATTTTTGCTAAACCTACAATAACACAAGCACAGCTACCCAATGCCCATTTACAGTTGAACTGCTACTTCCATTTATCTTTCATTCCATCTACATCTATCTCTGTTCTCTTGAATAGTCTTTACCATGAAATATTCCCCAAAAGCTACAACCTACAGCTCTTCAAAAAATAAAATAAATAAAAAATTAATTATACTATGCTCCTTACCAGCACACCAAACATATACTGCTTTATCTCAGAAGTAAACTTGTTATTCAGCTGATTTTGCAAGGGTCATATGGAGGTGGCAGAGCTTTTCCTTTTCCAGACTTTTCCAGAAACTTGGGTTTCCTTTCATATAAACAGGTAAGTAAACTGATCAGCAGATAAGTGCAGGGACAGAACCCTCCATCTCTACTACTACTACTTAATCCACTATTCATATGACATGATCTGCTGTCCACTAATGGTATTTTTGTTTGTTACACATGCATTTAACAGACAAAAATACCATTAGTAGGCATAAAACCCTGTTACCTCTGTGTAAGATTTTCTAACTCACCTTCAATTGATTCCACAAAAATTCAAGACTTCTCAATTATGATAAAGAATTGAGATCAAACTCAAGTCCTTTCTGATCAAAGAATGCATTGACCAGTCAAGAAATAAAGTACACTTGTCAGTGTAATATTAAAAAAAATTACTAATACTAATATTAGTATTAGCAATTGCTAATGTTCGTGCCAAATGTAGTATATATGTCATTTGCATCTCCTGTTACAGAATGAAATCTAGACAGTATTGTTAAATATAAAACTTAAGAGTAAATTAATGAAGAGGTGATGTTTCTTTTTCTGTTACAATACTCTACTTTGTAAATTATAATTTTCTTTTGTTTTCATTACAGTCAAAACTACTCAAAGTGATGGATGTCGACAAATTTCTTGCCAAGATACACTATGGTGAATAAAAAGTTTTATATGAACAGATTTATTTTTTGTAAAGTAAAGAAACATACTCTTGGATTTTCTGGCATATAAAAGAACTTCATGTTATGTATATTTGTACATATTCCGTTAGTGTTTTATTACAAACCAGAAGACAGATTTCAGAGAAATGAAATGTGTGAAGCAGTTTGAATTTTAAAAAATATATATATATATATATATATATATATAAGCAGAGAAGATGATATATTGTTCAACTCCTTTTAAATACTGTATAAGATTTGATTATTTATTAACCGTTGAATGTTTTAAAGTGTGTTCCATTTATAAAGTATTATTATTTTCTGTATCACATTAACTTGAATAATTAATTATAATAAGCTGTTCTCATTTAGACCATTTTCCATCAGATTTTCTACTTTGAGTTATGAACAATAAGCAAATTTCTGATTAGATTTTATTTTTATTTTTTTATTTCTAATCAGAAATACTTGCATGCAGCATGTTTGATTTTTCTTTTTCTTTTGATAGATCATATTTGCTCTTGTGAATAAACTTGGTTATAAGTGTTTTTGATAACACTTATTAAGAAAGAATGAGTAGATCATGTGCCATTGTAAATGCCACTATTATAAATTTTCTTTTATCAAATTTTAAGTTGCAAGATGTGTGGGAAAGTGGAAAGGAATCTGTCATTGTATGTTTTTAATAGATTTCTTTCCACTGTTATTGAAACAGTTGTAGGGAAAAAAAATTCTTAGCCTATATTACATAACTCCACTCCTTTCATCTCAACACACACACACAAAAAAAGCTTAAAATGATATTTTACATTGCATTTATATTTCTATTATTTAATCATTAGAGCATCTTGTTATCTAGATTTTTTTTCAGGTTTTATATCTTAAATATTTACAGAAATTAAAGCTGAATGAAGTTAATGTGACTAAATGTGATTTTATAAATTAATCGTTCCAAACATTTCCGTGAGAGGTTATTATGCTCTCCTTTATATTTCATTTTAATCCGTGATATTAATATGTAATAAATCTTTATTCATCATAAGATTTGCATTTTAATTGAAGTTCAAAACAATTTCAGTTTCATATAGCAGTTGCACATTAAAAAATTAATCTAAATTTTTCTGACTTTTAATTGTGTATTTTTAAGAGAATTGTTATAGCCTTTGCTACTGAGTATAGTTATTATATTACTTCTTTGTGTGTAATAAACTTTGCACATTATAATTATTAACTCGCATTTCACTCAATGCATTACTGTTATTTTTTGTTATTAATATTTTAGTTTTTCTTTACTTTTACTTTTCTTCAGCTAATTAAATAAGTGATGAAAAGAACAGTTTGACACAACACTGCAGTTAATTGCAGTATTCCATTCTTAACAATTACAAGTATATTATTAGAAAAATTGCTTCTTTTCTTTGTTATTATCCATATTTCCACTTCCACTGGTGCTGCAAGTGAACTTTCATTCCTATGTATTCATGCACATATTATTATTCCAGTTTAACCTGGCAGAATATCATGAATGTCTCATTTATGGTCTCTCCTAAAATTTGTCAAAATTTTGCATCATTTCAACAACATTTATGTTTTGTAATGATACAAAAAACTCTGCTCTGGCTGATGAAATGAATTCATCGAAATGCAATATACAGGATTTCCAGCTAAAATTTGCCATCTTAGTTTTGATTTAAAGTAAATCATTTTTAGTGCAAAACGATATAAAAAATATGTGTCACAGAAGACATAATGATAATAAATAAACTGTCTGCAGTACAGTATATAATAATTAAAAATGGATCTAAGTGTGTGTAACTTACACACTAGAAGTTGCAAACTTATAACATGAGTTCAGAATGTAGGCAGTTAATCATTACCACAGTATGATAATGAATGATATATCAGTATTGCAAAACTTATCTTTTCATTATTGTCTTGGATCATTTCAATAATCTCTATTAATTAGGATATTTATTTAAGTGACATCTTCACCACCTTTAAATTTGTAAAAATAACTTCATGAGTTTTTAATGTCACTTGTAATATAGTGATGATTATTAAACACACTAATTCACAAGAATAAGGAATATTTTTTTATTCTTTATTCTTGCTAAGTGTGTGTAATAATTGTTAAAATAACTTCATGTTTTTATTTTTTTGTATGGCAATTTACACTGCAAAGACAGTTACATATTTTATTGTACAATTCTAAAGTAAAAATGTGTTGACTGTGCATGCATTCTGTGTGAGCAAGTTTTATCTCCACATGATGGAGTATCTTTATTTAACTTTTCCTGGTAGCAACTTATACTTACTAAAAGAAAGTGGTGTTGAATTGAATCTTGTAAACAAATGAAAAGTTTTTTTCCCCTAGAGTTTTCACATAATATGAAGTTCTAAAGTGATTTCATATTATGTGATGATAAAGCTGCTTAAAAAAATTATATTTGTGGGCACTACCTGATTTTCGCTACAAACATACTTTTTTTTTTACTGCATGTACACAAGTTAGTCTTACTTGGCATCTGAAATAGTCATTCAAATAGCATATAATTAATAGAATTCTGTGTTAATGGGATTTCTGCCTCATGGTTTTTTTCCCCTTTCAGATAGTTAAATCTAAGGCTTCTCTCTCTTATGCATAAGAGCAAGGAGTATGCATACATGTGATAATATATTTATTCATCCCATAAACAGTTAATATATATAAAACATTATATATTTTTATTATCATTATAAAAAATGAAAATAATAATTCATGGCGGATTGATTAAGACATAAGCATGTTGTGATCTAAAAATAAAGTTCATTAAAAATTATTCATGACTGAATTGTTTGATCAAATAATTATTTGAACTATTTCAAATTATTATATTATTAACTAATGTTATATATAATATTATAGAGTTCAAATAATTTAGGCTGTGATATTATGAATAATTTTAATAAGCTTTAATCTCAGAGATCAAAATATCCTTATGTCCTAATTAATCCACTGTAAATTATTTTATTTTTATAATAATCGATAATAAAACTTTATAACTGTCCACAAAATTATGCAAAACTGTATTTTATATATTTTAGTTACATACATACATATTATGTACATATTTTGCCCATGTAATTTTTAATACAGAACTGCTTCTCAGAGAATATTCTAATAAGGAAATCAGAATAACCAGTCTTAGTGATTAAACTAGTCACTTGTTTTATAACAAGCAGGAAACTTGCAATGAATGAATAAGTAACATGAAAAAAGTGGCAGTTTCACAACAGATATACATGATCTTCAATAAATAACCCAAAATGCCCAGTCAGTAGTGAATAAGATGGAGCAGTGACAGTTTGTGCTAAAATTTATTCCATTAAATTTTTGGATATACCACTAAATATAATAAATTACAACATTCTCAATACATTGCCATGCTTGTTTATTTTGATTAGAGTGAATTTTGTGCAAGAGGGTTGTTAACATTCAATACAAGATTATATATTACAAAAGGACCATTGTTCAGTCATCCCTAATTGTATTTTATTATTATCATTGTTATCAACAGACCTCCATGGAGTCAAGAGATTCATCGTGGGAGGTCACACTCTCAGGCAATGCATTCCAATCACCCACCCACCACTCTCCATGCAAAAAATCTACTTCTCAACCCTTTTGCTCACACCCACCTTATAAAGCTTCCAGAGATGGCCTCATTCTCCTTTTTCTCCAGATATTCTATCAAAAATCTCATCCACATTAATCTGGTAATTACCCATTACCAACTTATGTCTTGATCATGTCTCCCCCTCTTCCTTCAATCCACTAGGCTCTGTAATTGCATTCTCTCAATCTGTCCTCATATTCCACATTCCAGGGACCAGAAACCAACTTAATTATCTCTGAACCCTCTACAACATCTCATCATCCTTTTGAAAACTATGCAACCAAATCTGTATATACCACTCATCTCTCCATTCACAAACTTGCCTTCCTTACTCTCCTGATCTTCCACAACACCTTTTGCTTCCTCAGATCTTACATTCACATCAGTCATTTTCTTTTGTATCACCAACTGACTAACACCAAATCCATTCAGATGTAGCCAATCTCTTCTATATAGTTCTGTCCACCCCTCAAATTCATCCCACACATTCACAAAATGAACTCCTTTCTCCTTACACAACTCTGCTAGCATACCATTCATAATCTTCACTCGCCTTCTCAACTCATCATCATACCAGAGGAACATGCTGACTACCTTTTCTACCACACTGTTATCTTTCACTCCCCTTAGCAGGCTCATGGCATCCCTCCTTCCATTCTTCTTCTTGTTACCAGTCAAATCATTTGTGCCAACTTACAACTATTAAAAACGATTGATTTACGATTTATTTCATTATTTTCTTATACTACTCAGAAATTCAGATATTTACCTTTTAATAATTTTTATTTGGAGGGAATTTGTTCCTCTTATTTGCTCGCATACTTTTCATGTTAAAAATAATTGACTTTCATTATCGAGGGAAGCCCTAAACATCATGTTCACACAACTGTTCAACATTCTCACAGTATCTATCATACCTTGCCTTGAACTCACTCACTGTCATAGCACCCACAACAGACTCTGGCAGCTTATTCCACTCATTTACCACTCTAAAAGTAAAGAACCCAGCTCTAACACCCCTGCTAACCATGCTCTTGCCCAGCTTCCATGGGTGTCCCCTAGTTCTCCCACCACCACCAGTCCTGATCTCAAAAATATCCTCTGAATTAATCCTATAGAATCCTTTTAGCAATTTGAATGTCTCAATCATTTCTCCCCTTTTCTGCCTATCAACTAGTTTCTGCAACCCACAAATCTTCAACCTGTTCTCATATGGTTCATTCCATAGACCTGCTATCATCTTAGTCACTCGCCTCTGGATCCTCTCCACCTCCTCCCCATCAAGAAGGAACCGAGGTGACCAAATCTGGGCACAGTAGTCGAGATGAGGTCTTATCAGGGCTCGGTACAGAGGTACAATAACTTGCTTGTCTCTGCTCATCAAGGTATTTTTCAACAACCAAGTGAGTTGATGAGCTGATTTAGCTACTTTCGCAATGTGCCCCCTAAACTTCATCTCCCTATCCACCAACACTCCCAAGTCCCTGGCCTCATCAATCTCTTGGAGTACAGTTCCACCAATGTGGTATACTGATGCTAATCTTTTCACTCTGAAATGCATAACCTTACATTTTGTCACATTAAATTGACATCCATTCTCCTTAATCCAGAACTCCAATCTATCTAAGTCATCTTGCAAGACTTTGACATCTTCTGCATTCACTATCGCCCTACCCAACTTTGCATCATCAGCGAACAAATGAACTGTCCCAATTAGACCTTTCCCTATATCGTTAATGAACAGATTAAACAGCAGTGGTCCAAGAACAGAACCCTGTAGCACACCACTAGTCACAGGCCGTTTTTTGGACTCTACTCCTGAATAAACTACTCTGATATCTCTCCATCAACCACCCAGCTATCCATCTCACCAACCCTATATCCATTCCCATATGTTGCAGTTTACGGATTAGAATTCCATGTGGTATCCTGTCAAACGCCTTTGCCAGGTCCAGCAGTATCACTGTAAACCCATTTCCCTTATCCAGTTCAGCCGTCACTTTGTTATAAAACTTGAGCAAGTTACTGAGGCATGATCTACCCTTCACAAAGCCATGCTGTCCTCTGTACAGTATCTCATTTTCATCAATCCATTCCTGTATTTTTCCCTTGACTACTTTCTCCAAGACCTTGACAACGACTCCTGATATGCTGATCGGTCGGTAATTTGCAACCATAGTCTTGGATCCTCCTTTATGCAGTGAAACTATTTTCCCCTCTTTCCACGCCTTCGGGACCAAGCCAAACCCAAGACTCAGATTAAACAACATGGTCAAGGGCACTGATAATTCCTTAGCCGCTTCATGCAAGACCCGTGCCGGTATACCATCCAATCCCACAGATGTATTCACATTAAGGTTCTGTAATAGACTATTCACCTCCACTTCATTCATCACAATTCCCGTATAAACTAATGGTTCCTTCATTTTTTCAACGTCACCACCTGGATGATATACTTTTGCAAAGTGCTTGCTCAGTAACTCCACTATATCGACTGGTTCAGTGAACTCTTTACCATCGTCATTCCTTAAAATCATTTTGCCATGTACAGTTTTTTTCTTGCTTACAGCATATTGAAAGAACTGTTTGGGATTCTCTTTTGCTTGCATAGCTAGTTTCCTTTCATAATCGGCTTTTGCTGTTTTTACCACACTCGTTACCCTTCTAGCCTGCACTTTATACCGTTCGTGTGCCTGCAGGTCACCCCTTTCTTTAAATTCCCTCCATAGTTGTTTCTTTTTTTGCAGCTCAAGCTTAATGGTGTTATTCATCCATTTAACCCCTACTTGTTTCACTATTCGGACCTTAGGTATACAATCAGCCATAACCTCCTGTAAATGCTCTTTGATCACTTCCCATGCTCTATCGACGTCCAGCCCTTGCAGTTGTACATGCCATGGCACTGATCCAAGCAATCTCCTAAGCTTGTCATACTTGCCAGCACGGTAATTCCACATATACCCTGTCTTAATCACAAATTGCACACCTTTAGCCACCTCCCAGGTCAAGACCTTATGATCACTCTCACCAATAGGTGGCAACATGGTCATATTCATTACAGTCAAATTTTGAGATGCAATTACCAGGTCAAGCACTCTCACACCCCTAGTATTTTCAATTACATGCTGTTTCAGATAGTTATCCCTTAATAATTGAATAAAATCCATT
This sequence comes from Typopeltis vanoorti, assembly GCF_054136105.1. Classification (NCBI taxonomy): domain Eukaryota; kingdom Metazoa; phylum Arthropoda; class Arachnida; order Uropygi; family Thelyphonidae; genus Typopeltis; species Typopeltis vanoorti. The sequence goes on from NC_143562.1 coordinate 37,552,158, forward strand.
TCCTTCCTCACATGTGTCCTCTCCTCCTTCCAATCAATGTTACCATAGTTGAAATCCCCCATAATAATTACCCTCCTTCCACTCATTTCATCAATTTGTTTATGCATACCATCTCCACCATCTATATTACATCACCTGGTTTATAGCAGCACCCAACTGTATATTTTATTCTGCCAGTGTCAATCTCACACCAAATAGCCTCAAATGAGCTCCTTTCACTATCCTGCAATACTTCAATTCTCCTTGGCTGCAGTTCATCAGCTATCATCAATAACACCCCTCCCCCAATTTTATTCTCTCTGTCCCTCCTAAACATACTATAACCTACACATTCTATCCCACTAACTATATCATCTTCCGTCAGCCATGTTTCACTAATGCCAATAACCTGTGGCCAGGAAGAGCCAATCAAGGCCAAAAATTCTTCCTTCTTGTTCCTAATACTCCTGGCATTAGTATACATGAATTGAAGTGATCCCTTTGTCCCACCCCTATCTTGATGCGTTATTCTAAATGTCCCATTCCCATTTTTTGTCTTTAGTGCTGGCTCAGGTACATTATATACATTTTTACACTCAACTGTCTCACTGATGTCTGGATATCCACTTCCCCCCCCTCCTTGGTAGTTCTAGTTTCTCTGGTTCTGCACATCCATTTTCACTTCATTCAGCAACACTTTTTCCAGTCTCCGCACACCAAGTCCATTCAAATGCAGGCCATTCATCTTGTATAAGTCCTTTCGCCCATCAAACTCATTCCACACGTCCATGAATTCCACACCACACCGTCCGCATAACCTGTGCATAATGTCATTTGCGATTATGGCCCTCCTTCTAAACTCCTCTCTGTCATACCGCGGTAACAGACTCACCATTCTAACTCTGTCACTCTTTTCTTTCGCTACCTTTAACAATACTTTCAAGTCCTCTCTCATAAAAAATTTATCACCTTTCAATTCATTCGTACCCGCCACAATTATTAATTCTTTCACCCTCTGTTTTTGCACTCTAATACTCTCACTATTTATTATTTATTATTACGATTTATTATTTACTTCACTATTTTTCTATACTAGTCAGAAATTCAGACATTTACCTTTTAAGAAAGCTAGTTTTTAATTTTTCAGGAAATGATAATGTATACTAGAATATTAATTATAAAAACTTTAATTAATACTTTCCTCTTACTACTTTGGCAATGTTACATTGCCATCATCAGGGATCACAAAAAAACAATGATATGTGCACGCAGGCACACTGAGCAAATGAGGCTGAATAAAGGCAACAGAAGTCGGGCCTAGAGTCCTAAACAGTGCCCCTAGTGGGCTAAATTGGGTTGTCTTCATTGGGCTGACATTCTTAAAATGTATGTTTCCTGGATATGGGGTAGTCATCCAAATTTGTTGAGATCTGGAAAGTTTTTAAAGCTGGGGCTTTAAAAAACTTTACAAGTATGAAAGACTATTCATCAAATAGTCTTTCATACTTGTAAACGGAGAATGCCGGGGATCCTTCAGGCTGGTGTGTAATCAGAGTATCTAGGAATGGGAAACTGTTCTTGTTTTCCTTTTCAAAGGTAAACTGGATCCTGGGGGTGTTGATTGTTTAGGTGTGTTAAGAAATTATGGAGTGTATCTAGGCCATGCAGCCAAATGGACAACACATCATCCACTTAGCATAGCCAGACAGCGGGTTTTTGTGGGGCAGAATTTAAGGCTTTTTCTTCAAAGGTCTCCATAAAGATGTTGGCCAGGGGTGGAGAGAATGGAGAACCCATGACAGCCCCTCTATCTGTTTGTAGAATTTTCCTTGCCAAACGAAATAGCCTGAGTACATAGTGAACTGAGATGTCAAGAGGAAATATGCTTTCGATGAGGCTAATATATCTGTATCTTTGAGTGGGACATTGGTGAATAAGGAAGATACATCAAAACTGACCATTATGTCAGCATGTTGGAGTGTGAGGTTTTCTATACTGGCTTTGAAGTGTTTTTTTTATGTGTGAAGGTATGGTACCAGTATGCTGTGTGAGCACTTTCGCTAAATGTTCAGATAATTTGTATGCAGGTGAATCAGTGCCATTCACAATGGGACATAATGGCACATTCTGTTTATGGATTTTTGGTAGTCCATATATCGGGGGGAGGGGGGGGGGGTCTAGAATTATAGGTTTTAATCTGTTTGCATCCACAGGCGAAGAGGTAACGTTTTTAAGGAACCTATGTGTTCTGATCTGTGTGGTGGGATCATAGTCTATAGGGAGGTAAGTAGAATGATCTGTAAAGAGGCAAGCTTACCTGAGTAGTCTGATTGGATTAAGACCAGTGGCATTTCCCTTATCTGCTTTCCAACAGCTTTGGTAATTATTATTCTGTTGTTGCTTTTTATCTCTTGCAGAGTCTCAAATTCTTTTTTTTTTTTTCGATAGGTTTTTTTTTTTTTGGTGGTTTAGCTTTTGTAAGAACATTGGCTACATCCAGTCTGATGTTGTTGCAAGCAATATGGTTGAGAAGGTAGATAAGGTAGATACCTTTGTCATTTCTTGAAAAATTAAAAGCTATGTATAACCAACATGTAAGCTTATCTACAAGAATTAGCTTTTAAGAATTTTCATTTGGATTGAATATGTTTCCATGTATGGGAAAAAGTTCTGTATGCAGATATATATGAGATTGTATTGTATTTCATATAAAAGACAGTTATATCTATTCCTTAGATTTGCAAAAATAACAAAGAAAATTATATCTAGTGGGCAAATTGTCATTCTAATATGGAACTGTGACACAGTCATTTATTTTACAACCATTGTAAAATTTATTTTACAACTCTGTATAATAACTGACACAGTCAGTTATTATACAGAGTATCAAGCTAATTTAATATTTTTAAAAGACCTATCATTTGCTAATTCATCCCCCTTTTGGTGGCGGCTACATCAAGAGTTTATCTTGGATTTATCGTGTACTCTGATCCCAGTTGGTATACTACAGTACATTCCCTAGTAATAAGGTCCAGCATATTTATTCAAGTTCATTATTTATAAGGCTAAAATAAATTCAGTTTATAGTTTCTTTCAACAAATTTGGCAGGTTCTTTTATTTGCAGTAATTTTTTTCTACTAGTTTCCTAAAGACCTTAAGTAGAAGTGATAAACTTTTTTTTTCCTATTAAGAAGTCACTTTCACTTCAACACTATATCCTGATCGGGTGGTTTTGTGATAACATCTGTTTAGCATTTCATCACAGTAAACACAGGGTATTATTTTTATCACACAATGGCAACATCCAGCATGATTAAACTAGCTGTTCAGACACAAATGCTTCCCATCTGGCAGTAGTATACTACTTCATCTGTCACATGAGCAGTTGCTTTTTCTTTTGCAAAAAATACCTGTAAATAAAATAGAAATGGTATGGAAGTGAGAACTTTTCTCTGTATTAAGTATTATATGCACATAGTTTTGATTTCTTGTGATGAAATATGCTTGCCATAACAAAGTTTTCTTTTCAATATAATAAGAAAATATTACATTCAGTTAAAGAAAAAGATATTTTTATTATATTACAGTACATTTGATAATGATAATCATGTGATAATGAAATATTTGAGTAAAGAAATAAATTTTCTATGTGGCACATAACTAAAATAATCCATATTAACTTTTTAATGATACCGACTCTTAATACCATAAAAACGAAATAAACACAATAATTTTTAGTGACTGATATTTTGCGGGATTTTAAACCAGCATCCTCATGGCAAAAACACTTCTTACAGGCTATAAGGCACTAAAAAACAAGTAAATGTAGAAACAATTCAAGACAATTATTTTCTATGTTGAAGTGTATTTTAGCAAGCTGACTGTTTAAATATGCTATTTAACCTAGATGTGTTAAATACATTTTTAGTGAAAGTTAAGGTAGCTATGTTAAGGAACTCCTTGTATTTTTAAATTGTTCCTCCATGTAGAAATGATTGGGGGGGGGGGCCTTGCTGTTGCATTTAGTTGTCTGGATATCTTTTCTTTCCATTTAAACATAATTGGCACGAACAAGAAATTTGAAGAGTTCAAAAATGTCAGGGAGATAAGTGGGACTTATATAGTCTAGGATCTCTTTTAGTGTTATATTAAGAAACAGAGATGTAATATTAAAACCAATCACACAGTGTCTGAATTTTTTTCATGATGAAGCACTTTCTGCAAGCCTCATCAAGTATGGCTTCATGAGTTTGCAAAAATTTTAACAATCCAGCACAATAATATTGAATTATTTCATGATTGTTAAGTACCTTATATTCTGTAACAAGTGGTTTTTGTACTCTGAATGAAATGAAGCAAAATATCAACCACTTAATAAATTCCCATATTTACATTGTTTTTGTGGTGTTGTAGTTCAGTATCACTAAAAAATTAATGTGAATATTTGCAGGTACCTAACTCTCTACACCTGAAGTAATCATAATTCAAGAGCACTAAAGCAACATTCCTTGATTTGACATAACATAATTTGAAAAGCAAGAATCACCTTTAACCACTCAATCCATATGGATGAAATATATCAGCCATTGTATACTTTGTATCCATGTTATTTCAATGGAATATCAGTGATATTGCAATTTTAATGGACACTTTGCATCCATGTTTAGTTTCACGTAAATGAATGAATGCAATGGTTTCTTTTATCTCTATAGAAGCTTTCCATTAGTCATTTGTGACCAGTTCTTATACACTGATGTCAAATGAAAATGTCCATTGTAAATCTTATATGATAATAATATAATTAAAAATATGAAAAATTAACACTACAAATTACCTCAAATGTGGAAATAGATTATAATACCTTTTTCACTTTATGCAGCTATGTGGAACAGTTGAGGAAAATGCTTAATATACTAAAGTCAGTCTTTTTCAGCTAAAAGACATTTGCTTTTAGTGAACAAACCAAATAAATTTCACTCGTGGGTGTATATGACTTATAAAGCAGTGTTAATTGTCAGTGTTTAGCTATTTACGTGTGTTAAAATTTACTCTTTATAACAAAGAAATGGTGCCTTTATAAGATGAAGAACCTTTATTTAAAAAGGTTCATCCATTGAGAACAACACAAGGAAATTTTTCAGAAGGTATGCAAAAGAATGATAACATTCTATTAATGATAAATATCCATTTTATATGAAAGTAAATTAGAGTTTTGAAATATACAAAAAAAGTCCTTAAACTGTTTTTCAACGTAACCTTCAAACATTTTTGAAACATTTCTTCCATCATGTGTTTTTTAATGGCTCTATCCTAAAATTCGCAAATATAACACCAGCTGCCCATAAAGTCATCAGCACTTATCATGATGCCATCATCTTGTCATGCACGCAGTCATGGATGCTGTTGTAAATAGTTCTGTGTTAAATGTGATGACTCTTTCACAGTGTCCTTGATTCCCATTAGCTTGTTGCTTTGAGTGGCAATATCCATGGCAACAATGTTCTCAGCTAACCAAACATTCTGGTATTGACAAACATTTATCCCCAGAGGGGAGTTATAACTGTCACTTGATGTAACCATTCTGGGACCACAAAAATCGCACAGTTCTTTGTTGTTCCTCTAATGGGTAGGAGAGACTACACTTGGAATGCCAATAACATCCTATGCAATTTTGCCTCCTTTCAGAACAAAGATGAATCTTTAATGTGCTTTACAAAAAATACACTAAGAATTCATATTTGGTTTGTATCTAAAAATGTTTATAATGTTACAGTATGTAGAATAAAAAATATTGGAAAAATGTTTTTGATTTACTCTCCTTTACCCCAAACTGAATTTTTCAGTGCCTTGCTTCTGTCATCAACTGCATGTTAGATTTATTACTATATGCAATAGCATTAATAGTTTAAATTTGTTTAAAAAACAATTGAGAAAAATTTTACTTCTTAATAAATGGAAAACATTCATTTCCTAGTATTATATCCTTACCAGGAGATAACTGAGGATTATATAGTACACTGATGATGTCTATTAAGATGTCATCATTTTTTGCCATATTATATGTTTGCCATTATGTTATAGTGTGCTTTAAAATATAGCATTTGTGATGTTATTTGGCATCATATTATTACTATAAAAATTAATTATTACAAATGGAATTATTGCTGATTTATTTTTTGAGAATATAAAGTGTACTTTGGGTGTCATTGGATGGTTATAAATTTTGTATGATCTTTCCACATGTATGAAATCTATAGCCAGTTCAAGTGGAAATGACCTGAGGTAGATAAGATTTAAAAAAATAAAAAAAAAACATGCCCAAGACTAAGTTCAGCATTTGAGCAGTTTCACTTCCCCACCTCCCTGCCATTGAAGTGGAGCATTTTGGACAAGGTTGTCCAATTGTTTACAAGTAAACAGCCTAATGGACTGAGAAATCATTTATTTTAACCAGCTGACTGGAGGAAAGAGAGAGAGACAGAAGAGATATAAGATAAAAATGTACATTATACTTAACTGTCACACAGTGCAAACATGAAAGTATTTTCAGATATTTGGTGTGATTTTTGGATAATTGAGCACTATTTTCATAAAGAGAATATTATTAAGTAAGTGACACCACTCACTTTACTGTTTGCTTTATTGCCTATTCATTCAGGGGGGGAAAAATCCTTTGCAAGTTTTTTTAACATTTTCTATTAAAATATAATACAGTACTATACTATAAGCAAGATAATTATTTAGTTTTGTAATGTTGAATTTTTTCTTGACAATTATTCATAAGACTATTACACTTTTTTATAAAATCTTTATCAAGTAGCTTTATTTTTATCCTCCTACATGTTTCACCAATCTGTTTCTATTGGCATCTTCAGGGAATACAAATCAGTAAGCACAAAATGAAGGTTACAGACTGGGTTATAACCGATGGTTCTAAATCATACAAAAAATTGGTATTGTGCGTGTCTCGTTAACGTGATTTATTCGTGATGAATAAATGCCATTTTTCCATTTCTAAAAAATTTTTAGAAATGGAAAAAGATAAAAAACTGCCATTCCTTGACATTTTAATAAAGAAACAATCCAATAATAGTATCAACCTATCTGTATACAGAAAACCTACAAATACTGGACGTTACCTCTATTTCAACTCAGCTCATCACATAGCTCAGAAACTTAGCATTATCCATAGTCTCAAGAAAAGAGCTATACAGTATACGACAGACAAGGATGACCTACTAACGGAATTAACCACAATATCCAGAGAACTTTCTTTAAATGGTTACCCTAAAAGACTCTATAACAAGATTCTATTTACTGATATACCACATCGACAACGTGATGACGTCCAATACATCAGTACAATTACAATTCCTTTTGTCAACAACCTTTCCAAAAAATTAGCTAACCTTTTAAAACCATACAAGATCAGAGTGGCATTCAAACCAATCAATACTATTCGGAAATTTTTAAGATCACCGAAAGATCCTCACCCATTCTACAAATACTCTGGAGTATATAATATTCCTTGCTCATGTGGTATTAGTTACGTAGGTCAGACATCTAGAAGCTTCGAAACAAGAAAGAAAGAACACATAGGATATGTCAGAAATAACAGACAAGACATTTCAGGCCTTTCATGCCACTTTGCCTCTACTAACCATCACATTGAGTGGGATAAGAGCCTTATGCCATACATAGAAGATAACTACCATTCAAGAACCTTTAAAGAAGCAGCTACAGTCGCCCGTAAAACTGAAAACCTAAACAAGAATCAAGGTCTAATTTTACCAGAAATTTGGAAAACTTTTATCAGATCATTAAATATCAAAGAAATGAACTTTCATAACAATTACATCATGAGTCATCACGAATAAATCACGTTAACGAGACACGCACAATACCAATTTTTTGTATGATTTAGAACCATCGGTTATAACCTAGTCTGTAACCTTCATTTTGTGCTTACTGATTTGTATTCCCTGAGGATGCCAATAGAAACAGATTGGCGAAACATGTAGGAGGATAAAAATAAAGCTACTTGATAAAGATTTTATAAAAAAGTGTAATAGTCTTAATTATTTAGTTTGTTGTTCTCTACAAAATTTAAAAAAAAACTGTGAAATATAGATTCATACTCATTCCCAAGTTATTTTCAAAAAAAAAAAAACTTTTCTTGAGTTTTCTAAAATTTCTTTTAAGTACTTAAAAGGATTTCTTATATTAATCAAGAGGCACAAACAAATGAAGTGCCTGATCTCATGTATAAACAAGCATCTTAAAACTAAGTGTCTGAAAATCATTCATTATATATATATATATATATGCCAGCAAAGGTTGGTCAATTGGTAGAGCCTCTGCTACTAATGGCTCGCAAAAAGTTAAGTTAGTTTGAGCACGGTTAGTAGTTGGAACCCCGGGGTTCAATCGTTCAATGCTGTTGGCACTCTCTCCCTCGATGAGTCTTTGGACTCCCTGGAGGTGTCAAATAATGATGATAATAATAATAATAATAATCTCATCTCATCTTTCTTTTACCTTGCTGTGTCGAGGGTTTATTAATCAACGGACATCAAACCATTCACAGGATAAGGTGGTCAGCCCTATGCCCCGGTGTATCCTATGTCCATAGTGTTGAGTTCTCAAGGCCAGTTTGCCTGCTTTGTGGGATGAAAAACCCCAGGATAAACTAGGGGGAAAACGCTACTGTCCATGCCCAAGACCGGCTAACTTGGCTATGGCTGAGGAAGATCCTTTAGCTCCTCACGTCTCCAACGGGAATCGAATCTAGGACACTCCTTCCCCAGGCATATGGTTGCGAAGTGCACAGCCACTAGGCTAACCGTACGGACCATAATAACAATAATATATTGTTATTATGGTCCGTTTAGCCCATTACACATTAGTGTTAGTACTGTCGGTGGGCTAATGATTAGATCATCTGGAAACCTAATTCTCGATACCAAATATGGTATTTTTCAAGTCAGTTCAGGCTTCAGTACATAAGATGGTGAACTCACACTGAGTGGATGAAATTCATCTGCCAGCTAAAATGGTAATTTTAAAAATTTACAAGCAGAAAAATGCATAATATTAATACATCTTTTCTGTATGTTAGTGTGAATGTGGCATTTGCCATGTCCACACTAACATACAGATATCAGTCATCTGATACAGAATGTGGGAGGAGTTTTTTCTCTCTCTCTCTCTCGTGTACCTTCACTTCCATGAAGTTACATGCCAAACAACTCCACCACATGCTTCATTGGACAAATCAATCAACATTTTTTTCAGATTCTGCATTCTAAAGTTTGGTTCTTATTTTCAAACTCTCTTGCTTTTCTGTCTCTCTCTCTCTCTCTCTCTCCTTCACTTTTTGATTCTCAGTAATATTTATGTATTTGAGTGTGCAGTTCACCTACAAAAACTGTTTGACGTTGAGTCTTTTTAAAACTTTCATACATATTTTTCTTTTCATTATGGTCAGGAACGGGCTGGCTTGGCAGTCCATTCCTGAATTTTCCAGTGGGCTGATTTGTAAATGGGTCTAAATTCCTGGGTCTATTTTGTTTGCCAGTCTGTTGCTGATTGTAGTAGTTATTCTTATCCTGCTCAAAACTAATGGCAATGACTTCCTATTTCACATCCTCTGTATATTCTTGTATCCTGGACTTAGTCACTAACAAAAATAGTCAGTGAGACTTTTCTTCTATGTTCTCTCCGTATATTTATGTACAACGATCCCATGATTAATGTGCCTAATCCGGTCTTTAAAACAGGAGTATTAATTGAAAACGCACTAATTGAATATAATAGCCTATGGGAAAAGTATAATTTGTTTCTCAAATGTCTTTTTTTGCCCTTAATTTTTTTTAAAAAAAGAATTGGGGGTATGTCTCAGGGCCTAGTTAAAGGAACATTAAGCTGAAAGACAATAAAACATATAATAAAGAATGTATTTATTATTCTACTTCTTAACAAAGAATTGAGCTAACATAATTTGGTGGGCATTGTTTCTTTTTTTCATATAACTGATGGTATGGCCCTGTTGCCTCTTCTGCAAATTTTACTGTTTCTCTCTTCATCAGGGTCAGCCTCTAAGTATTTTGCTTAAAAACTTCAATTGTACAAAAAATATTTTCAAATTGTTTCTGTAAAATCTCTTTTGGTTGACTGTCAGTGGGTTTTCTTCAGGATCTTCTCACTGTACATCTAAATTTAGCAGGTCAGAATCACTCAGTTCCTCATAATGAGATTTAATTAACTCTTGGGCGTTATCATTGTCAATCCCATCAAAACCCAGTTCATGCCCAGTGTTGGTAATTTCCTTAACAACATTATCCATTTAATTGAAAAGCCTCTAAAATCATTTACACAATGTAGAAGAATGTGCTTCCAAATGGTTTGCATATTGCTAGCAGTAATTTCATTCGACTTTGCAACTTTATAACTAGGGCTGAGATTTCTCTTATTTGGCCAGAAAAGTCTTGGAAGGCATTTGCTTCCAAAAAAAGGCCAGTTTCATCGCCATTAAATATTTATTGGTCACAATAGCCCCATCTTCCACAATTTGCTTCAAAATCTCTGGATAATTTGTAGGCTAATTTATGTAGGCTATTTCTCTTTTTGAAATGCTCAAACCACCCAGCACTAGGATGGAATTCTTCTTCTTTCCCATCATTGATAGCCCTTTCTTTCAAGGTTGCAAAGAGACTTAATGCTTTTGATTTAATAAAGTCAGTGCTTAGTGGGATCCGTTTTTGGTTACAATCTTTGATCCATATAGAAAGAAGCCTCTCTGATTCAATCATTATAATACTTTAATTTCTAGTGGTCTGCATGCATGATGAACTTGAAGCAGTCTTACCTTTCTCTATGTTTCAGCAGCTTAGCTTAAAATTGCTCTTATAGTTGATTAACCCATTTTGTATTCTTGTCCTATCTTTGCTCGGGACTTGTTCATTTTTCTTTATTATTTCAAGTTTTTCTTCCAGTGAGATTACCTTTCGAATAATTTTCACACTTTCACTTTTTTTCTCACTAATTCTTTTACTCATGATTAAATGTTGAGAAAATACTTTAAAATAAAAAAGAAAGGAAAACAATTGCAAAGGAGGCACAAGATATGATCAGCAAAATGCTATGTAATTAGCAGATGACATAAATTTTGGTTGTAAATTTGGAACAGTATGTACATGGAAATAGTATAATATGCCATTAAAAAATAACTTTGTAAAATGTTTTAAATCAGTAACTAAATTATTTCATCCTGGTGAGTGATTTTTTTAAAATAGTTAGCCATAAGAGAAGGATACACAGTAATGTACTTGGATTTCGCGAAGGCTTTTGATAGAGTACCTCATGATAAGCTGACAGTCAAACTAGAGCAGATGGGGTTGGATATTAGATTAGTGTATTTGATTGGAGACTGGCTATCTGATAGGTATCAACAAGTTGTGTATGGGGGGGGGGGGGCGATATCCAGGAAAAGGAAAGTCACTAGTGGAATGCCTCAGGGGTCTGTTTTAGGGCCATTACTGTTTCATTTGTATATTAGTGATATTGGTGAAGATTTGGATGGAGATATTCAGTTGTTTGCAGATGATGCAAAGTTGGGACGAACCATGAAGAGTAGTGAAGATGATGTTGTGGCCTTACAAGAAGACTTGAATAAATTGAGTGATTGGGCATGGAAATGGGGTTGTGAATTCAATGTTGCAAAATGTGAGGTTTTAAAATTTGGAAAACAAAGATGGGATGCAGAATTTATGCTTGGTGAGGATATATTGTTGGAGGTGGAGGAAATAAGAGATCTTGGGGTGATAGCAGATAAAGATCTAAAATTTAGGGGACACATAGCCAAAATTGTGAAGACAACTCAAAGGCTTCTGGGAATGATGCAGAGGACACTGACGTGTAGAAGTAGGGAGATTCTTGTTCTATTGTATAAGACTTTGATTAGGCTACACATGGACTATTCTGTGCAGATTTGGTCACCTGGTTTTCAGAAGGATGAAGAGATGTTGGAAAGGGTCCTAAGGCGACTGACTAAGGTAGTTTCTGACCTCTGGAATGTCGAGTATGAGGAAAGATTGAGAAGATGTAATTTGCAGAGTCTGGTGGACAGGAGGAGAAGGAGAGATATGATAGAGACCTACAAGTTGGTAAGGGGTTGTTATAGGATCAATGCCAGAGAAGTTCTACAGAAAATAGCGGGAGATCAGGGGAGAACCAGAGGTCATCTGTGGAAACTGTATAAAGAGGGTGTGAGTAGAGGAGTGAGAGGCAGGTTTTTTTTGTGTAGAGTTGTAAATGATTGGAATGCCTTGCCTGAGAGTGTGGTGTCTGTAAGTGTGTTTAAGACACAGTATGATGAGCTGTGTGTGTGTGATAAAAAGACCTCCCAGATGAGTCTTTGACTCCATGAGGTTTTGGGGTAGTAATAATAATAAATATATATATATATATATTATGCCACCTTTACCACGAGTTGCCTTGGTCTTGCACTACCTGTAGGATCAGCTAGACTTGCATCACTTGCAGGTGCAAACTTGACTTGTTTTCTGTTTGCTTACTTGGGAAATGGAGTAAAACCAGGTTTAAAATTGCTTGGTATTTTTAACATTTATTATACCCAAAGTAAAATACTTTCTACATATATATATATATGTATGGATAGAAAATTTTTAAAATCTGTAACATTTATTTTTAAGTGCATATAGGCACACTAATCGAATTTTAGAGGCATAATAATTGCATTTGGGTTTAGAAAAAAAACGATGCACTGATCAGAGACACATTAATCGAGGAATTGCTATATATCTAAGCCATGTCCTGCACATATATCCAGCAGGTATTTATAATTATTACCCCCCCCCCCCCCCCCAATTTTATTAAAGCATTTCAATACATCTAAGATTCATTTCCTTCTCTGTTGTTTGGATCTCCAACAAAATTCAGATTTTATTATGCCATTGTCCTCTTTAAGTTGAAAAATTGCTAGAATCTTTTGTAGGACCTTAGATACCATATATAAATCTTATTTGTCCAATATTCCATTCTCAAAATTGTCCAAAATGGAGAAAGTAAAAACAAGATCAAGTCAATATTATTTCATCCCCACACCAAATTGTTAACTATGAAAAAAGCTAAACAATTCCACAGAAGAAGCATTACTGAAAAAAATTAACAAAACCTTAAAAAGATACAACCTACAGAATAACTTCAATCCTTTCCAAAAAACTGCTGATGGTGTTAAACTTTCTTTAGAAAAGTTAACTATGTCAGCTGCTTAACTCTTCTTTAGGAGAGTTAATGATAGCCATGCAGCCTGTTTTTCTAAAGTCAGTCAGTTTTTACATGCATGTGATACTGTATATTTCATGTTAGTGATTCTTAATAAGAATCTCTCCAATAGAGCACCCAGAGGCATAGTAATCCAAGGCCTGCAATTTATGATTTCAAACTTAAGTATACTGTATGAAGTTATATATTTTTGATGTTCTTGTTTTTTAATGATAACTATAACAGCGTGTTTTTTCAAATTAAATCAGTTTTTACATGCATGATTACTATGTGTAAAAATTACTTTAATTTGATAAAACATGCTGTATAATTATCATGAGAAAACAAGAACACCAAAAATATATAATCTCATATGGTATTAAGTTTCAGATTGTGACTCACATGTTTTAGAGAGTGACTGCATGAATGACTAGAAAAGAGCTTCCAGATAATCTGCAGAATGAATATTGGCTTCAGTATAAATTCAAGGAAGTGGCCAGAAAGCAGCTTAACACTCACAAGAATAGCTGCCATAAACTTCCAAGATTTGGATAGCCTCCCTCTTCACCTCACAAATGGCTAACCAGAACCATTGGGAAATATCTACAAAACTAAGATGAGAGGTTCTGTAATAGAGGAAGAACAAGAGTCCATTCCTGGAAAATTGTGTAGGACTTTGGTGAGCAAAAGATTGTATTGTAGATTTTTATATGAAGAGTGGTAGGTGAATGAAATGCATTGCTGAAAAATGTCTTGTATGAATCAGAACGGTGAATGAATTGAACATACAAGTGACATACAAAGGACAGATGTTTGTTTGTTTGGTGAGATATTCTATGATGAGAGTCTGTTGGAGGTTTGTTAACAATAATTGAAGAATGAGACTCAACAGAATTTTCCTCCCTCTCACCCCAAATACTTACAACTATGTGGTAAAAGAAGAATAGTGTCCACAAATCATCCTTAACTCAAGGAAACTATACCTGCCAATAGTCAAAAGGTAAGTATCTGCTCAAGGATCCTTTAGTCTTTTCAAGAAAACATACAACAGCAAATTCTAAAGCATGGAAGCAAGCATATGTATTCACCCTATTCCAAAAAGGGGAGATAAAAGTCTACCACCACCTTAATCCTCTCCAAAATAATGGAGAAAGTCATCAATAAAGAAGCTCTCCACTGCCTAGAGACCTACCAGTTAATCAGCAACCACCAATATGAATTTGACTAATCTAGATCCATGGTCAGCCACGGAATGGATCTAGAGCCTACATCACCCACCACTGGACACATGCTGTGGAAAAGTTCTGAGAAACATGCTCTCACTCTTGACATTTCCATAGCTTTTGATCACGTATGTCAAGCCCTGCTAAGCAAATTGCCATCCTTCATCTGTAATTGAGTAGCCAGCTTTTGCTAGTCATCCACTACATATGATGGATGGCTTCCTCTCTTTGAGAGCTTTGCTACTAATGTAGGAGTGCCTCAGTACTCTATTACCTATATATAAATGACCTATTTTCAGTCATTACTAATCTTATCTACAGTTGATGATAGTACACTTTGTTCATCCTACTCATTCAACAAACTATATATTATTCGGACATCCCAAACCTCATGATCATCTGTGCCTTTAACACTGATCTCCATACCAACTAGACATCAATACGACCAAAATGTAGGCTTGCCTTTTCTCTCAAAAAATGCTCTCAGTTCCCTTTCCATTACCCTCAGCAGTGCACAAATTACCAAACAGAATCAGATATCTCTCCCTCCCTCCTTGGACTGACATTCATCTTCAGTCTCTTCTGACATAAGTACATTACATCAATAGCTTCCTTAGCTTCTAAAAAATATTTTCCACTCAAAATGCTGTTTTTCAGCCACCAAGCCACTGACTATACAAATCCTAAATCTGCCCATCCTTCAAATACTATTCACATTGTTTGGGGTAGTGCATCTGAAACCTCTCTAAAAATTCTTGATGCTGTCCAGAGGAGAGAAATTTGGCTCATAGATGATCCCTTCTTCACAGACTCTTTTCAACCTATCTCATAGATGCAATGTTTCAGCTTTGTTTTTTTCTAACAAATACTTTTATGGTCACTCCTCCGCTTTCTGCTGGGCCTGTTAAAAACAAGAGCAGCAGTTGCCCAATATCCCTTTTCAGTGCAACTGTAAATACACTGAACCTGCTTCTTCATTTATTCCATCTGCCTCAGTTCTCTGGAACATCTTACATCATGAATTATTTCCAAAACAACTACAACCTCCAACTCTTCCAGAAAAATGTTTAATCTTCTTCCTCAATCCTCACCTGTATTCTGTACCCCACACATGGGCCAATGTGCTATAGATTCTTCCACTTTCTGTATATGGGATTATTATGCTAAAAAAAAAAAGTAGATGCTGATTATTATTATTATTTCACTACCTTCAAACAGTAATGTTAACCATTGTCAACATGTAGTTTTTCAGGAGGGTTTGGCTGAATCAAATTCTTACCATTCAGTATGTGCTAATTGTAGAAATCATGCTGCTACCTTCTTTAAATTGTTCTATAAAAATCACACTGGGTTTGCTGAAAAATGAAATCCATTCAAGTTATCTGCCTTCAGCAGCTAGAATAATTTCAAGGTTTAAATTTAGTTATACAATGTTTTCAGTATTTGTTACATAAATGGGCAATAATGAATATGGAAATTAATTTTTAAATGAAAAAATAACATCAGTTTATAAAAGTTGGTAGCACTTTGCAGTTTATAATTTACTGCATATCATTGTTAAATAAAAGGAAAATGTCACTGAATATGATTAATATTAAGCTTTCTTATTTTCATTTTGTGTTTGAAGAAACATATATAGAAATAAGGATGATAAAGTCAATGAAATATGATTTGGATAGAATGCAAATAGGTGTGAGAAAGAGAGAGAGTATGGTTAGAATTTAGTTTTCTCATGTTTGTATAATTTATTGCATTAAATATGATATTGTATATAATGTAATATACTGATTGTGAAAAACCATATTGGTTATTTGCATTTTTATAGAATAAACTACATAAAGTTTTCTTTGTTGCTGTTTTCTTTCTAGTGGATGGTTCTGTAATTAAATTCATAAATGCAAACACATATCCACCCACCCCTTATTATTAAAGAAGTATTTTTAGATTTCTGGACTATAAACCAAGCATTGCTTAGCTAGCATCTTTTATTGATTTTGAAAGTTTATGATTCATACATAACAAATTGAGTCACATGAAGGAAATATATATCTACAGCACATTTTTTTTTTTACTCTGAAAAAAGTTAGCAGATGTAGTAAGAAAATATGAAATACAATCAAGTATTAATGTCACTGTAACTGCTTAGAATTGGTATTCAGCCTCTGCTCTCTCTCATTGCTGAGGAAGGCCCAACCCCTAATGGGAGAAGGGGATTGGATCTACCTCTCCCATAGTGATACAATCCATCTTGGGAGAATGCATGTATTGTATATATATGAATGAATGCATGAAGGAAGGACAGCCCAAACATCCATGCCTAAGGCTGAATTCAAACCTGCAGTCTTTTGCCAGAGAGCAGATACATTAACTATTCAGCCAACCAGGCCAGCACTTTTTAAAATATTATTTTTAATTATGACATTTCATTAGAGTAATTTCCAATGAAATAACATTACTATATCTTTTGCAAAATCTAAACAATATGAGCCGGCTTTGAACTCCAAGTCTGATCAGTATTGTGTACTTAAGAGTTTTGTTTAAAGCATATGGCTCACAATTGCGATATCTGTTACTTAAAGATAAGTTGGCAGTTTCCTCAATACTTGACAGTATTGAGTGAATGTACTGACTTTGGTACAGTGCAGTAATGTAATGTAATATTTATGTAATGTTTATCCCAGTCTTCTGGTATTGTATACAACTGTTAGGATTATTTTCTAATTCACTTGACATGACAACTTGCTTTTCCAATATCAGTGTTCTTTAAAATGTTTCAAAAAAGTGTTATTTTCCTTAGTATCATGTCTTGAGCTCCTAGACGCATAAAAAAAAAGGTAAATGAAGCATCTATCTCAGATGACTTCCTAAAATGAATCAGTTCAGCTCATAGAGTTTTCTTCTTCTTCGTGTAGCTTCCTCAGTGAGAGGGTGCAGCACCATGTCCTTCTAGTTCTCTCTGTTGGTGGCTTTCCTTTTTGTTTCTGCATAGCCATGTGATCCTGTCCATGATCTTATATCTTCAAGCCATTTCCTTCGTATTTTGCCTCTTGATCCTTTTCCCATAATTTTTCCTTCTAAAACTGTTAGTATCCTCTGTCCTGCTTGAACCTCTCAGTACATGTCCTGCCAATCTCATCTTTCTCTGGATCATTTCCTGTAATAAAGATCTCTGTGTTCTCATTCTCTGTAGGACATCTGTATTTGTCACATGTTCTGTCTATGGGATTTTCAAAGCTCTCCTATAGTACCACATTTCAAATGCCATCATCTGTTACCTTTCTCTCTCTCCTTGAATATCCAGGTCTCACTTCCATATGTGAAAATTGGCCACACTAATGTTCTTATCATTCTTTTCTTTGTCTCGATACTCACAGAACTTCTGAGCAGATCTTTATTTTTCCAGAATGCAGCTTTAGCTATGGCTGTTCTTATTTTTATTTCTTTATCTTACTTTCCATCTGCAGTAAAGTAGGTGCCTAAATATTAGTATTCTGTTGTATGTTCAATTTTCATATTGTTTATGAATATTTCTGGCTCGGATCCGCTTTCTTTTGAGATTTTCATAATTTTTTTTTTTTGCATTAATATCTAATCCAAATTCTTGACCGTCTTCAATTAGTAGCTGCAGTAATTTGATTAATTTGTTTCTGTTTTCTGCTATTAGAATGGTATCATCAGCATATCTAAGATTATTGTATTTTATACCATTGATACTAATTCCTGTTTTTTGTTTCTCAATCTTTTTCATCACTGTCTCACTATAGATATTAAATAGATTTGGTGAAAGGATACAACCTAACTCCTCTTTTTATTTTCACTTCAGAAGTCTCAGAGTTAAACAGCTGCATTTTCTGTTTGTTGTAAATCATTTTTATAATCTTAAGTACATGATCTTCTATGTCTAATTTATCTAATATATTGAACATTTTATTATGTTTTACCCGGTCAAAAGCCTTCTGAAAGTCTATGAAGCACATGTAAATGTTCCTATTTCTTTCAAGTGATCTTTCTATTAGTATTTTTAGTTCCAGGATAGCATTAATGGTTCCCATTCCTCTTCCGAAGCCTTTCTGTTGTTCACTCAATTCACCGCTTATAGCTCTTTCAATTTGTTTGTTAACGATGGTTAAAATAATTTTAGATGCATGGGATATTAGGCTCACAGTTCTGTAATCCTCACAATTTTGTGCATTATGTTTCTTTGGAATTGGTATGCAGATAGATGTAAAAACTTCAGGTAATTGTATTGTTTTATAGATGTCCTGAATGCAATCCACTAAATAGTTGTTATTATTGCCAGTCAAAACTTTCAGCAGCTCAGCCAGAATATTATCACACCCAGGGGATTTATTATTAGGAAGATTCTTAATTATATGTTCTACCTCCTTTCTTGTGGGTAAAGTGGTATCTGTTGTTACGTTTAACTTAAGGTGTCGTGAATCATCTAACATGTTACCATTATCATCATCATAGAGATCTGATAAGTACTCCACCCATCTTCCATTTATCTTTTCCTTATCAATGAGTATGTTTCCATCGTTGTCCTTGATGTTATTAGACCGTATACGTTTTGTTTTTCCATTAAGTTCTTTCACTTTCAGGAATGCTTCTCTGGTTTTGTTCCTATTTTGTAATTCTTCTATCTCAGTGCACTGCCTATTTATCCAGTTTTCTTTCAATCTTTTACATAACTGTTTGATTCTTTTATCCAAAGTTTTATATCTTAACCTTTTGTCTTCATTTGTTCCTCTTTTCCATGTTCTTCTTTCATCAATAAGATTGATTACCTCTTGAGTTATCCATGGTTTTTTCTTTCTTTCTTGTTTATTGATGTGGTTTTTAGCATATGTTATGATAGCTGCTTGTAGTCTATTCCACTGAGAGGGCTCATTTTCGTTTTGCAACTGTGCAGACAACAGTTCTGAAATATTTTCATTAAATTTTGATTTTATTATCAGATTTTATACCATTTGCCGATCCCATTTTAGGGGTACTTCTTTTAAATTTTATTGTTTTCAGACGAATATTCATCTTCATTAAGACCAGTCTATTATCAGATCCACAGTCAGCACTTGGCATCACCTTTGAGTTACGTATTCTGATTCCCATGTGTATCTTGCTGTTGGTGTTTGCTCAAAATAAATGTTAGTTATGATGAGATTGTGCTTGTTACAGAAATCAATCAATCAGCTTTTGCCCTCTCTCATTCCTAGTCCAAATGGACCCATATGTGTAGGTGTTCTCTCTGATCCAACTTTTGTGTTCCAGTCACCCATAGCACAAATAACTCGATCTTTCTTGCCTCCAACTTTCTTTATACACCATTCTATTTCATCATACATGATATCTATTTATGCTCCCTCATTCTGTTCTGTAGGAGCATATATTTGAATGATCAGCATATCTCTAGGTTTAGATTTCACTAGAATTGCCATTATTCTATCTGATTGTTTGATTATATGGATAATATTTTTATTAGTTTCTGCGTCGAGTTTCTTTATAGCAGTCATGGACTGGCGATACCGCAGGGCCTGCTATATCACCCTGACACCACCGTTTTAGGATGTCTGTAAAGGAAAATAAGTTTTTTTTTTTTTTTTTTTTTTTTTTTTTTTTTTTTTTTTGTCATTCCAACCCATTTTGTGTTAAGCTCAGTGACCTGTCACAGATTAAAAGTAAAACTTCACATCTTAGAAACATGATTATTGCTTATGACAAGGTGACCAGGTTAATCCTGTTTGCTATGTCTGTCAACTTGGTATATTCCTTCAGCTAGTTTACCTGTTTTACATGATGAAATCAGATTTTCTGGCAGGAAAAAACCTTGCTATCTCCATATAAGACCAGCTTACTCATCTTCAGCTGAAAAAAAAACCCTGAAAAAAGTTTGCATGCTAGACAGAATTTGAATAGACTTGCCAGCCAAAAGGTATCATTGATACTGACTGAGTTGCAGAGGCTGTATTGTCATTATTATTATTATGAAGAAACATCTCTTACCTTAAAATTGTCTGATGTCATGGTGGGTTTCCAGACCGAAGTTCTAGCTTTTATGTCTTCCTCTTCTTTCTTTTTTCATGGTATGAGTAGTGATATCCTTCAAGGACATGCCCTTGAAGAGTACAATAGTAAAGTAGTGGTTTTCTTTAGGCTGGCCAAACCTGATGATAATGCATCAGGGAACTTGTCAGTTACTACATGTTATGGTGAATGGCTTCCTCTTTTCGGATCTCTTCACCAATGCAGGTTTACTCCCAGGGTTCTGTACTTAGCCCCCATTCTTCATCCTGTGCATAAATAACTTTAAATTAAAGATACCAAGAAATTATATACTTGGTTTAATTCTTTATCCAAGTGTAAGCAAATGAAGTTTGCACCTGAAGTATTTTCAGGACTGGGGAAACTCGTGTATATAAAAGCTAATGACTTCACATCACTTGCCTTGGTATCCCATAATGCAAAGCACATATCCTTGCAGATATGTATAATGTTATGCATTATGGGAAAGGTCTGCAACCCAGACTGGTTTCGACCTTTATTGAGGTTTCATCAGTGGGAGCCAGACCCAGTAGTTACTCTTCCCATAATGCATAGCATTATACATGTCTGCAAGGATATGTGCTTTGCATTATGGAATACTAAGGCTAGTGATGTGAAATCATTAGCTTCTATATACAAGTTGTCTCAGTTCTGAAAATACTTCAATTGCAAACTTTGTTTGCTTACACTTGGATAAAGGATTAAACCAAGTAGAAAAACTTCCATAAATAACTTTCTTCCACTAACCTTATATCCATGGGTTCGACAAACCTTGTAGTGCCCAAATGAACCAAGCTTCAAGTTCTTTTATAACAAATGCTTTAAACATTGGTCCCCTTATTCTCTAGTGAGATTATGACAATTTTATGAACCTCAACACTACCAAAACACAGTCCTATTTCTCCCAAGAAAGATCTCACTTCCCCTTACTTTTGATAATAATGAGATCTCCAGACAAGATTAACTTTCTCTTCTTGAGCTCTAGCCTTTCCTTTCAAACAGTTTGATGTCTTTTTCTGCTCTTCAGATTTATATACTACTTGACAATAACATAATATAAATATTATGGACTGATAACTCTACTTAAATTTCATCAAATCTACTCAGCCTTGTATTACTGCTCTCACATATTTGGGAAAATGTTCCAAAAACCTTCCTAAAAATACTTAAAACAGCTTTTCTCACTTTTTGCCAATGATTAGAACTTCTAGTAGCTCAAGAAACATATCAGTAGGGGCCCTTTTTTGTACCACTTCTGCATATTTCTGTGTACTTTGTCCTGTTGGCCTCTGTCTCACACCAGATAACCTTAAGTACACTGCCTTCTGTATGTGCTATCTCCTGATGACCTCTACTTTTTTGAGCTGCAATTTATCAGCAATATTCCTTGCCCCATCCTTTGTGCTCTAGTTTCCCTGAAAACACTGCATCCTCCCATTTTATATGTATAACTACATTGTCTTCCATCAACTACGTCTTACTAATGCTTATAACTTATGGCCAGGTTTCACTAACTAATATCAAAGGCTCCTTCCCTCTTATTCCTGATGCTTCTGCCATTATTATATAAAATCTGCAGTATCCTCCTTGGACCCACAATACCTTTACTTATCTTGACTATCCCATTCACATTCTAATGAATGTGAGAGACTGCATTCAGTATGTTTTTGGTCAATCTTGCATGCACTCACCTCATGATCCTGCGTCCCTTCTCCATCAATAGCTCTAGTTTCCCTGACTTTGCACTTCCTCACTCTCACTGAACAGCACTTTCTCCACTTTACTCTCACATTCCAAATTATTCATACCGAATATTTGGTTTCCTGTAGCATGGCACATTATCTTGCTGAAAGTAGCCCTCGCAAGATAAGCAAATAAAGTCTGTTATAATGTTTACAAAAGATTATGTACTACTCATTACATGTGATATGTCCATGACCTTTTGCTACTTTCTCCATACCAGTCATCAGCCCTGAAAATTGATGAAATCTGAATTTATCAGATCAAGGACCTTTGACAAATATTCAAGTAACCAGTTTTCTGTGTTGTAGTAAGAGTAATGCATATTTGGGTTCTCTATGTTCCTAGTTCTAGCAAATAAGACTTCTTCAACATACATTCCAGTCTTGTACATTGTGTTGTCAGTTGCAAGTGTACTGAAATATTATTTTGGCCACTGTGTCATGTGTTCAGTTGTACAGTCATTCTCACCCTCCTCTGGCATTAAACAAACATCATTTGTTTTCCAGCCACATCACTGCTCTGCCTAATTGTTTTGTTCTCTGCTATGCAAATTCTTGATGCTATAATTCATGAACAAAACAAAATTGATGTTTGTATAATACTGGTACCTGCATAATAATACTTTTCTGATCCTCACAATCATACCATGTTTGAAATCTGAAAAGCAGGTATCAGTATTATTTAAAACTCGGCCCTGTTTGGTGTTCTTCATTCAGACATAACTTGTAAATAATAGTTCAGTATTTGTGCAGTTTTTTTTTTTTTACACCATAGTAATATAATATACCAGAAAAGTTAGTAACATCCAGTTTGGAGATGTTCATACTAAGTTGCTATTCAATGCATATTTTGAAATTTGTATTATGATTAGGTGAATTTTCATGGCCTCTGTAGGTTCCTAACAGGGTATTTTGAATGTATTGCTTTTGTGAATGACTTTAGTTTACTTCCAGTGACTCTCCTGAACAGTTTGATCTGAAAGTCATGATATATTATACAATGCAAGCCAGATTCGTTTTCAAACTGCTTACTCTATAAATCTTTTTACATACATTAAATATCAATGTGAAACTCTCAACAAAGGATTGTTTAGTAGTCAAGGTAAGTATATGCCATATAATTTTTTTTTTTTATCTGCATTTGCATGTGCAGGATCTAAACATTTTGTTAGCTTTGATCTAGTAACACTAATTGATAATTGACAGCATTAATATATAAGTGGTTTTGGGGTTAGATGTTTAGTGAGAGTTTTGTTCAGTGAGAAGTGCAAAATCAGGGAAACCGGAAGTGTTTGGGGCAGGGACAGTCTAGAGTGGGTTCAGCCACCCCAGTGATAAATAAGTGTGTGTGCAGAAATGATTATGCCATGCTGAATGCAGTTTCATGGGTGCAGTTTTCTGAATGGTTAGGTAATGATATTACACAAGGTTACCTGTGAATCCGAGGGGGAAGGAGAGTGTTGAAATGCATGTATATAAATGGCAGAAGTATCAGAAATAATATTTTTGCATTTGTCACCTTGACTTGGGCAAAAATTATAGGCATCAATGAGATCTGGTTGACAGAAAGGTTGTAGTTACAGGAATAGGATATAAATGATACAGGAGGTAGGATATTGTTAATGATGGCTGAAGAAACTTGACCAACAAAATTAGAAGTTAAAGAGGATTTTAGGTCTGGGGGAAATAGTTCATTTAAAGCTATGTGATGCAAGATAGAGGCCACTAGGACAAAATATATTGTTGGTTGCTGCTATAGACCAGGGAGTCAGAGAAAGATGTCTATGCCATATACATTGGTAAATTAGCACAATGAGTGCAGACAAGCAATTATTATGAGAGGGGACTTCAACTATGAGGACATATATTGGAGAGAGGAAGTGGGGGGGGGGGAGGCATAGCAAGATGGAAGTGGAATTTATATAGTTGCTAAGGGATAACTACCTGAATCAGCATGTCATGGAGGGGACTAAGGATTAAGAATGCTAGATCTGGTAGTAGCATCAGAAAATGTATCCATAGCCAAAGTAGACACTATGCCTCCAATTGGTTAGATGACCATGCAGTCTTATCTGGGAAGCTACTAAACATGTGGAATTCTCAATCAAGAAAGGGTTTATGTGGAACTTCAAAACTGGTGACTATGACAAACTTGGGAGTCAGTCAGCTTGGAGTAGTGCCATGTTATAAGAAGCTACAAGGAAAGAATGGCAGTAGTGCATGGGAAGTGGGCAAATATTGTTTGACAGAAGCAGTATCAGACTGCATACCCAGTCTCTATATTAATGATCTAAGGGATGATATTCAGTTGTTTGCTGATGGTGTAAAACTTCGGAGGGTAAGAGTTCATAAAGCCAATGTAGATATCCTAAAGGAATTGTTTTAATAAATTGGCAATGTGAGTAAATGATAATGATTCTTAGGTTAATGTTGCAAAATGTAAAGTTATGCACTTCTGGTTGAAAAGATTATATACTATCATACTATGATATATCAATATGTAATCTTTAATGGGGGCTGATGACTTTGGATTAATAGTGGACAGAATTGAAATTCAGATGGCATATTGCAAAATATGGTAAAATAGCTCAAAGGATTATTTAGATGCTGAAAAACACACTAACAGTAAAGATAGGGAGGTTATTATCCCTCTTTATAAGGCTATGATTCAGCTGCATCTTGACTACTATGCATAGATTTAGTCATTTGGGTTTCTTGGTAATCAGGAGGTGGTGGAAAGAACTCAGACCAGCTGGACAGGTCTGTGGCATGCACCTCATGAGGATAGGTTGAATCTGTGTGGATTGTAAAGTGTAAGTTGATAGGCAGATAAAAGAGGACATTAAAGGGGGTTCTATAAGATTGATACAAAGTAAATTTTTTAATACATGACATGAGAAAAAAAAAAAAACTAAGGCTCACCCCTTGAAAGTCTATAAGACTGGTTAGTAAGGGAGTACAGACTTGATTTTTTTTGCTTGAAGAGTGGTGAATGAGTAGAATGTATTTCCAGAGGTAGTTGTGAGTGCCCCAACAGTGAACGAGTTTAAGGAGACATATGATAGGTATTGTGTGTGTATGAAGGTTATTATGGATCTCCCACAATAAGTCTTTTGACTCCATGGAAATATCCCTGTAATGATAATAATAATAATAATAACATAATTGTGCATTCATTTAGCATCTGCACAAAACCCTATTGGAAAAGATGGCATATCACAGGTATGCCATCTATAGCATGTCACTACAGCAACTATTTCATATACCTTGCAGCACATGAAGCTAGAAGGTGGCATTTTTTTTTTCTATTTTCTTATAATAAATAATTTTTATTTATATTATTGGATCATAAATCAGATACTGTAGAAAGAAAAGAAAGGATATGATTAAGATACAGGAGTATCTTAGCAATCAAATGTAGAAGAAAATTTTCACATTGTGACAGGTGGAACAAGAAATGAATGAGGAAACATCCTTGGGAATTAATATGGCTGCTGTGAGTAAGAGGAAAAGGATTTTTTTTTTTTTTAATTGAGTGTCGTGGAAGCAGGAGAATGTATTTTGAAGACAGTGGTAAAACTACAGCATACAGTTGGGGGGGGGGGGGGGGGCTCAGAATGCCAAGCAGGAGTCAGTAGGTCCATCAGAGCCATGTGATGGTGGAAGAAAAGCAAAAATCATGGTTATGCTATGATATTGCTTAGAATGAATATCCTGTGATGGTGTTTGGTCCTGTGATTCCAGAGAGACCTAAAACAATACTGATCATTTATTTATATAATATGTGGATAAATATTAATTTCTTTAATTCTACTAGTTATTTTGGTTTTAGTTTTTTTTTTTTATATCACAAGTCTTGTAAGTGTTGGCATCTTTGTCACTTGATCCATTAAAAAAATTCATAGAATTATGATTTTTTATAGAATAAAAATCGATAAAAATTCATTTTACAATAAAAAACATCAAAACTGGAAAATCTCATTAATTTGTAATGAATAGAATTAAGATTCAAATTATCCCTCATTTTTCATCCATTGAACGTTAAAACTCGGTATATTGTAATATGCTAACTGACAGATATTTCATGTTGTTTAGAGGAGAAAACATATGTTTAGGGTTGATAAATAATGAACTATTTATCTGTTAAATTATTAGACCAATGTGTTTTCAAGTATACTTCACTTTTTTTTTCAATTTCTCCAGTATACTTGCATAAATCTTATCAGGAATGTTTGGTGGGGAAATTCCTCTGCAATTCTCACATTGTTTTATTTCCCTTTTTATAGATGGGTACTATGAGAGCTCGCCTCCAATCATCTGGAATTCGACCCTCTGACTAGGGCTTCTGAATTATGCAGTGTAGCCACTATAAAATGTTTGAGCATTTCTGGTCGAATTTCATCTACTCCAGCTGCCTTTCCACATTTCAGGTTTTTGGTGACTTTTTCTACTTTTTCAAGTCTGGATATGTATTCCTGACTGCATTCCTGTTGGGAGTTTTCCTACTGTGCTAACATTATGTTTTATTTAGCAATCTTTTAAAGTAATTACTCCACACATCTAAAATATCTTTATCTTTTTCATGTCACCTTTATCATCTCTGATTCATTTTACAATATACTTCCATTTGTAATCTTTTTCAATCGCCTCCAAAATATTTTGCCATCTTTCTGATTACCCAAGTTTTCCCATAATATTTCTTTAGCTAATTTTACACAGTGTTTTGCTTTCTTACATTTTTCTCTGTTTTCTCTAAGTGCACAAGCTGACTTGCTTGCCAGGAACTTTCGATATGCTTCATTCTTTTCCTTGACTGCCTCTTTAACCTCTCTACTGGCCAAGGTGGATGAAATAGTGAGACCAACTTGCACTTCTTATCCAGATTTATCTGGACGTATATATATATGTCCAGGCCGGTAGGGGTGTTAACTTCATGAATCTATTATGGAGTCTGATTTTTCTATCCTTACAGACAACAACCTCACCACATGCCTCTTTGGCCGAATCAATCAGTTGTTTTCTTCAGAGTTTGCCATTGAATCTCCAAGGTTTGGATGATGTTTGTGCATTTGAATCTACAATGCAAACCCTCGATCTAACCCTTACACACTCTTCTTTTCAATATGAACAAATTTTATCCTGTTCAAAACTAAATATTAATCACTTCCTATGTCAAATCATCTGTATTTTCTTGTGTCCTGAAGTAGTGGAAAAACATCACTTTCAACTATAACATAGTCAATGAGACTTTCTTATTTCTTGCATCTTCTCTCAGTGTGAATTAGTGCACATTTTTATGTTGGAACATGGTATTAGTAATGACTAGTCCATGTCTCAAACAGAAATCCAGCTGGCACTTACCATTATTATTAGCTTTGTTCTTTTCTCTGAATTTTCTCAAAACATATCTGTCTGGTAATCATTTCCTACTCTGCTGTTTAGATCTCCAACAAGGACTCTCTTTTCCTTTTCCTGTCAGCTGCCTTTTCTAATGCCTCAAAAAAATTTCTTCCTTAGAACCTTCTGTGATACTCTATTTGATATTACCTGCCATTCAAGAATATTATCCTCATCTTTACTGTTGAATACTGTAGCTATTCCCTCTTTTCTTAAATTACTTTGACTTGTTATTTGTGCAGTGCAATCCAGCATCTTGCTGGCTGCATGAAGTAGACGTGTCATGAATATATTGACTTCTACATGCACACAAATAACTATAAGAGAAAATTTTATATCTGCTGTAGACAAAACTAATAATAAATATACCAATTATTAAGTATTAATAATTGGTATATTTCACATAAAAAGTATATTTTAAGATAAACAGTACTTTTTTTTATATATCACATCATATCCCATACATGAGAGGTTGCAGTGCCTATAGCAAACTGATGCCATCCATGTATGGGCAAAATATCTGTTGTATAGTGGGATAGATGTCTTTCATTACCTAGTGAAACACCACCACCACCACCATGTTGCTTATCAGAGACCTGAAGTGGCTGTAACCATGTTGATGAATACTGTAGCTATACTACACTAGAGCAAGGGTTCTGGTTTTAGCCCCCCCCACACACACACACACTTCCTACATGCAATGAGAGTGATGACATACCAATCTCACTGTAAGGTGCCTGAACTCTCCTACATTCGAGGGCACAGAAATAAAGTGGTTCTGCAGCCAGCTGCTGGTTAGTACATGGGACTGAACTAGTTAGTAACGAATCTGGAGGTTTCCTGATCAGCTAGCATCAAATCCTGCAGCCACGTATTTTGCCAATTTGTGACTGGAGGAAGACTAAATAACGTTGCTTCAGGGGAAACTGTATGGACAGGAGACCAAGTTCCCTCTGTGTGGGTGGTATGTTTACCAGTCTTTCACTTCTCACTGCATGCCCCACATCCTCTTTATCTCTTCCTCACCAAATACAATGGACCACAATCCAAAGAAATGCGATTTTACTGCGGATCTCAAATTCTCCCACAAAAAAAATAATTCTAAAAAAACTCATAAAAAACATTAAAATCCAAATGAAAAAAAATCTTAAAAAACAACAGAAATCCAAACAACCCACCAACATTAATTCTAACCAAAAAAAAAAAAAGTTTCCACATCCACTTCACTAACATCCAAGGCCTAAACAAAATATAAACAATGTGCCCACCACCTACAGTCATCTAAACCAGAAATGTTAGTCAGTTTTATTTGAACATACTCTAATATAGCTTCATCACCATGAAAACCAGGTGAGAAAAAAAAATGCACAGTAATCCACATGAAGCTTGATCAAGGCATTATACAGTGGAACCATAACCTCTATATTTCTCTATGCTAAGGTTAGAGACATCTCTATGTGATATGATTGACTCTCAGATATTCCATCTCCTCTACCTCCTTCAAAATTTCCCCACCAAGTGTATACCTTGCATTTCATCTTTGCCTACCAAATTTCAGAACCTTGCACTTTGCAACATTAAACAGATAATTCCACTCACTTGCTCACTTGTACAGTCCATTGACAGGTTGTAAGGCCACTCCATCTGCTCAACTCCTCAGTTTTGCATCATCTGCAAATAGTTGCATATCTGTAGAACCCATCCCAATGTTATTAATACAGTATGGCACAAAAAAAGAAAAAAAAAACAGTACTGAATAACTGCAATGATATATGTTAAAGGTGCCGAAGTTCAGTACTGTTTTTTTTTTCTTTTCACTATGCCGTATATAAGCTGAACGACAATGGCTCCATGACACTCTTGTGGCACACCACCTGTGAGATTTTCCTCTTTGGAATATTGCACCTTCTTTATACAGCTTGCTGATACTTATCTGACAGCCAGTTGCCTATCCAACTCATTAGTGTTTGTTATCCAATCCCATTCATTTCAGTTTAGTTACCAGCTTGTTGTGTGGCAGTCTATCAAAAGCCTTTGCAAAATCTAAGTATACCACTTATATGCATCTTCCTTGTCCATTGAATTTATCATCTTGTTATAGTACATAAGCAAATTAAAAATACATGAATTCTCTTTAACAAATCCATACTGACAGTAGAACAATTTTACCTTCTTTCCACTCCCTTAAGACCTCCTGCTCACAATTAAGTTCACTCCTATTTCCTCTACACTTGAGCTTCTGATTTCACAATGGGGAGGATAAAATACTCTTATTAATTGTTCACTGAATACCTCAACTATGTCCTCTGCAGAAGTTATTCTACCATCTTCATCCATTCACATCATCTTACAATAATCATTCTTCCTTCTACTTGCCACATATCAGAAAACTAGGATTTTTCTTGGCCTGATTTGTTAATTCATGCTGATACTGCCCTTTTGCTGTTGTGACCAACTGAGACATCTTCTGACTTGCTCTTTATACAGGTATCCCTTGTTTAATGCGTGATTTGATTAATGTGGCAAAATTAATCGCTGCAATCCCTTGATATATACGGCAAGAGTATTGATTAATGCGCCTTTAACCTTGTGGAGCTTGCAGCTGATCTGACAGACACATGCAAAATGTTTAATATAAATATTTTACACAATTCAGTGTATAGCTTGGAGGTCATGAGTAGCTGTGCATTCATATGTTACGAGTGATATTCCGCACTGTTTTTTGCTGTCAGTTTGGTTTAACATGTGTAATGTAATGTAAAGGTTTGTGATATTTGACAGTAAATTGTATCTGAGAGACACTGTGACCTCCAATGTCAGTATAGTATGGTTTAGTTTTTTTTTTTTTTTTTATTCTTCATTCAATAATTTCTAGATTGTACCTGAAAATAAATAAACCATCATGTATTACTGAAATAGAGAGCCAAAGGCTTATTTATCATACATGTCCTCTAGGAGATGTGCTTTACATTATGGAAAATACTAAGGAAAGTGATCTGGAGCTTAGTCCACCTTTTATGCTTGCATCCACTGAAACTTTTAGTTTCTATATATTCGGCACGAAACTCTTGTAGTTTCTATATTCGGCTATGAAATAATGTTGGATTCAATATCCGCTTAATTTGTACCATTATGTACTATATTTGCAGTGTTTTTTTTTTGTTTTATTGCTTGTTTGCCAAGATCTGGAGAGTCATTTTGCTTGTTATTGTAGAATTTATGCCGATAAGAAAAAAAAATTAAAACTGTTCAAACGACTCTTGATAACTTCTTTTGATAAAAAAATTGCCGTAACTAATGTAGGTACAAGTATTTATTAAAGATTTACTTTGCATTCATTTTTTATCTTTCCTAAAAGAGTACCATATAAAACGAATTATTAATACAGTAATTGATCATGGACGAATTCTAATTTTTACCATTGATTATTAGATTTGATTAACGCGATTTTGATATACGTGGTAACATCGAGGGATTAATTAACCGCGTTAATCGAGGGATACCTGTACTCCTCATGCAGTTAATTGTTACTATTGTTCATCTTGTGCTGCCTCCACAATACCTTCTTCATACAAATATTTTGGTCTGTGTCTTCATACAAATTTATTTGGTCAATAAATAAATAGAAAATTCAAATACAATACATTGAAACTGTAAAATATGAATATATCGTTGGTTATTTTATTTTTATGTTATCGATTATATCTTATAATTGATTCTTGTTGGGCTTCGTCTTTGAAAAATCTGCTAATTTTGTTATTTACTTATATGTTATGTTTTGCCCCTTGTCTAATCTTAATCCTTGGTAGTACTTCAAACTTATGGCCGCTATTAATATATTCCTCGAGTGTGTGAACCTCTGATAACAAAGACAGTGCCTCAGACCAGAGCCAAATTCTTTGTTAGATTACTAGTGCTCAATCTGATTAAAAACTTTGGAAATTTATTTGTTTAATCTACGCCACCAAAATTTACAGGATAAGAGAATTTTCTTTATCCAAGATTAAAACACTCAGTATGGCACCCAATCCTTAATCCCCTATCTTATTCCTATACTATAATCATATATATTTCCCACTTTGCAGTCGTGACTATATCAAAATACATACGCATAGGTTCAGTTTATGAGCAGTGCATTGAATTTAATGATCAGGCAAGTTATTTGTTTGACAAGAAAAGAATTTATTCTTTACTAAGAAAAAGAGATATGCAATTGTCATTCAATTAATTCAACTGAGTCAAACATATAGATTCTATTAAGC
Organism: Typopeltis vanoorti; assembly: GCF_054136105.1. NCBI lineage: Eukaryota > Metazoa > Arthropoda > Arachnida > Uropygi > Thelyphonidae > Typopeltis > Typopeltis vanoorti. The sequence goes on from NC_143562.1 coordinate 37,584,085, forward strand.
AACTCCATATAATATATACACTCCTGTCCCTTAACTAGTCTTGAACTTTTCAGGGACCACATGCCTAGAAACTTACCTCGTAAAACTTTAGCTAATTTTAGATTATCATCACATATAACTCAGGTTCAGGAATTATCTATTAACATCAGATATTACACTCTATGACTTAGCTATGATCTCTAACACAGAGTAATTGATCTCATCTAATGGTATAGTTCCAAAAGTCCTGCATTACATAAAGTACAATTCCAGTTAAAATTTTATTCACTGTCATAAAATTTTACTAATTTTCTTCCTATTAGACAAAATTCGAAAATTTTTACTTGGTAGCGAAATCGGGATCTCTCTGGCATTTTCTTGCTAACATCTTTTGAATTCCTGTGGCTTGTAATTTCACATCAGTTTCTTCCTAGACGAGTTTCTTTTGCTGCTACATTCCTCTGGCCTTTGCTTCTTGTATGTAGGTCTGGAAATATGGTCACGATTCATTGCCTATGATCCTTGCGAAGCGAAGCTGCTGTTGTCTGACCTCGTATTTCCGCATAATCTGCTCGGGTTACATTGACTTCATTGCTGTACGGAGTCCTAAATCTCACGTTGGAATTCTACTTGACCACATAACTGCACTCAGACACTCCACTCCAGACTGTACTGAAACATCGACTCTCCGGAAACAACAGGGAAAAAAGCCTCTTTCTGGTGTCGTAAACCTCTATATATCCGGCTCCGATGACCTTCCTGATCTTACGTCTTTGTCCACTCTGCACCCAATACTGTTGTTTGTCGTTGCATTTCCATGGGAAAGCCCTACACAACGTTGACCTTTGCATTCGTGTTAGCCTCAGGTCACTAATTAATCCTCTTATACAATTTCTATTTTTCTCATACAAAACACTCGATAATACAATATTCAAAATTTTAAAGGAAAAGATATTAACTTTATTTCATTTACACTCAATTTCTCTTATTAACAGATAAGTATTTTAGCAGGATTTTTGATACTTGTTAAATCTGAACAATAGGTATTATATTACTAAAATTCCTTCTATTCAAGATTTAACAAAACTACATGCTATAAACAGTAGTTATCATTATTTCCTGGTACCCTCGTGACTGTACATAATAAGATAAATATTACTTATAGCACACTTTCAATGTGATGTATTGGAATTTTCTATTGTGTACTGTACACAAAAGATAGCTTAATATATACCTTTTTTTTTAGTCATTTTTAAACATCAATTTTTGCCAATAATGAAAAGATGCTTTGTTTATATTTAAACATCTCCCTTGACTTTTTGTAAGGTAGTGTATATCACATAATAGTGCAACAACATATAAAGTGCAATGAAGAAGATAAGAAAATGCTTTGCACTGCCTGAAATTCTTAGACTTATTTATTGTTATGCATGGTACTTATCTTTTTTGTTTATCAAATAATCATGATATCACATCATAACAATGTAAATCAAATCTAGTAATAAGTCTGTATACATAATACTTATTGGTATTATGTAATAAAATGAATGTATCATTGGGTACGTACAGTAATCTCTCAATTATCCAACCACAGCTGGAGAATAATTTGTGGATTTGAAAAATGTTTTTCAATTTTCTGAATGCACTCCAGGCAAGTTGAACTCTCCTATTTATTTCCTTTTGGAGTCCACAGTTTAGGTCAATGAGATGACCTAAGTATGTATATGAAGAGACTCTTTCCAAAAAATTGTTTTCTATTATTATGTTTTTTGGTGTTACTAAACGATTAAACATGATTTTAGTTTTTTCTCTATTTATCTTTAGACCGACTTTTCTGCTTTCATGATATAGGTCTTCTAGCATTATATTAAGGTCTTTTGGAGTGTTTGCAAAAATTATATCATCTGCATATCTTAGATGTGTTAAGTTTCTGTTATTAATTTTTATACCAAGGTTTGTCCAGTTTATATTATTAAATATTTCTTGAAGGACTGCTGTAAAGATTTTGGGTGATAGATAGAGAGTCTCCTTGTCGGACACCTTTTTCAATTGATATTTTATTGCTACTCATGTGAAGTTGGATTGTTGCTGTTACAGTGAGGTATATTGCCTGGAGGAGGTCCATATATTCTCCAGGAACTCCCTGATTCTGGAGTGCATTGATTATTGCATTAGTTTTGATGGAATCAAATGCTTTTTCATAATCAATGAAGGCTAAACAGAGAGGCAATTAGTTTTTTCTGCTTTTTCTATTGTTTGTTTTACTGCATGAATATGATCAGCTGTGTTGAAGCCTTTACGGAATCCTGGTTGATTTGAGTCTAGAAGAGGTGTTAACCTGTTTGTTATTACTTTTGTGAGAATTTTGTACAGATTAGAGAGAATACTAATTGGTCTATAGTTCTTTACTTCTTCTTTGTCCCCTTTTTTAACAACAGTATCAGAGTAGCATTTCTCCAATTTTCTGGTATCTTCCCCTCTTCTAGGCATAAATTTAGTAAGTTTGTGACATGGTGAATTGTATTGTTTCCATTTAATTAATTCTATGTGAATTAGGTCTTCATCGGGACATTTTCTATTTTTCATTTGTTTTAATGCTTGTTTTATTTCATCTGAAGTGAATGAGGGGATGAATTCCATATACGATGGAGAGGATTTATCTGTTGAAGGATCACTATAGAGTTCTTTATAAAATTCTTCTAGCCTGTGTAGGATTTGTTCTTGGTTCCTTATGGTAGTTCCATTCCTATCTTTTATTGCAGTTATTTGACTTTTGCCAACTGATAAATATTTTCATATTTTTATTGTTTTCAATCGTTTCTTTTATTTTTTAGTGTTATAAGATCTTATTTCATTTCTTATCTTTTTCCTTATTGTTTTGCATAGTTCTGCATATTCTATTTTAGAAATTAAGTTTTTGTCTTGTTTCATATTTCGTCTTTTTTTTTTAGTAGTTGTAGGGTTTCCTCTGAAAGTTTATGGTCTTTTTGTTGTTTGTTGTTTTTGAATTCGTTGGCTGTTGAGATTATTACTTCCGTTAGGTTTTTGCTTATTTTACTTATGTCTTCTTCAAATATATTTATTAAGTCTAGTTTTTGATTGATTTTTTCTTCATAATCCTTCTTGTTTTCGATAGTGTTTAAGTTTAAACTTCTTGATTTTTTGTTGTTTAGCCATTTTATTCTTTCCAATTTGGGGTTTATTTTAATTTTGGCTCTGACCAGTCTGTGGTCACTTCCTGTTTTTACTTGATTTAGTACTAAAGTATCTTGAACTATTTCTTTATTATTACACAGTATATAATCTATTTCATTTTTTATTTCTTCGTTTGGACTTCTCCATGTCCATTTTCTTTTGAGGGCTTTCTTAAAAAATGTATTCATAACATAAAGCTTGTTACTGATAGAGAATTCTGTAAGAGCCATTCCTGAGTTGCTGCTCGTACCATATATGTATGGCCCTATTGTATCTATTTAGTGAATGGGATGACCTACATTGGCATTAAAATTGCCCATTACTATAGTCAAGTTTTGATTGCTATTTCTTTTTTTATCTAGAGTGTGCTGCAGTGAGTCATAAAATGCATCTATCTCTTCATCAGAGTGAGATGAGGTGGGAGCATATATTTGGATGATCCTGATTTTAAGTTTAGAGTTTATTTTAAGTGTAATTTCAATTATTCTTTCATCTGTATAATTAAATTCTTCTATAAGGTGTGCGTAATTGTTTTCTTAATTAGAAATCCACTCCGTATTGTCCTTTAGTTTTCCCATAATAGTATAGGTAGTCTCCATTTTATAGTTTATTAAATGTTCATCCTGCCTGTGAACTTCACTTAAACCTATGATGTCCCATTTAATATGTTTTAGTTCTTGCAGACTGATTTGGAGGAAAATTGTAGATAGGAAGTTAGTAATGATGTACATTTTTCATGTAGTACTATCATATCCTGTACACCCCTTGAGGGTACATTGCAGGAATTTGATGATGATGATAGTTATTGCTATAAGATGGTAAGGTCTTCCTCTTCCTTAAGTGTTCGATAATTAAATGTTCCTATATAGAGGAAAAGAGGATTACTGTTATATTTATGAGTGCTTTGGGCTATTCCAGTATTGCTTATTATTTGGGAAAGGTTCCCCACTGCATCATTCACTGGTCTCCATAAATGGTTTCGATCAGAGTAGTCATATAGTTGGGGAAATTTAGTCATATCCAGTGATTTCCCATTAATAAAATAAAATAAAATTTGGTTTTAATCCTATTTCCCAAGTAAGCAAACAGACAAGTTAAGTTTGCACCTGCACGTAGTGCAGGTCAGGGTGACTCCGCACATAGTGCAAGTCCAGGCAACTCGTGGTAAAGGTGGAATAAGCTTTAATCACTATCCTTGGTATTTACCCTTAATGCAAAGCACATCCCCTAGCGGAGATGTATGATGCTATACATTAAAGGCAAGGGCCACTACCAGACTGGTTTCGACCTTTATTGAGGTCTCATCAGTGGGAGCCAGACTTAAGAAATGCCAAGGTTAATTAAGTAATACAGAGCTTATAAAGTTTTCCTAAACAAGTTGCCACAAGGTGCTTTGACCTTATTAATTAAAAATCTCAGGATGAGAGATAGATGTAGAAAGTTTTTTACCTTGGGTATGTTATATATTAAAGATTTTAAATAAAACTTGATTCTACATCTATCGCTCATCCTGAGATTTTTAATTAATAAGGTCAAAGCACCTTGTGGCAACTTGTTTAGGAAAACTTTATAAGCTCTGTATGACAAACCTTGGCATTTCTTAAGCCTGGCTCCCACTGAGGAGACCTCAATAAAGATCGAAACTGGTCTGGGTAGTGGCCCTTGCCTTTAATGTATAGCATCATACATCTCCGCTAAGGGATGCTTGATGCTTTGCATTAAGGGTAAATACCAAGAATAGTGATCAAAGCTTATTCCACCTTTACCATGAGTTGCCTGGACTTGCACTACGTGCAGGCACAAACTTGACTTGTCTGTTTGCTTACTTGGGAAATAGGATTAAAACCAAGTTTTATTTAAAATTGCTTGGTATCTTTAATATATAACATACCCAAAGTAAAAAAAACTTTCTACATATATATTATTAAAAAAAAAAAAAAAAAAAAACAGCTAACGCCTTTTTATTCCCGTATAGGGAGTAGGTGAGGCCGTTTCAGCCCTATCTAACTTTTGGAACTGAGTGGGCAATTCAATCTCCACTGGTACCCAATCAGAGATAGCTGGCCCAAGGCTATCACTATTTAAGTAGCACACAGTGAAGAGAGATGGCTCAACAAGTGCTGCCATCTCATGGTCCATAACACAATATATTTAATGTCTAAATAATGTGGGCTCTACGGTCTATTTTCTTAAGCTTACGGGACGAAAAACCCGAGTTTCGGGGAAAAAAACCCACTTGCTCATGCCAGAGATCGACTAATTCGGGAACCGATCGAAAAAAGGGCTTAGAAAAATTTCTTCTAGTCGCTGACTAGATTCGAAACAAAGGCTACCTTCATGCAATCAAGCACTGTGGTGTGCAAACGCCACATCCACTGGGTTACACAGGCTACTTTTTATATTTAATTATATATTTTTAGTAGACTATTTATACTGTCATTAGGATTTTGTACATCCATGAGACTCAACATCCTTCTCCAGCACCACATCTCAAAACTATTTATTATTCGTGATACCTCCAAAGTGTCCACAGACTCTTTGCAGGAGGACACCTACAACTCTGTTTTCACCAATACACCAAACCTCTACTACCAATCTACATCAACGCCATCTACCGACCAATTCAACTAGTATTATCTATCTGTAAATTGCATATGTTCTGAAGGGCCGATTTTTCTGTATGCAGGATGAAAAACCCGAATTTCCAGGAGAAAAAACCTGCTACTTCTCTATGAGATCGGCTAACTCACCTTCGATTGAAAAAGTCCATATAAAGATTCCTCCCGTCACGACGAGAATCGAACTTAAGCCTTGTCCAATCGAAGGGCGCAACGTACCATCGTTCTTCCAATTGCGCTACGGAGACACTTGACCATATCTTTTTTGCTAAATGTCCAAGATTCAACACCATAAATTAAAATCGAAAACAAGCAGTTGACCAGTCTTAATTTAGTGGTGATAGAAATGTTTCTGTCTTTCATATTTTCTGCAATTGCACCATTGCTGACCTCGCCATGGTAATTCTTTTAATTTCTGGTTGGCATCTGCTCTTGGTGCTTATTAGAGCTCCAAGGTAAATGAACTCATCCACCTTCTCGAAGTCAATGTTGTGGGCGAAATTTTCATTTACATCTATGGCCATGTAATTTGTTTTATGACGATTAATTCTTAAAACATATTTAAGGCTTTCCCATTCAACTCTTAATGAGGGAATCCAGTTCTCCTTTGCTGTTGGCAATAAGAACGATGTCGACAGCATACCTAAGACTGTTAAGTGCCTTTCTCATAATGTTATTCTCCATAAAGATTGTATAGATCAGGGGAGAGTATGCATCCCTGTTTCACACCTTTCTGGAGTTGAACCAATGAGATATTTTTCCATCCATCTTCACTGCAGCCTGATTCCTCTCATAGAGTTGTTTTAAAAGTTTTTTTTTTTTTTCAAATGTTCAGGGATGCCCATTTTATTTAGTATTTTCCACAAGCCCTGCCACCTGATGCAGTCAAATACTTGAGCATAATCAATGAAGCACATGCAAGGGAATATTAAATTCTTGAGTCTTTCCAACCAAGTGAAAAGGCAATAAGAACTCTAATCTAAGGCTTATTGCCTTAGATTAGAAATTTGATCTCTGGTTCCATGTCCTTTTTTAAAACCTGCATGTTCTGCAGATAGTTTTCGCTCGACATATTAAGTCTTTCTTTAATAATATAGAGAAGAATTTTGCTTGCACGTGAGATTCAGGCTATAGTTCTATAATTATTGCATTCGTTGGCATTCCTTTTTTGTGTATTGGCATAAAAATGGATTTTTTTATTATTATTTGACACCTCCTGGGAGTCCTAAGACTCATCGAGGGAGGGCACCTACTTTACAACTCTCCGTCTCCACCACTCAACTTCATCCACAAACCGCCTCATCTACACCAACGCCATCTACTGTTCACCATCACCACTATTATTTTCACAGACAATCACAAACATCCGTGCCTACGGTGAGATTCGAACCCGCAGCCTTTTGACTGTAGAGCGGATACGCTAACCACTCGGCCAACCAGGCTGGCAAAAAAAACCAATCTTTTGTCTCTCAGATTTTATTACACATTTTTCTGATGATTTCTATTCCTATTGGTCCAACATGCGAGTAGTTCGCTTGGTATTTGGGCTTTCCCTTTTCTGAGTGTTTTTACAGCTTCTTCAACTTCTTTTAAAGTGCAAGGTTCCTTATGGAAGTCTGGTTTTCTTTGTTGAATGAAACGAGGTAATGAACGAAGTCAAAATACTCCTCCACAATATCAATGGCATTATCTGCTAATTTTAGTTTTTGTTTTGAATTTATCGCAAATTTTGTTTTAATTATGTTAATCTTAAAACTTTTTTCTGCATTCTCTGTCAAGGTCACATAGCATTTTCTTAGGCTGTTTTTTTATCTTTTGCTAACAAAACATCTGCAATCCATGGAATGATTTCGACTTCGTTTATGCTAATTCCATAGTTTTCTCATATTGCATTCCTAAAGACTTTTTCAAATGCGGCAGGAAACAATCTCAGTGATATCAGTCACTCTTCCCTCAATGATTAATTCTTTTCCCTCATGTTCTAACTTTATACTGGCCGTTGAGTTCCAATAATAATCGCATATACTCGTCTATAGTTATATAATTTATAATAATCGTATATAGTTTACTGTCCGCCCTGTTGTTTAAGCTGTTTGCTATTTCTGTTGACATGAAGAATCAAAGACTTTCTCAAAATCTACAAATAGTAACTATGCTATGCAGGACAGGAAGATGCTATTCATTTATTTTTTCTATTAGAAGTAATCGTGCGGATATGATCTTGCTCGAAGCCATAAAAAGCTTGCGATTCTATTTAAAAATAGTGCAGGATTTTTTATTTATTTATTTTTTTTATCTGTGATAAACTGATTGGCATGTAGGATTTTTCTTGTGGAAAATTCGGGGTTTTTTAATCTCTCAACAAAAATCAACCATAGAACTTGATCTGTTCTTCAATGTTAATTTTGGTCTTCCCCTGGGTTATACTTTCCATAGTATCCTGAAACACCACGCGAGGATGTCTGTCATTGTGGCCAAACCATCGGGGTTGATGCCTTTTAACAGTTAAGAATTATTGAATTAGGGATATTCAAATCTTTCAGGACTTGTGCATTAGTCTTATATTATGTTCAATGAATTCTGTTTATTTTGCTGAAAAATTTCATTTCAAAAGCCAACATTTTCCTCTGCTTCTTTTTTAACGTCCAAGTGCCTTCCTCGTAGAAAGCTGTTGGTAGTATAATTTTATTTTTAGACTTGTAGGAATTTTATTAAGTTTATTTATCATTGACCATGCTATGGAGAGTCTGTTTTGTTCTTGCTATGGCATTTAAATTTGAAGTCAAGTATGCTCCTAGGTAATTAAAACTATTAACTTCTATGATTTCCTGATTAAGCGTTATTACGAATTTATTTGAATATCACGAGATGGCAGCAGTGGTCTTGTCGTACTCTCCTTCCTGTATGCCTTAGGATCATTGATATTCTTGAGCCAGCAGTCAGTAACGTTTGATAGTTGACGCAAAAAAAAGAAGTTAAAATCAAAGTATAAACCACGTCGCTTACGGCCTTTAGGGGAATAAAGGCGTTAGCGGATTCCCCCCCCCCCGGACTTTTATTGGCCTTGGCTGATTTGAAGACTTCCCATAATTCTCCTATTATGATTGGTGGGTCAGTAACCATCAAGTTTAAATTTTTGTAAAGGATTTGTATTTGTTCCTCTGCCTTTGTACAGATCGCTATAAAAATCACTGAATATTTCCATTGCTTTTTTTTTTTTTTCATTTGTGATTTTTTGGTCTCCTTTTCAGTGATTTGTGTTTACCATTTTGTACTGTTCTTATATTTCCTGATGCAATTTCTGATTTTTTTCTAATCAGCATTCACATTTCTACAAATTCTAATTGTCTGTGCTACTGCTTCTCTGTTTAATTTTCCTTAATTATTTTCTCTTTTTTTTTTATTAAATTGCGTGTACAATAAGTTTTTCTCTTAATAATCTGTTTGCTATTAAAGATTTTCTTAAATGCTCAGTGACTTTTATTATTGTTTAAATTATTTCCTTCATTCTCTCAGATAAGACTGATTTATTCATACTTCTTCCTCTACTTTCCATTATTTTTTCAGACTTTGCTTTAGGGTTTACTATCTTCATCTTCTATTGTGAACCTTTAGATTACCATTTCTAATCTTTCTTATTGACGATTATTTTTATCCTTGCTCTCACTAGTCTAAGATCACTATTAAAGTGACTGACAACAACAAAATTCCATTTCCATGTTATAATCAATTTCACTAAAAAATTCACAATTTGGTACTCTCCATGTTACCACATGTGTGTGTGTGTGTGTCTGTGTGTGTGCGTGCGTGTGTGGGTGTGTGCGTGTGTAAAAACTACATCCTCCTATCATGATTCCCATCTGAATCAACACTGATTGGTGGATTCTGCATTGGCACCTCAGTGTTTTATTCTATCTACGTGTCAATCATATAATGAATTTTTCCTCAATGACTTAATTTTAACTGATATAATTTTACAATGAAAAAAAAAAATGTGACATGCGAGGTTTACTTAAGCAAGTGATGTAGTCATCTGCTAAAATAATGAACTGCCATCTTTATAAGTTACTGGCAGAAACAGGTTATGGATTGACTTCATTGGATACTATTATCCGAAAGTAGTTTAGTATATAAGCACACAAACCATTATCTCTTCATTCCATTTCTTTCATATCTTAAATTAGGTAGTATATTATAATTAAAATGCTTTAATATGTATATGATTACTAAGTTAAAAACGCATGGTAAAAATATCTTAAAAAAGGTATTTAACATTACTAATTATATGAAGAACCAAAGGCTTCAATTCGGCGACATAACTTATTTAAGTTAAAGGGATATTACATCCCATATTGTTTCTTAGCCGAATAAGAAACTCAAAGAGTTTCATGCCGAATATAGTAGAAACTATATAAAGTTCGGCGATTCCAAGCGTAAGCAAATACCTGGATACTGCAGCAACTGACCCTTTAGGTAGTGCAAGCTGAGGCAACTCATATCAAAGGTGGAGCAAGATCCGATCACTATTCTTGATATTTACCCATAATGTGAACTTAGCTCCTAGGAGCTGTATTATTGTTCTACATTATGAGAGAAGGTCACTACCCAGACCGGTTTCAACCTTTATTGAGGTCTCATCAGTGAGTAGGTAGACCTAATTAATAATACCAAGTTTGTAGCGAACAGAACTTACATCCCTTCTGGGTAGTGACCTTCTCTCATAACGTAGAACAATAATACAGCTCCTAGGAGCTAAGTTCACATTATGGGTAAATATCAAGAATAGTGATCGGAACTTGCTCCACCTTTGATATGAGTTGCCTCAGCTTGCACTACCTAAAGGTCAGTTGCTGCAGTATCCAGGTATTTGCTTACGCTTGGAATCGCCGAACTTTATATAGTTTCTATATTCGGCATGAAACTTTGAGTTTCTTATTCGGCTAAGAAACAATATGGGATGTAATATCCCTTTAACTTAAATAAGGTATTTAACGTGTTTACGAAAACACGAAACGTATACATTAAATGCAGTACACTCTCGAAATGTTTGCCATAAATATGTAAATTACACACACAGCATGTTGAGATGAATTCATTAAAAAAAAAAAAAACTTGGTCACATATTCATGGGCTTTTGTGGGCCACACTTATTTCAACAGAAGAGTAATTTTAAAAAGGTCAAAACCTGTGCAGGAAGCAAGCAAGCTACATATAATTCCGTACTTTATATTTTATCGAACGTATGTTTACTTCGCATGCGTATGTAACCCCGTGATCATTCCACGATGCTAGAGAAAAACGCAGGAGAAGAGCCATCTTCATTATTATATGAGCACTTTCAACTGAAGGTCAGTTACCCTATTTCATAAGAAGGTTAAAAGCAAGGGTTTTTTCCCGTCTGGAAACTGGTTTTTCACCCAGCATATAGGCAAATTGGCCAGAGAACACACGTAGTTCCTTCTTTCCTATTTCCTATTATGCAAGCTTTCGAAACCAAATCCGACGGAATACGACGATATTTTGTGTGTTCTCCTGGCCAATTTTTCTGTTTTACGGGATAAAATCAAAACCGAATAAAATCCTCCACCTTTGTATGAGACCGTCTAAGTCACCTTCAATTGAGAAGCCCCTGATAAAAGTTCATATCCTAGACTGGATTGGAAACCAGGTCTTTCCAACCAAAGGGCATCGCAGAAACAAGCTGAGCTATGGAGGTCCAAACATGCAGTTAATAGAAAAAAATACTATTCGTGGACGATAGATGGCGTACTGTGTACACAGTGGATAGAGAGAATGTGGAATGGAGAATTACGTAGTGTAAGACGGTATGTTGTGTAATGTAGTCAGGGCCGACGCTACCATTTAGGCAACCACCTAGGGCGCAAGCCATGGAGGGGCGCAAAACTTCAAGCTATGCTTTATTCATACTTTACTAAAATATCAAAATTAAAGTGATATATGAATCAGGTATCGATTATTTTTCCTTATCCCTCACACATCACACTATTTTACTATTTAACTCTTGGTTCTTTTTTGTTCCTTACCTAAATGATTTGAACTTACCGCTATTTAAAATTCAGTTAAGATAAATATTTTACAACGTTAACATTTTAAATATTAAATTTCGGTATTTCATAACTTTTTTTTTGTAAATGAATTATAACAGAGAATTTTCAAATTAATTAAAAAAAGAAAATAAAAAAGCCCTGTTAATTTAACCTGAAAGACAATTTTATTTTGTTTAATGTCAATTAGAAACATTTTAGTTTATGAAATAAGGGGAGCACTTGTAAACTTTGCCTAGGGCGTAAAATAACCTGGCACCGACAGTGGATGTAGTGTCATATGGTAAGTTCGATTCTAGCGAATAGAGGAAGTTTTTTCGAAGCTTTTTTTCAACTTATTATTATTACGTGTTACCTCCATGGAGTCCAAGGACTTAACGCGAGAAGGCACTGCAAACCACACATTGTCTACACCAGTGTTTCCTTTTTGAAGTCGCAGACCTCCCTTGTAGCTAATGCTAATATGTCGCGAACCCCCTGCAGCGAATGTTAATATTTCGCGAACCCCCTGTAGCGAATTAATTCACCGCGACCCCCATAAAATCCAAAATGGAATTTTTTTTTCCATTTTGGATTTTATGTAAAATATCATCTTTATGATATTTTACATATCATAAAGTTGAAGTAATAAATTGCAATTTTACAACTCTAAACGTGTCATTTATGACAATGCAATACTGTTATAAATGGAGATATTCGGAAGAATATGAACATATCAGTTAGACCAGGTGTGAACAACATGATAAAATAAAGTTTAATGAAAATAAACTATTCCGTGGACCCCCTTTGAATTACTCACGGACCCCCGGGGGTTCGTGGACCACAGGTTGGGAAACACTGATCTACACTATTTAATACACCATCCATACACTATGCCATTTACTGCCTACTAATAGTACGTTTTTGCACGCGCGTGTGTGTTCTCACAAAAAGAGTGCCCTTTTCCCTTTGAAGAATGAAAACACATTTGAGGATTATTATTATATTTTTAGCACCAAAACTGTGTATATTATAAATGTGATTATTAATATGATTAATAATCACATTTGATTTATTAATAATCACATTTGACAATGTGATTATTAATGCGTAAACTTTTTTTTAGAAATTGCATTTAATCCAACAGACAATAATTCAATTTCTTTATCTTCGTGTTTATGATATTTAAGTATGTTTGAGAAAAGCAATTCGCCGGATGCCTCATACTCACTGTTTTCGAATTCATACATATAATTGAGCACTTATAATATAATGTATTTTATTAATCCTTTGTAAATATTAATATTTTAATATTTTTTCTTGTAATATTTTCATATTTTTGTTAGTGAAGCTTGCTGGCAAGCACCGATGGCTACATATTGTGCCGTAGTTGCAAAAGACGCAATACATTTTACAGTTCTGTAATATCTGATTAGATTTTGTCTTTAAAAAAATACAGAGCTTCGCAGCTTATTATCAGTCTCACCCGATCAATACTTTTTCTTAAAAGCAACATCGTTATTTGATTAGAATGGACAACAGCATGCTAAGACCATAAATTAGAAAATGCTTTATGAACAATAATATTCAATCAAAACCATCATTACAATTTCGGGGTCTTCTTTCGAATTTTTTTCAAAGTTGTCAATCCTAGTCCAAAGAAACCCAACGTGGAGTTCTTTTCCCCTATTATTTCAAAGTGAAATTTAGTTTGAAACGAATGGATTTTTCGTGTCATTAGAAAATGAATCCTAGGTCAATCTTTCGGCAATGATTTCGTAAAATTCCCCAACATTGGTTCATCAGTTATATTCTCGCTTTTATTGTTCCTTTTGCTCGCGCGTGTGGTGAAGTGAAGCGTTCATGTGACACATTATAATAATAATATGTCGACGTTCTCGGGGAACTGCTGTCATCTATCTTCCCGAAGAGACGAGTGGTGGCGCCACTGGTGCCACTTAGTCAGAGTATCGTATTCATTAAGGTGAACAAGATAAGACAGCAGAGCGAACTTGTGCCTGCATTGTACGCTGCAAATGACGCCTCCAAGATTCAATATTACCAACCTCGTGCACAAGAGAAGGGGTGGAGAAACGGGGGGGAGGTGAACCTCTCCCCTCCCCCCAGTACGACGTAGTAGTCCTGAATGGTTTCGGAAGGCAATTCCCAGCCTGCAGCATATGAATTGTGCATCTATCATAACGGCCAAGTCCCCATTGGACGTCAGCACTTTTGTTCTCTGACATCCATTGCACCTAAATGTGTCAACGTGATCTCGCTCCTCGTGCCAGAACAACAGGCAACTGTGAATTGCGTCGGGCGCTCGGCTCTTTTTAGTATGATAATGCGACAACTGATTTCCATTTCAAATGACTCCTGGATTAATGCTTTTCTGCACTTTTTAAAATTCTTGACAGAAACAGAGGGCTCCAGAGAAATCATGCACTCAAAGTGACACACAAAGGCACACATCGCTAGGGACGGAAATTTTTCGTTTGCAAATTGCCGACCACCGACTCCCTTCCAATTCTCTCATCTCTTCTCGTCCCCTCCCGTCCCCTTTTCCAGTGTCAACTCCTGTACGCCCTCTAAATTATTTTGCATCCCGTCGCTCAGCCTCCAAATCAGCAAGCAGCCGATAAGCAGCAGACCTTGAGCGTGCAAGCGGAGGGCGAAGCAAGGAAGGAGCAGGAAGGCTTTTCTAATGCAAATCATCGGCTGCTGATGACCTCGCCACTGTGAAAATGGGAACTCTATGTAAATAGCGAGGACTTGCTCTACTTCCACTCGTGCCGCGCGCGCTTCTTTAGCTCCCACGTGGCCCTTTTTCTACGGGCAGGCACCGGTAGAATTCTCCGATAGCGTCTGTTTATTGTGGTGTCTAATAAAGAAGACCTCCCCCCCCCCCTTCCTGTTTTCTTGCTTCGTTGTTGGAGTTCGTTCCTTCTGGTAGGGAAGCGCCGAAGATGGAGGAAACAGCTAATTGCTGGGCACAACTTTTAGGCCTTGAAACATAACTGACTCACAGGACAAGCACAGAGACAGACATTTCTGTAGCTAATTTTTTTTTTGTCCCCTTGCTTTAACTTCTCACTAGCGTGTAGAATCCATCGGACAAACAATGAATTCAACTAATTCGAAACGTTTCTCCGTTTATCTTTCCCAGAGATTCTCAATTCAAACGTTGGTCAAAGCACTATCTAATAAATAGAACAACCATTTTGTCAGAACATATATCGCATGCTGTGCTGGCGTTCTTGGAAATAATTTCCAACTAATGAATGAAGAAGTACAAAAGAAAATTTAGCTCAAAGTCTTACACTATGGCACTGTAAATTTAAAATGCTTGGCTACTATAACAATCGCCTTCAAATTCTCTCACATTTATTACATTTCGGCTCCAACATACTGACTCGTGCAATGCTCTCAGCGTGCGTCAAACTTCCAAAGACTATGATGACGTACTCAGTACGCGGAATGACTGCTAAAGTAGGCCCATAACGTAGTCATTCATGATACTAGCTTGAAATGGGCTCTATAACCTTTCGTGTTTCCATTTAAAAAAAGAAAGTCCATAAAAAAGTAAAATAAAATTTCACGTGGAATATTTATTTGACTATGAAAATTGTGCGCTTTAATTCTCTTCATGATTTGCAGCGAGGACAGGACTACAGTGTATTTGTGTCAGTGGTGGCTAAGATATATCTCTTTATCTTTTAAAAAAGTCTTTATAAACCTATCAAAAGGTGGATATTATTCGAAAATTACTGCTGATTATTAAAAAAAAAGTAAATAAAGTAAGCAGACGAGATGATAGAGAAATTTTGAACTTTATAAACTAAAGTTAAATGGGAAAGATTAAATGCAAATCCGTTAAAACACATTAATTTAAATGTGATTTAAATTAATAAATGAAACATTTTGTGTTTGTTCTAACCACTAACCGTTAGAAGCGATCAATCTCAATATCAAAAGTTTCTGAAAGTTAGTACAAGCTGTTTGAATAAATGAATTATAAGAGATCATCCTTAAGTACCCCGATGCAAAAAAAAAAGTCGACTATTTCGTTGATAGGCTGCCTTCTTCAAAATTAAGACTATTAAAACCACGTTTAGTAGCATTTTCTTTGGGTGAAAGCAGAACCTAATTCAACACGTAATTTTTTTTAATTATGCCATTTTGTTGACTGAACAGAAATCACAAACGGCACATGGACACAGATAAAGCATTGCTTCTCAGTCATTTAAGCGACAATGTTGAAATAAATAGCTAATGATCCACTATATTGTACTGAAGGAGGAGCTACTAATTGCAGTAGTGTCATCTAGAAGATGGTCCGGAAATTTTTTGATCATACCAATTATTTGAAGACCTTAAAGAAATTGTATGGCAGAAAATGTCCATCTATCACTACTTACAGCGCGAAAATATATTAACGAAGAAATTCTAAAATAATACATTCGTGAATATTCAAGATCACCTTGTTTCCATTATCTGCTAAGTAATTCTCCGATTTTTATTTTATGCGAATCTCACACGCAAAAAAGTTATAAAATATATTCTGCATTAAGTACGGTTAATGGGTTACAAATTAGATAAAGCCAAGCAATTGTCAGTTGCTTTGAATAGTTTTGTAATCCGTGGAGAATACTGAAGAAGGTGGGTTGTTTTCAGCTGTTATAAAGAAAAAGAAGGAAAGCTGGCTCGGCTGTATACACATCCAGCCCAGTACTGCTCATGTTTTGCAAGTTTTGGATCCATAGAAGCATCTATAGAAAATGCACACAATAGAAAATCCCCCTCTCTAAAATGATTGGTTATTGATTAGCCACAATACGGTATTTTATGGGATTAGTTAAGATTAAGCTGGAAAAAATAATGCCAAGACAAATCTGTTATATTTATCAATTGTCTGTGTTCTTCGGTAGGATTTTCTGTTCTGTGGGAGGAAAATCCCTTCCACCTTCGTGTGGGAGGGTAACTTACCTTCCTCGAGAAGTGTTCTACACACACACACACAATGACACCAGCAACTGTCTGCCGTACTTTCATCACCGAAACGTAGAAACGAACTTCAACTACAGATGATGACGAAAATGGAGACTTGCAAAAGACTTGATCGCTTTGGGGTCGAAAACGTGCTACAAGATTTATATTTATTTGTTTTTGTTTCACACTGAGAAAAAAAAAAACTACCTATTTGTTTTGTGTCTCGTGGTGATAATTATTTATGAATTTGAAATTTTTAATTGCCATTTGAGTGGCGGTCGACCGTTCGCTTAATGAAATAGTTCAAAAATAAACCCGTAAATAAGGATAATACAAGAAAATATATTCCAAAAGTTTTAATATTAGGGGTTATTCGTCATCATTAGTTTTGTTTTTAATAAATCAGGGTCACGATCAAAATATTTGATGTCATTGTTTGTTCTTACGTTTCCGCATGTTCTCTACTTAGATTACATTTTTAAAGGACGAATTTGCAGAATGGTTTCATAATTATAGCGAGATCAAGAAACAATTACGTTTGATTAATGTATAACCTAATTCTTCAATATAGTGAGAATTAACAGTGGACGTTTCAATCCTCATTGGATCTTCTCCTAAAAGACAGGAATGCTAATATAGGAAACGTTGAAAAGGCTACTCTTCAAGTAAAAAAAACGAATCTGCATACGTGCGAATCAATTTCTTATCAAAATATTTGTAACAGTCTTGAGGGTTTTTTTTTTTTTTTTGTCTGCGACACTAAAGTGAAAATAATTGCAGCACTTGAGATATGGAAAGAAAAAAGTGAACGACTTGAATATGAATGCAATGAACGGTGTTCAAGAAACAGCTCAACCGTTTTGAAAATGATACCAAAGAACCTTCTTGAAGATCGACTTTTTAGTTTTTGTTTAAAAAAAAATAAATGAATCGCTCTTACAATTGGGCAGTGTGTTAAAGAAAAGATTCTCAAAATAAGCAAATGAACACAAAGCCAAACATCATAAACAAAAAGAAGAAGCTTAAAAAAACTAAATTTTAATCCTTCTTTTCCAAAATATTTAGTTACAATGGCTCAGACTCGGCGCCCAAATAATATAATTAGGAATATTTCGACTACTAGAGAGAAAGAGAGAGAAATTCTGTTAAATATTCTGGAATGCATTTGTCTAAACGAAAAGATACTAAAACAACGGAGGCTATCGATCAGTAAAGTTTTAAAGAGCACATACGAAAGGGGAAATACTGGTTTGCCTCAGGATCATTTCTTAAGTAGCGATACCGAGGAAACTCATGAAACGTATTTTATTCAATGATTTTTCTGATTTTCATATTTTATTCTGCAGCATAATGCACTGAATGTGCAATAGAAACTGTTCTTTCATTTCGTTCCACACTGCAAAAGACGATACCTTCCGGTTGGAAAGGCCTGGATTCGGATTCTGTCTAGATCCAGACAGAAATAGATAGAGAACCAGTCTATAATCCACATACTCGCAATCTGTCCTCATAATTTAAATCCCATAATCCCAATACAATCTTTGTAACTCTTCTTTGCATCCTTTTAACAGCTTCTTTATTTGGTCTCCCGGTTTGGAACCTGGGAAACTAAATCCGCACACAGTAACGCAGGTGTGGTCTTATGAAGACCTTATAAAGAGGCAAAATGACTTCCTTATCCTTACATGTCAATGTTCGCTTCAACATCGCAATTATCCTCTGAGTTGTATTTGCAACATTTGCTATGTGACCTTTGAACCTTAAATTCCTATCCACCAATATGCCAAGATCCCTAGCCTCGTCAGTTTCTTGTAGCATAACCCTGCTAATATAATATGCCGCTGGAACTGTAATCACGCCAAAGTGCACACTTACTAATATTAAACTGACAGCCATTTTCGTATGCCAAAATTTCCATCTTATTCAAAAAACTGTTCTTGAATAAGATGGAATTGCTGGATATCAGTAGCATCTCTGATTGCCCTGCCTATCTTCGCATCATCGGCAAACAATTGCACATCTGATTACACCTTGCCTGGTCATTAATGTATAGATTGAACAACATTGCATAAATAAAATCTTGTAAAATTGAACTGTACATATGTTAAATACATAATTAATTGATTTCAGTTATGTTTTCTATTCTTTCCCTCCCTATTAAATCAACAGAGCACTCATTTTCTATCGCCTTTTGTAGGAGCTCCGTAGCTCAGTCGGTATAGACGAAGCCCTTTGATCGGGAAGACCTGGGTTCGATTCCCGTCCATGACGTGAGGAACCTTTATCTGGTCTCTTTTGATTAAAGATAAGTAGCCGGTCTCATACGGAGGTAGAGGGATTTTACGCCCCTCAGAACAAGAAAACCGGCCCCGTGAACACACGGATTTACAGTCATAAAATATATATATACGCTATCTCTCGTTGGGGGGGGGGGGTTGAACTATGTATAGGAGGGTTCAATCCCCCTATACATAGTATACGCATTCTTGCATATACTCTGTATATTTTTGCAGAATCGTTGCTAGAAATGAAACATATTTTGTCTGTCACATTTCACCCTAAAATCTTTACTTCTACAAAAGAAAATGGTGGCTGAACCAGCATTTTCTTTCCGCTGCCTTGGGAAGTCTGAAAAGCTTTTCCAAAGGAGAAACTCTCAGTTCGACTATCATTTAAAGTCCAACTACATCGCTAACTTTTTTAATCGATCTTTCCAGGTTTTCGGTAAAAGTTGAGTTGACTTTGCGTTGCAGTTCACTTCACCACGAAAATCGTGTGGTCGGGTGAAAAGAGAAAATAAAATAAAACAAACAAAGCTCTAAACCTAAAAATGTTCCTTTTCTAACTCCGACGCACTGATCTTTCTTCAATCTTTATAAAGAACAATCAACGTTACGTCCCGAAAATTATCATTACTACTTAACAAAACCTTCTTTGTGACGGCAACAAATACAGCGTTCACCTCGTTATTCTTCTGCACTCCACCTTTCCTCTATTTTCCTATTGGCTCCTCGACCAAAGAAAATAGGATGTTTATTCCGCTCTGTAATTGAATAACAAGTTCCTTATTTCTCGCAACAGTTTTGTGAAATGAATTCGAACTAAGCGAGAAAAAAAAAAAAAAAAAAAGGGAATTAATAGCTTTATTCGGTTAAAATGTCAGAAGTGCAATAAGCTCATTGAAAAACATGAATGACAGGCATAATATACATATGAAGAAAGTTACTGGTGGTTATAGACAATGTCGCATCTTAAGGGATCAACACTTTATGCTCTCAGCACACACACACACCCAGAGCAAAAGACACTACTACCAGTGGTGGCGCCACGCACACACACAGGTTTTTCAAGGCATACATGAAATATTCATAGGCCTTCAGTAATTAAGTCACTGTGCGGCCCATTTAGAGCTGTTCACCGCGGGAGGAATACCAAGAAGGTCTGTTTAAGCAACAGACACTTGAAACATGTAAATGGCTTGGTAATTGCTTTTAATTTGGCCTTCCAGGGAATTCGTGAGATCCCTTGTACACGAGCAACAGGTTTCCAGTTGCTCGGAGAAGCAGAGCATTTTTTTTTTTTTATTGCGACTTAAGAGTAATAGGAAGATGGAGAGACACCGTTTCAATATCCTATTTATCCATTACTTGCTCCTGGATTAAATTACGTAAGAGTGAAAAGTTGTAGTGTCGTACTGACAAGAGTGATAAACTGCATTGGCTTTGTAATCTACTGCACAGTCAAGGTCACAAAATCTGCTGTATTAGGCGACTCAAGTATGATCTATTGTTGGCGTAAACAAATTTAACTTATTTGCCTTTTTTTATATTCACCGTCGCTCAACAAGAAAAACGTATTAATAGCCTGCTACTCGCGTTATATCAAAAGATGAATACAAAAACGCATCAGGCATTGTAGAAGATGTGTTACGACTGATCAACGGCTTAGCTATTGGGGGAGAGGAATGTTTTTATTCTCTGGTACTATTAAAGAAGTTTAATAAACTAATGCGGTGTGGGTTCATCTGCATGTCAATGAATTTCGGATATGTTCCACATAGCACATCAACTTTTGTATTTTACTTGCATATCACGTGGACCAAATTTCTTCTGGTTCAAATTCAAAGATATTCAGTTAAAATGCAACTCACACAGTGACGCAACTGCATTAATTATATAACGTTGCATAGTTTTAAACCACACATTATACAGTAACGAATATACAGATATTCAATAACATTATTTTACTATTCTGCAAAGAGTGTGTTTATTTTGCTGACATTTGCTTCAATTTATTAGGATCTAGGTTTGGTCCAAATGTCTGGCGAACTTGACGACCGCGGCTAAAATAATACAACCGTTAGTAAAACCACTGTCGAACGCGAAGAAGGGGGGAGCACGGTCCCTCCATCCTGTTGGAAGCACCGATATTATTCATCATTATCAATCGTAGAAATAAACTAGTGAACAATGATATACCTTAATATTTACTTTCTCATTACTCGTATTTTTCATTCCAAAATGTGAACCCAATTTATTTTTTTAGTAAAAGATCGCCCAACCTTTCTCGAACGTACAAATTTCACGTGAATCTTTTTGTTTTATGTGCACCGAAGAAAAGTGTAATATTAATTCGATAGGTGTGATTGTTGATGTAGCAGCCTAGGAGGAATTAGGATTTGTTTGAAGATAGAGAAAAGTCGTCTAAATTTTCCCAATCACTGTAAATGAATCCATTAAAACCAGGATATTATAATTGTCTACGTCCAGTGCAGTTTGAACTGAAAAACATTGCTCTCTACAATTAATCCCAGAATTTACGAAATTATTAAATCAGTTACTGCGGTCTACTCAAAGAGACTGGCAAGACATCGCATAGAAAAAAAAAATAATAATAAAATAAAACTTCGACTTTTGTGGGTGAGTGCACAGAACCCACACACGTTTTGGCAGAGAATTTTGTAAGCGATCTTGGAAGAGCTCATTTATGCAGCTTTTTGTTAACATCACTGGCGACGCCCATCCACAATGTCAATTTTGTAGACTATTGCATGATGAGATAATATGACCGCTTCTTGAGGTAAGTAAGGTAACTACTATCTCAATAAAGACTGTTGTTCTGAGAGTTGTATAATAAATAGATGACACAGTTATAAACAGGTATAGTCAATATTTTCTGCTTAGCGATGCTTTTATTCATTCCGAGAAGATGTGCTTTTATAATCTACATTTTTAACTATAAAATGATTAACTAGGTTTGACTGGTAGATCATTTATTGATTAACTGAATATATACCAGTAAAACCTGGTTAATCACTCATAGCTGATATAAACTACTCCTAGTTAATCATATAAACAAATCTATATTTTTACATTCTTGTCAGAAAGAATACAAAATATGTAAAGATAATATGCATAGAAAATATAGTAAATACAAAAACAACATTCACAAAGAGATTCTTACAAGTATAACTGGCGTAAATGCGATACAAAATCTCCTAAATATCTGACTAGGATTATAATACAGAGGCTGGACAAGAAGTAAATGCTCAATAAAATCGAGGCAGTAGCCAAACCACGATGACAAAATAGGTTTCAAGCCAAAAACACAGAAGCAAATGATATATATATATATATATATATATATATATATATATATATATATAATAAATTTTTTTAACTTGGGGATATTGTATATTAGGATAACCAAGTAATTTTATAAACTTGGTTATTTTAACTCCTAATCCCAAGTATGCAAACAATTCAGTTTGCATCTGAAACAAAGTTCAAGTCTAAAGAGATGTTACAACACCAGGGCAACTCATTGTAAAGGTGGGTAAAGCTCTGATCACTATTCTTAGTATTTTCCCATAATGTAAAGCACATATCACTAGAAGATGTATACTGCAATGCATTATGGGCGGGGTAACTACCCAGACCGGTTTAACCTTTTTTTGAGGTCTCCTCAGTGAGTAGCTAGACCCTAAATACCAAGGTTTTAGTCTGGTCTAGTGTCTATCTAGTCTGGGTAGTGACCCCACCCATAATGCATTGCAGTATACATCTTGTAGTGAGATGTGCTTTACATTATGGGAAAATACTAAGAATAGTGATCAGATCTTTACCCACCTTTACAATGAGTTGCCGTGGTGTTGTACTATCTTTAGACTTGAACTTTGTTTCAGGCGCAAACTTAATTGTTTGCATACTTGGGATTAGGAGTTAAAATATCAAGTTTATAAAATTACTTGGTTATCCTAATATATATATATATATATATATATATATATATATATATATACTGTCCCGAAATTTTTATACATCTTATGTCACGTACTAATTCATACAAACTGTGTTTAGCTTGTATATGTATATTTTTATGTGATTCCTGCCTACGTAATGTTGCAAACCTAAATCAGCATACATAGGTGGGATAAAGATTTTTATAAATCTGAATATATTTTTCGCATTTTTATGTACATAATCCGGCCCCCTGCTTTTGAGACCAAGCATGGAACTTTTTCAAGTCATTTCAGGCGTCCAATAAGTACTGTCGGTCAGTGGTCTCGCATCTCCCACTTAAGGAAAATCACAAACATCCATGTCCATGACGAGATTCGAACCGGGTACGGTAACCACTCGGCCAACCAGGCAGGCAGGTAAATACCTACTATAAGGTATTTATGCAGGGTGAAGGGGGGGGGAAGAAATAACCTATGTTTTGAGAATGTTTTAAGAAATCCCAAGAGAACAGGTAATATACCAGGAATTCTTTAATTAGAAACAACCGAAGTCAAATTATTTCGAATTAGATGAAGCAGTTTATTATTCTTCCAGTTTGTACAATAACTGTTAGGGCCTCCTTTAGTTCAATGCTGATTTGTTTTTTGTCTAGTTTAAATAAAATAAGAATTTAAATGGTTGCATAGCACGAAATCTTCCAATAATAGTAATAAATACCGATAATAACGAGTGGAACAAACCAGCGATTGACAGCAAAACATTCACGCTGACTGTAAAAAAAAAACGTCTCCCATTACGCTATAGTTCAACGATAAAGCTTGGCTTCGGGTTAATCTTTTTACTTTCCCCCTCCACGAAATATTAGAAAATATACCAAGAATTAGATTCACACAGCGCATCCTCAAAAGTTGCTATGCGAATAATCGGTGGTTCCAATTAAAACTGGAGAGCTATCAGCAAGAAATTGTCAACTTCCGAACATAAAAATATCAAAAAGTAATCTAGATGTGGCATTTTCCTTATTTCAAGTCAGAGAATGAAAGGAATGAAATAAAACTCGCTATATAAAGTACTAATCTCTTTATAATGATCATTTGCACGGCTTTGCTGAACTTCAATGTTCAGATCTCCAA
Source organism: Typopeltis vanoorti (assembly GCF_054136105.1). Classification (NCBI taxonomy): domain Eukaryota; kingdom Metazoa; phylum Arthropoda; class Arachnida; order Uropygi; family Thelyphonidae; genus Typopeltis; species Typopeltis vanoorti. The sequence continues at coordinate 37,608,285 of NC_143562.1, forward strand.
CTCAGCGCCATCTTTAAATAAAAAAAAGAAAAAAAAGAAATTTTGGTAGTGGTGGTAATTATTTATCAAACGAAAGACGTAATTGTATTGGAATTCCCAATAAAGGAATGTCGGGGAAGATGAGGAAATAACTAATTCGAAAAACAAACTTTCTTTGAGGTGTTTTAAAAATACAAAAAAATCATTTAAGGAGTTACATTCATTCTTTTTTTTTTTCAACACTTCTGCACGTTTCTTCCAAAAGAGAAAAAGCAAGAGGATAAAAAAAAAAAGAAAAGGGAGAGTTCAAACTAGTATGAGAATGGCGTCTCTGTCAAACACAAACGGAAAGTTCTGCAGAGAATGATAAGTTGCAGGAGCCGTAAAAGTCGGAGTAATCAAAAACTCATTATCTCTTCCATATTTCCAGCATACCTTCAATCTCTGCGGCTTCATAACTTTGCTTGGTGCATTTCGTTGGGCTGTGCGAGCCACGCCAAGATGCCCACGTCTGTGTGACTGACAGAGAGCAGTCTGATGTGGAAAATTCCGTCGGTTTTCAAAACGATAAATCGCTTGCATTCTTGGAGAGCCTGATCGCTGGCCATTGACGTATCGGCATTTTTTTTTTCCTTTTTTTTTTTTTTTTTTTTTTAACACAGGCAGGCGACCTCTCTATTCGGTATTCAGAACAGCACCGCAACACGGGGGTTTGTAGCACGTTCGCGTTTGGTAGGGTGGATGAGAGGGGGAGGGGGAAAGGAAGTGGGTACAGAACTGGGAAAGGAAAGAAATTAATATCATATTAGAAGGTATATTTGAAATGCGAATTTTCTAGTAGGAGAGAGGGCGCGAAAGCCAGCAGCCGAAATTTAATTTCGATCCATCTTCCGCGTCTGTTACCCGAACAGGGATACGGCGACTCAGATGGCCACGTGACGCTTACGAACCCGCGCGTGCAATCGACACCTCCAAGAGGGAAGGGAACTGTGCGATGGGGGTGGGGGGGGGAAGAGAAGGCACTGGAGTAGAGTGGATGGTGATCACTTGTTCACGAGCCTGGCTTGCCATATACCTTCCGCAATGATGCTTGCCTTTCGTTGGAGGGACGAGGGGGGGGGGGCGTATCTAACGCATAATGAAGAAGTTAGCGTTTGGTAGAGGGTGCGTTATTGAATCCTGTGTATGACTGCCGTTGTCGGATGTGCCCGCTGCAGCTGTCAGGTGGGTTGGCTCGGTTGACCGCCGTAACAACATCTGCTACCACACTATGCTGAATCCCCACATGATATTAACTTTCACCTTCTGTTTCCCCCCCCCCCCCTTCTCTCAATCCCCGATGCGGAATCCTAATGCGTGGTCACTTATTGCATTCGGATAGGGTTTGGGAAAAGTTTGGTCGCATCCTTTATCACATTCCACCAGTAACTCTTTATTATTAAGATAACGTATGATGTGGAATGTAAATGTAGTACCCTGAAAGAAAGAAAGAAAGAAAGAAAATAAAAACTTTGTTTTTGTTTTGACTTGCGAGGTCTTCCAGAAATACATCAGTGCATAACGCACTTAATCACCATGGAAGTAAACGCTGTTTTAAACTGACAGCGCGGACTTCCTCAAAAGCCACCAGAATGAGCTGATTGTTACTCTTATAAAAAACGAAAACTAATAGGCTTGAATAGCCTTTCAATGAAATGTTAGAGAATTAACATCAAAGAACAGTCTAAGATAATGAGAACTCTCCTCATCCTACGCTAAGAAAGCTAAGCTTCAATATATTCGCCTACGTGTGTACTCGAATGTCTGCTATGCAGCGATTCACCACCCCAAACATTTTTATTCTGAAAAATCTGAGCAGCAATCGCGTCATCATTCTGATACAGAGAGACGCGTTTGGCGCTTCTACAGTTGTCGCTCATAAATCACCTGCATAAATGAGAGTCACAAAAGTTGAGCCACAATTAGCCAAGTCGAGGACTATGCATCGTTTCCAAAGATAAATCTGCCATGTGCGTGACGGTTATCAGCTCAATGCGAGCAAAGAATAGGATGGAATAGTAATGAAGGCAGAAGTCAACCGAACGTGATGTGGGTGTAAGTTTGCGGGTATAACAGTGTCCAGAAGCAAATAGCCAGCGAAGCGATCGTGTTCGACTTTCCCCACAGGACACATCAAATCCCAGTTTCCACGGAAGAGGAGGAATAGATGGCTATCTGCTCGCCCACTCCTTCCTAATCAGAAGCGGTAACGTATCGGATACACGAAACAGGTATTAGGCCGCAGAATCACCCCTCCTCGTTCCCTGTATGATGCTTAATCAAGGCATAAACCAAACAACGAGGCGGTTCAGATGTTCGTCTGATCAGGCACACAGCACAAGTTCCATTTCATAGGTCGAGAGAGTTCTCCCACTCTCTCTCTCTCTCTCCCCTCTTGCACATCCCTTCCCCAAGAAATTATTTCCATAAGAGGTCTCCGAGGAGTCATCATTACTTCCGGGGCAAAAGGTCAGCTTCTCTCTGTATTCCGATCCACTGCCGACGACCGTAGTCCTCATGAACAGGAACCTCATCCATATGCAATGGCAACATATTAAGTCATAGCGTTCTGCGGTTGGGCTCGCGCTACAAACAAAAAAAAAAAAGAAGATACCATGATGGAGAGAGAGGAAGTGTTGAGAAGGCAAAGCCTTGGGGAGGTTCGCTGTCAATGCAGCGTCTCTTGGTTGTTTTCAGTTTCGAAAGTGCGAGTCATGCCCCCCTTTCCCCCCCCTTTATTCTCCGAATCGAAGCGTAACAAATGAAAAGCAGTGTGACTCTGACCCAGCAGTATTTGCGTAACAAAAATGACTTCTCTACTTGTAGAAATAAAGCAATCAATCTTTATTGGATGGTAGTATTACTCATAGCGGATCGCATTGGGATACTGACCTGCACTTCCTGACGAATGCACAACCCCCCTCCCATCTTCGACATGTGCACGGTGGAAAAAACTACGGAAATTAATATACAAGTGATTCAGAATCGTTTTCATAAATACGGTTTATTTATTCGGTACGCATGTACTGTATATCGATAAACCGCGTACCGAATTCTAAGGTACCTGAGGCAAATAAGGCCCCGTGTCTAATAAAGCCCGTTTTTAAAAAATCACATTTACGGTTAAGTTGTGCCGGTTTGGTTTCTTACACACACACACACACACACAGAGGACAATAAGCAATGGCAAATCAGTGGCGGCATATAGTCTAGCGACTGTATTTGTCAGTTTGACCTAGACTTTTGTGGGAGGTGGTTGTGTCTTCCCGTTTAATAATATTAAGCCGCAATAATTCGTAAGTTTTAATTAAAAATATTGTTCTTTTTGCGTTGTTTTTATATTTAAATTTTTCTTTCAACATTCAGTTTTCTGATAAAAAATGTTTTAATTGATTTAAATTCATATTTTACGTGAAAATAGATGTGATGTAATCTAGTTCGCGGCAATTAATAAGGCCTAGTAAATTTGTTGATGGGCCTTATTAAACTGCTATATTTTATGATTTTATTTTTTGGTGACTGCTCATAATAGTTATTTTATTGCTAAAGGCCTCTGAAAATGTCAGAAGTTAAGAAGAAACGGGGTCTTTGGACTGATGAAAGACTAGAAGCAGCTATGAAAGCTGTGCAAAGAGGACAATTATCACAAAATGCAGCATCAGAACGCTATGGATTACCTAGAAGAACACTGAGGAACCATTTAAAGACAGAGAAGATGACGAAAAGATTAGGAAGAAATACTGTGCTAACAAAAAAAAAACAAGAGAACTCGGTAGAAAGAATAGTAAAGTTTGCTTCAATTGGCGTCCCTTTAACTCCAAAAACTATACGCAGGCAAAGTTTTATATTTTGCGAACAAAATGAAATTAGGAATAACTTCAATAAAGAAAGCAGCCTCTCAGGAAAAGATTGGTTGAAGTTATTTTTAAAGAAAAATCCAACAATTTCTAAACGTAAAACTCAATTTTTGAATCCTGCTCGAGCTGTAAGAACATGTCCAAATCCTCCATCTTGTGATTCAGATAACTCCGATGATGAGATTCCATTGGCAAATCTAAAAACAAAGAACTCTTTGAAGTCATCGTTTTAGGAGTTAATTCCAACGCCAAATTATGCAGTTGTAAAGGCAACACCACGAAGAAAAGCTTTTAAATCATAAGGGCCAGAGAGTGACCAAATATCTTTTCAAAGAAAAGGATAGTAAGAAAGAGAAGGCTGCCACTAAAAACAGGAAGAACCAAAAAAATAAAATAAAATAAAGGAACACACAGAGTGTCAAAAGAGGGGAGGTATTGCCATGGATGCAGAGAAGAAAAGGTTGCTGATATGAGGCAATGCACAAGGTGTCTTAAATGGTACCATGAAGAGTGTGTTGGTCTCACCAAAGAAGAATGTGGCATATTTGTATGCCCTTATGACTGTTCTTAAGCTAATAATTATGATTAAAATGAATAATAATTAAAAAGAATTGTTATATTCTTTTTTAAATATTTAATTTTGTTCAAATTAAACTACTATGGTTTAATAAGGCCCACTCAAGGTGTTTTTTAAAGACTTGGTTAAAATATAAATCACTGCAAGAATTGTTCTTATTTGTGTGTTTTTTTTTAATTAGTGATAATACAAACGTTAATATGAACACTATTGTTTCAATTAATCTAAACAATTGTCTAATTTATTCAAATTTTAAATAAGGTGGGCCTTATTTGCCTCAGGTACCTTAGAACAGTATCGACTGTCTTGTAATGACACGATAATTTCTTGACTTAGTTTCATAACACAATGAATCAAAGAACGTTTATGTTCTGAAAAATTCTAACATTGCCAGTGAATCATTTTCTACGTGATTTTCACAAGCCATTCTAAAAATAACAGAAACGCTACATTTTAAACTTTAGCTATAGTCACATGCTAGATAATCTCATGAAATTCATCAGTCGCAACAGAAAAGCAGTAAGTGATCAAATATTAGGTAGCAGATGATTTTCATCATCCGGTGTTAAACCACTGTTCTTAGTGGAGGCCTGAAGTGGCTTTAAAAAGTTCCATGTGTGGAAGAACTAGAGCTTTTATCTCTGGCGCAGAAAATTATCTTACCCTTAACTCACTACGGTACTAATTTACGATGGATTTACAACTTTTCGTCAAGGGATTCACCTAAAAAAGTACATGCATTCGTAAATTCTATATTAAACTACAGAACAGATGGTATTGCTCAGCGACTATGTTACGAATATTTGCCAATTAGGAAAATAGCAAAAAAGTATGTCTAGATTTGTTTCAAGACAAAGAATAAACAGTATGAAATCCTCGCGGTTAGCCTAGTGACTATGCGCTTCGCAACCATATGCCTGGGGGAAGGAGTGTCCTAGGTTCGATTCCCGTCGACGACGTGAGGAGCTTAAGAATCTTCTTCAGCCATTGCCAAGTTAGTCGGTCTTGGGCGTGGACAGCAGGGTTTTTTCCCCAGTTTATCCGGGGTTTTTCATCCCCCAAACCGGTCCCATAAACACACGCACACACGGCTACAGTCAGGAATACTTAAGACAATCCCTCCAGCCATAGGTCTGAATTGTCAGCTATGCCGATCGCGAGTCCGGATAAAAATAGGGGGGGGGGGTATTGAGGTGGTTCCGTACCCCCCCGTAAAAGGGGCTCATGGCCGTTGAATCACCATACAAAATGAAAAAAATGATGAATGAAACAGTATGAAGTCAACAGTAATAGAAATTAACAGAACAGCTAAGCACTCGAAGTTATACATGATTAGTTTTCGAGTCCCTCAAAACCAACAGGGTGATAATTAGAGCCGTCTTGTGTCAAGTATTACCACAGTGAGAACAGAGGAGACCTTACGTGACTTGGAGAAAAATATGTTAATAAAAATGATCGGCCAACTTTAATATCGCAGGAGTTCAGTAAATTATAGAGATACACAAAACAAACTAGTCCAGTCTATGTCTGTTATACATAAAGATCAGTTTACAAGATGAATATATCGTAAATAGCAGCATGTTTTTAAGGACTAATAGATCCCGTTATTCCCATACAACAACCGTAAAGTGTAGTTTTAAATTAATAGCAAACTGACTGGATAATCTCAGCTTCTAGAATTTTTTTTTTCAGAAATAACATGTAGTCTTGATACGCCTAGCAAACTATTCAGCGTAGTTAAAAGGGAAGGCATAAGTTGGACCATACAGTGATGAAATTTAAAATAATAATGTTGTTTTCTCCACATGACTGGTTTGGCACTATCGTGTCATTCTGATACAGAGAGATATGTGCAATTCTGAATCCACGCGACTTATTGAATTTTCCAAACTGACACGAGAATCTTTTTTCCGACTACATGTTTCCCAAAATATTTTAGGAATGACATTCAGATTTTATACAAGTAATAACGATATAATAGCGATAGACGACAAGATATATATAAATATGATATCCACGTCTGCTGTAAGTGTAGTAAAGAAATATATTCATACTCTGCAGCTTCCCGAATGCCAACATACAGGTAGTTTTAGACACGCCAATTATTGGGTTCAATGAAATTAGGAATTATCATAACCATATGATGGGCTAATATATTTTAGTTGTATTTTTGATATCACTATTTCGGATACGGTTAAGATCCAATGCCCTTTGAGGTTATAAGTGAATAATTTATTTGGCAAAAGAAGCAAAAGCAGGAATCGAACACGGCATCGAATATCCTTTGCAGTCTCATAAACGCATGTCAGTAGAGATGCAATAAGTTTCAAATAAAGCTTTAAAAAAATAATAAGAAAGAAAAAATAAATGTTAGTTATTAGATTTCGGCAATTATTTACATAAGTTTATACAAATTAAATATTTTTAAAAGTGGAAAAAAAGTTTCTCTATTAGATATTCGGATTCTGCAAGAGACTGCTATAAAAATAAAAATCGAGCCAGGAAATGACAACTAACGTTATCTCCTTAATCTAGAGAAGATTAAAGAGATAATGTTAAGATTTGATGCCGGTAGACATGTCGTAAGATATTTTATTTTCGATGCAACAGAAACAAAGTGTGCTGTAACAGAGTTATTTCGTAATGGAAGTATGTAATAAATGCACTAAAAATAATAATAACGTAAATGGAAATGTAGAGTCTGATGGATGTGAGAATGGCACATGAAAGCGGAAAGAGCTGGAATGCATTTAATTTCATCTTATGATGAGAGAGAGCGATAGAGAGAGAGAGAGAGAGTAGCAGAAGTATAAACTAGTAATAAAATTTGCAAACAACATTACAACAGAATTTCGAATGCAAAATTATATACAGCGCACAGATATTTTGTATCCACCATTGAATAAAACGCACAAAAAACGATACGCGTTATAAATTATAAGTTTGCTACTTTTACGAACAGAAAATCGTGGAGCTCTAAATTCCATCAGCAAGTGATAAGCAATTCATTTGGATGTTACAATTTATTATAACTGCTATTCATATGTTATTATTTTATGAACATTGGTATTATAATATAATGAAAACTAGGGTTAGCTTCGTATTCAAGATAAATATCATTAAAAAAAAAAAAACTTATCCGAGATGAAGGTAAATAAACTAAATTTTGCATAAAGTTCCAGTTCTAGGCCGATTTTCTTATAAGATGATTTTCTACTTTGGCTAACCCGTTTTTAAGAATGCCTTTGGTGTTGCACTATGAAATTCGGCTGCTCCCTTTTCAAAAGAGATTTTGCTTTTCCTTATAAGAGGATTCCAGGCTACTGTTAACGATAAATTTGCAAAGTGGAAAGCTATTTGTTTATGCCGGTCGCGAAGCTATAAGTTAGGACTATCGCAGCATATCGTAAAACGGCGAGAATCTTCGCTCTTCTGGTGTCGCGTTTCACAACAAGAAGCTAACGATTCCCGTGACCAGATACTGCTATTTGATGTAGAAAGAAGCATTCCAGATTACAAAGGGGTGTTCTTCAACGACCTTGTGTTAAAAATTGAAAGCAAACTTATATTTTCTTGATATATAATATTCTTTTTCAGGTAAAGCGGAAGACATGGTTGCATAGAAATCAAGAAAGTTCAATAAATTAGTGGATCAAGGACACAAGTCTGGCAGTGAAGCGATGTATGTTTCTTGCTAGGATGGGTCTCGGCTCATTTGGTTGAAAGGAAGTTGCGCCCGATGCATCCTCCTCTTATAAGGAAAAGCCATCGTGAATCATTGGGCACTGGCCATCACCAGTGAAAAGAACTTCGCACTAGAAGCCATCTTCCATCTTGTTTGTTCAGCTAGCCAATCAGAAAAACATGTAAGCAGGTGAAGTCCATCTTACAAGGTAAGGAATTGTAGCTTTTTATCATTTTGATAAAAAGTTTATTTTTATAGAAGTGCCTATCGTGGTGCAATGCAAAACCACCTCACGGGAATAGTAGTCATATATTTATGAAAAAGTTAGTCAGAAATTTTTCGCAGTGGTACAAACTGCGTCTACTTTTAGCTGTAATATAAGCAAAGTAGTTACATCCTGTCACACGTCCATTACTTTTATTCACAGTGTATTGATATGTGCAGCATTTTTAGGTACAATTTGTATCAATATACATAGCCGTAGACCAGCACTGCAGACGACATGTGCGGGGAAGAATCTTATACAGGGACAGTCGCTATTCTCTTGCCAACCATCTGCGTAAAATACGAATTGTAATTTAGGGGTTGGGGAAAGGGGGAAATCAGCATTTAAATTTGGATTTCAAAATACAAAAAGTTAGACATTTGAAATGTATAACATTTTACAGATTTAAAACTGAGGAAGTTAGCGAAACTTTTAGACAAAAATAAAAATGCGTACAAACTTCAAATGCATTGAACAGGCAAACATGCTGAATACATCGGACGTGGAGTTTTAGCGTAGGAAGATTACACACGAAGCCTATTTGCACTTCAGGCGTTCAGGTTTTCTAGGAGAGGGTAACGCTTACGACAGTAAAATCTGAAGAACACGACACAAGTAGTTTATACAGCTGCTTGTGCTCTGCAGGTGTCTGCACGTGCTAACACACGCACACACACACACAGTTAGTGTCCACCGAGAATCCCACTTTTGCATGCTATTTAAATAGAGATCGGAGGATGCAGAGAACCTCGCGCCAAAAATTTCAGAAGGCGCGTTTTAGTTTTGCAAACTTTATATAAATCTATGCAAGTTGTTTTATAGACGAGTTTTCTTTGTCGCAAATAAACAGAAAATAAGTTAGTTTTCATTCTTCCTCTAGATGCAAATGCCTGCGGACTCTTTAACAAAGTTGGATAGTCGTTACTTAGCCTAGAAGATAAATGACCTTTCTTAGTTTGCAGAGGAATAAAAATTTTATACTTAATAGCCTAACAAGGCGTGGCTTATCTACCGATTTTTTTTTTTACTAATAAATAAGACAGATGCATATAAACTGGGCGTATAACAGACCGACGGTAATGGACCGGATACGTTTGAGAAAATGGGTCCCATCGCCATGTTCTCTTATCACGTCTGCAGTTCCAATATTCTCCGACAATTGAACTTTTTGGTGCCACAGATGACGCCAACTAATACAATTGGGCTCGTCTTTATTACAAGAGCAAGTCACGCAGACCGAGAGCTAACATCTGTGGATTCATTATTTTGTTTTGTGCTATTGTCTGTCACGAGCGAGCTCCAGAATAAATGGGTAGCGTGGTCGACTGTTGACTTCGCAAAGGACAAGCTGACTAGAGGCTCTTGGCATTAATAACATGCATGCGTGTGTCTCACTGTATCAGCGACGTTCTTATTAAAGAGAGCGATTTATTGTGTTTCTTATTATAGGTTCCTTACCAGTGTGATCATCCAGAGGTGCTTTTTGCTGTTGGCACGAGAACTGTAAAGGGAGGAGGGGGGGAAAAAACGACAGTGTCATATCAGTCGTTCGGTTCCTCTGATACAGCGGAGCTGAGAATGAGAGATACAAATATCCGTGGATTTTACAACTACACTTTTCTTCCTACTTCTCTCGAGAGCTGAAAGCGTGGCATTTTTCTTCTGTAATGTCCGATTATTTAAATGTACTTGAGAAAACCAGTTATTTCCTACATAACATACGTAATTCGTATAATGAACTGTTATTTGGGAAGTACACACAAAAGAAGAAGTGAGTCATACGCTGTCTCCTAAACAGTGAATTTTATACTGAATTTGACACAGGTGGTTGTAGTCCGTACTGAAAACTACAAGCTGTGAAGATAAGCACACATCTACGTTTATCTCGTCGTATCAAATAAAATAAATACGAATAAATGCGTTCGTATTCATTTAATACGGAGAGGGAAGATGAGAACTAAAATAGACAGACGTAAAAAAGTAGAAATGTAAACAAACTAAACGCATTGCAACATAACTCAGGTTTTGAAACAAATTTCATTATTATGTTGTTGTTTTTTTTAAAAAAATTACTTGAATATGAAAGTTAGTTTTTAAAATATTCCATTATTATCGCACCAACCGCTAGAGGATCTGTGATCGATCGAATGTGGTTACTGCTTCCCTCTTCCTACTCAACCTCCTTGAGACGCATTATCTTTCTGTCTTATGCCCATTACTGTCTGCTTCAATTACTACCAAATAGGGCAGTGTAAGTTTCTATTTAATCGAGATCTGTTTAATAGATTTCCATTAAATGGATTTCTATTTAAGAAACCTGATACCATCAGACATCGTTATGGTTTTTTCCCATCACGGAAGCGTAATAGAACTAATTCGCCACTTTTAAAAATAATGTGTTTGAATTATTACAAGACTAGAACCATTATCACGTCTTCTACTGTTATTTATTTGTGTTGGTTTCTGAATGAACAATACAACGACCTGAGAACAACCAAACTCCCATGCACTGTATATATCTGCATACTTGGACTTCTTCTGTCACTTGGTTCGTTCCAACCACATTATTTTTTGGTGTTTACTGATTTGTGTAGAAAAAAGTGCTTAGCACTGTAGATTATTCATTATCCACGATAATAAATAATCTACAGTTATTTATTATTTATTATCCACGATAATAAATAATATCGTGGATAATAAATAATAAATAATAATAAAGGGAGTGAGGTACATTTGGTCAATAAACGTATCGCATGCATTCTTTTTAGACTCAGTTTTTGCTGAAATATCAGCTGTATAAAATGCAGTCACGCAAGTTTACATCAATACTTGAACGTTTTGATTTTCCTTTTTACCTACTAAAAAGTGTATAAAAATCTGTCATATCAAATATCGTGCTCAAAATAAGAGGCAAGGAAGACGATAGATATTTTTATGGTCAAAATGAAATCGGAAAATGGTGATTATGTAACGATACAAAATTAGCAACAATTCAAGATATTCAAAACAGTGCAGTACTCGAGCAAACCGAAAGCCAGTGTCTGTTTTTAATAGGGAAAAAACTGCATAATTTAAATGCGCGCGCGCCTCGGGTGTGTCTGTGTGTTATTAAGTTAGGGAATAAAAATAAATCCGAGTGCTTGTTATATGGAATTTCCCTTAAAAGTAAATACAATAGTTTGTGTGTGTGTGTGTGTGTGTGTGTGTGTGTGTGTGTGTGTGTGTGTGTGTGTGTGTGTGTGTGTGTGTGTGTGTGTGTGTGTGTAATCCAGATTTTTATCTCTCAAATGAGATATGAACGATCACTAAATACTGCATATCTAATTCCTTCTTTATAGACTATGTCTGATAGCCACTTTTAAGTGGTCTTCAATTAGCAACACTGTAAACAATGTATCAAAGAGGCTTGATTCTTTTTCTCTCTCTCTCTCTGGTATTGTGAATTTGTATCAAAATCATCGAGAAAATTCAATATAATATAAACAAGTCGTTTCACATATGTTCACTTATTCTTCATTGTACTGTTTGTACTTTACTAGCAATTGATATAAAGATTATTATTGTGGTAAGATGCACCTTGAATTAAAAGTTTTAATTACGGTCTCATCAGGTTAAACTTTTTATCCTCTTTGATTGCATGCACATTTTCATGTGAACTAAGATCTATTTCTGAAATCACTAATTCTAATATAGTTTTAATGGCCAGCATCTTTTAAGCAACCTAAAAAGCAGCATTTGCAAAAATTATAGACTTTGTGTGTTTTACAAATCCTTTATTTTCACCTCTCCACCAACCTATAGATGCTGTCCTGATATTTTCTACTAAATATTGATTAACAGAAGGCATTTATTAACATTTAGTATTTCTACTCCAAACTCAATGCCTGTAGTGAAGTCCGATGTGCTAATTGAGGTTGTCTAATTCGTCCCAAAGTTATTTAATAGACTAAAAATCACCCGGACACTATACTGGCCAATTTAGACTTTGGTTCCTCATACCATGTGATCAAAATCCTTGCAAAGAAAGAATGTATTATCTTGATAGCACTCATCTTATTGTCGTGACAGAACCGTTACAGCGTAAGCAGCATATAACTACCTAGAATATCAAAACAAGAGAAGGGAAGTATCTCCTGAAACACTCAAACCTTCCATCTGATTTGAAGAGTGTATATCGCGGATCCGTACTAAACTCCGAGCACGGTTTGGAATGTTTGGCTTGTACGAATGAGTCCTTCAGTGCCATCATGTTCTGACGCAAAGTACTACAACTATGGATCAGCGTAACTATGTGTGTGTGTGTGTGTCCCGAATTTCTGAAGAATCTATGACACGACAGGATTACTCTTTTTTAGGGGTTTCCTTTCCTTTTTTCGTCACATTATGTGATCTGTGTATTTGTTTTTTACGTTTCCTCTCCGTCATGTTTCCTGCTTTAATGATATCAACCCACAGTAGATCTCAGATGTACGCATTGTGATGCAGTCGTAAGAATTTATTTTATTTTATTTCGTTTTTGATAACTAATATTGGTAGTCTATGAGTTAACTTTAAACACCATCCATCCTGCATCTCTTGCCTTGCGGAGTCATGGAGTTTGCGATGTACGCAGTAATCGAGAAAATAAGCGTCCATATATAATTTTTCAACATAACTTATTTTGACCTAAGGATTTAATAAGACAAATCTCACCATCACCTCATGGAATACAACAAGGCAAACCTTGACGGTCTTAAAAATTTTATCAGAATTTCTTCATAAGTTGATTGTTAGTCACAATTAACATTGAAATTAGCATTCAACGGTAAACAGCAGACAAAAGCCTTGGTATGTGAATCTTAAAATCTTCCCATAAAGAGAAACAAATGCCATAAACTTTAGATCAATCGTAAACGTCATCGTTTGAATGAATACAATAATATTAAAATTCAAATCTAAGTTCACGTTAAACACTTATTACAGAAATCACTGATGCACAAGGGACACCTTGCTGTTCAGAATTCAATCAGAGAGTAAAGAGCATTCCCCTGTGTTGTGCACATAAGTAATAAAGAGGAACATTAGTTTCAAATAACGATAATAGGGTAGAAATAAATAAGAAGAAACAAGAGCTGGATGGAAGAAAAGATTGAGTGAGGGTAGAGAAGGAAAAAGAAACCCCAGAAATAGATAGACAGAAAGAGACAGAGAAGACCAAAGAAAAGGAAAATAGTAATTCCAGTTCTGACAGAAAGTTCAGCTGTTACTGTTGGGTGTCACAAGCAGTGAGAGTTTCACAGGAGAAGAATGATGGAAGAATGCAATGGGCAATCACTCTTACTGTCGTGGCGTGTCTACTATCGTGTGTCATTTTCCCCATTCCCCCATCTCGGTAAGGGGGGGGGAAGTGACACAAAGGAATGGCACACATATCAGAATAGTTAGGATGAAAAAAGAGGGGTATTGGGGCAAATCGCGAGCACAAGTGTCGTTACGAGGTGAATTTAATAAAGCGGCAAACCCAGTCAGATCGTTATGATATTATTTAGCCTTCTATCAATCACAGCCGTCGGTAGGCGGTTGTGAAGCTCGCGCTCTGGCCGATGTGCTGCATCGATGATGAGCCAGGAAAAGCCAAATATCTCTTCCCATTAGATACAGTCGTTCCCAGAACGAAGGGGGAGGGGAAGCTGTGATCTACAGTAGTTACCAACTTCCTCCGACGAAGGGTTAGATAGTGGATGACCTGTCTCCATAGCAACGCGCCAACGAAGAGGTCATTCCTATCGGCCATTAAGTTGGCAGAAGGAGGCATTCTTTTTCGCGCGTGTGCAAACAGCTCTCCGATATCTTCTGTTTTTATGATCTGCGCTTAATACATATGGATAGAGTTGTTGGGCGATGATCTTAGGAGCGTTCATCTTCCGCTGGTTCCCCCATCTGGCACCAGGAGGCAGCAGTTTATTTAATGAGGCGTTTTATGGGTTATTTGAAAACATTGCACTTAATAGTCATTTGGTGCGTTTCCCACCCGCAGCTAATTTGAACTCGTTAAATACCCATCATGTTGTTGACCTATTTGTGATGGAATAGTTCGGTAAATGGCCTTCAATTTATTTACGGAGATTTCGAAAGAGGGGGAGAAAAAAGAGCAGCGATTGCTCAGTAGCGTGGCAAAGGGTGAATGCCATTATTACGTGCTTTTGTTATCGCACGAGGTCTCCATTTGCTTGTGATTTGATCTTGATTTTCATTACGACGATCCACTAATGAACGACAGCTTGTTGAGTGAGCCATCTCGTGATGTCTCCTCATTTCCAGTTTGCGGGTGAAAGTTCGAACCTCAGTTACAGACAACTAATATACGTGCCTCGGTACATTACCAACAACTTGTGTGCGCGTGCCTGTGTGGTGGTGCAAAGCATAGTGGTACTCAGCAGTGACTTAATATTACTACATGAAGTTGATTTTATTTTTTATTTATTTATTTTATTTTTAAAATAAAAACTGAAGCACTCTGATTACAGAAGAACTGCAAACAAAACAATTCGCATTGAAAATTCATCTTTTCCTACATATGAATTTTTAATATAAACAATATGAGAGGTCTGAGCGTGATTATTTTTAGATAATTTCAGAGAATTAATCTATATATCATTAATAATTTAATCTATAATTAAAATTAACCCGAAATTGAAAGGCAATTGTTGCAAATGCGATGCAAACACATACGGACAGCAGCGCCATCTAGGAAAGTCATATCTCACTAATGTGACTTTAAATCATTATTAATTCAGTAGTGAGACGTACAGAATTAAAAAAAAATGGGATTTAAGTGTTTTCTCCTTTTTTTTAATTTTTTTTTAGATTTCTCACATCACTTATAATTGGTAAACAGATTTCGTATGTTCTTTAAAGAACATCGATATACAAATTGTAGGTAAATGGAAATATTATCCATTAATCTGCAAATAATGCTATAGAGAAGTGTTACAAATACAGACACTTCCAACAAATGAAGCCAAACGCAGTCTGTCGGAGGAAATGTTTCAAGGAAGATTGCAGGGATTTGGTGGCCAAGCTATGATCTGTACAGTAAAACTCCAACTGCTTTTGGCTACAACTGGTTAATGATTTCCTCCCAAAGAATGCGTGTCAAGGGGGATGGCAAGAATGAAACCGCGTTCGTTTTGGCGACACTTCCTCCGGCACCTACTCTACCGTTGTATGCTCCACTTGTCCGACACCTAATCCTCTTTTGCCAGCTTGGCGTGATACACAGCTAACTTGATCTCGCCGCCAGCACAGCTCCGGAGCTTCCAGATCATTTATCACAACCAAACTACTCTGTAATATCTCGCCACTTTCCCCTTCCTTCATCAGCTGCTCATATAAACGCCAATGAAGCGCAGCTGTATTAAATTCCCGCTAACAAGCAACGCCAGCTGCCCGTCAGTGCCGACTGCCGAGAGCCCGTCTCGGAGTCCAGTCGGCTCAGACATTACGGTCGAAGCTCGGGAATGTTATTAAAACGCAAATCTGGGCACTGTCTGGCCATAATGAGGTGTGGATTGTGAACCACAGCCAGACAATACCGACATGCGGGTGGAGGAAGGAGAGGGGGGGGGGGAAATAGCACGATGCGAATGCCAACCTTTTATAGATAATCCGCCCAGCGGAGAATGTAAATATCGGAGTTCCTTACGGCGAAATCTGGAAACACTGTCGTGAGCTATAATGAAAGGAAAATTCACAGCGTTCTCCTGAACGACAAATATCACTACGAAACGACGTCCCCAATCAGGCTGATGGATAGAAGAATACATACACTGAGACACTTGGAAATGATAATACATGAAAAGTACAAATAAGACATGTATTTCTTCAATTTGCCGAAGATAAAAAAAAGATGAAAAATCTAATCTTCGTTTTTTTTAGCCTTTTTTTCCATCTCTGTTTACGTCTGCTGTTCATTGCCGACCAACCAAACCTTCCTAAAGGGCTTTGAAAGCATTTGTTTCGACGCATTCCCGAAGACAGTTTTAAATACTTCTGTTCATGAAAATTTCAAAGCAAACTGAATTTCTGATCACTTTTGATCTCATTCAGTAATGGCCGATTTTGTAATATAAGCTGCAAAATTCATAAAGAAGTTGCAGAATATTTTTTTATGATGATAAAGGCCTACTCTAAAGAGGTTCAAATTCTGTTATCCGAAGACGACATTTCTTTTAAAATAACTTAGGTTTTCTGCAACAGTTAGAAATTAAATTAATCCCAACAAAGGAAACCATTATGGTGTAAGAGATTCTGGAAGAGCTTGTGCTGGTACCGGTATTCAGACAGACCAGGAAGATTACACCCGTGCTGCGAAACCTAACCCCAACCACACGAGGACAACAGGAGAAGTTCAAAGAAAGAACTGTTGTGGAGGACCATAAAGTTCCAAAGGGGACCCATTTAAAGCTATTAAGGGGGAAAGCTTGTGGCGGAATGAGAAAATTGTTCACACCACTGGTCTAAATGTTCCATGAAAAAAGAATCCCAAATGAAGTCAACTGAATCTAGTTCCTAATGATGGTGGAAGTCGATTCTTTATAAGATCGTTCTCATCTTCTTCAAGTCTGGCTCCTTTCTACAGGCTAAATGCCATAAAATAATCCTCTTGTGAAGGGCGTATTCCACAAGCCAATATTTTTCTTTTCTATCGCTACTGCCTCTGTTGAGAAGTTGAAAGATGTAACAAATTTTCTGTTTAAAAACAGACATGGGAACCATCTTTTCCTTAATGGAAGGAATACATTCTTCGGAAATTGCACACATGTTTCGTTTCTCAAAGAAAACAGCTTTTCGTCACCTATCTATATATGTAAAAGAAGCTATATATATTTTTGGGCGAAATGGACGCACTCTTAAAACTGCACGTCATTCCTCCCATCTGAATGATAAAAATTACATTCTAGTTAGCAAAACCTCGCTAAAGAACAAGAACGTTTTATCACATGAAAGTAGCAGGATTTTTTTGTCCGTAAATTCTCCGGTTTTCCTTAGTAAAACCAACCTGAGAAAGAACGCATGGAATGCTGTCAAACATAAAATACAGCATTGCATCGTGGAATTAGCTGCCTGAAATAAAATTCTAAATAACGAATAGATTAAAAACCCAATGGGATGGGATGTCCCATCCAACAGAAATAGGGAGGAATTAAACAGATTTGAGATCGATTCATAATTTTCATCAATTTTTAAAATTCAGCCATTAAAAATAAAATAAATTGCAAATTAGAGACCACATAGGCTTTGTTAATGGTGCGAAACAGGAATTTTTTAAAAACCATATTTGGTATGATAAGAAAATAATTCCTCTCAGAAATCTGGAACTTTCCTATCTGTCACTAGCAGCAGTGCGCATGCCGGTGCATTTTAACCTGAATGCACCTAAAGCAGAGGGGAAAAGAAATTTCAGTACAGTCGAAGATCCAATGCATATATTGGATGTTCTAATTACGATATTCCCAGATCGGATATCAGCCTGTGGAAAGAGGAGCCACGTTCTTTAACTGGCTCCTGTCAGCCTTTATTATTAATGTTGCCTCGGATCTAAACTCGCCTCGATCTAGTTGTCTGATATTTCGCTGCTTACTTTCACGCTCCTACTGAAAAATTATTTCGATGAAAAAGCGGCCAAATATTGAAGTATTTGTATAATTAAGAAAACACAATATGAGCAATCTAGCAGTTCTGCGTAAGAGATTGGCATCAAAAGTTACATCTGCGTCTGTGAATATCTCAGAAGCGAAAAACGAATTGGCAAGAAATAAAAAAAAAGGGGGGCAAACCGTGTTCATGAATGGCTCCAGAAGCTGCGTGAAAGGAAGGCGTAAGTGTGTTGGGGGAAGATTGAAACACGCACTTCCATCTGACTATCACGGCACGTAGCCAAGGACAACAAAGACCCCTTTTTCCGTAGGTATTGTTGGAAGAGAAAAGTACCGAGCCAACTTTGCTCTCAACTAGGACGTCAACTCGGAGTATGTCACTTCACGATTTATTAAGACCGTTCCATAAAGTTCCTTTCCCCCCCCCCTTCAACCAATAGGGGGTTCGCTCCTATAGAAGAGCTCCAAGCTTTGCATCTCCTCTCAAATATCCGTACCTTAGCATTACTGCCTGAGTCGAGCGATTTCATTTGCATGCAATCGTAGCTTGGCATCGATTTAATCAAGAGGATTAGAGCCGTTGGCCTACGTCGACTTTTTTTTTTTTTTTTTTATGTCGGCAACTCAGTCGACGATTGCTACACGGCTAGGCTCTTCTGCTAATCCCAATCAAGCGCAAACACGTGCAACGTTCAATGGATACACCTCTGGCGTTCGTCTTGTCCGCCGGTGGTGTAATCTTGGAAATGAGAAAGGGATACGACAGTTATTTAGTTGAATTTTTTTTTTTTTCTCTTTTGCACTTTGAAACCTACTTTATTACACCACTGATACTTTCTTTCTTCACTTTCATCTCTGCGTTATTATCTTCTCCCCATTTCTCGCTTTTCTGTTTACTCTTATTTGCAGTATTTTTTCTTTCGTTTTTTATTCCTTTGCCTAATACAATCGTTAGTTTATTTCCCTTCCTCATTAACCCCACCTCCTGCCTTCCTTCCTCTCTTGGATTTATTTACATTCTATTTTTTTTTTTTTTTTTTTTTTTGCTGCATGCAGCGAAACCAATACAAGTATTCTAAACCTCGAAAGCTTTATAAAAATCTACATTAAAATAGTAATCGGTGTTAAGTCACGATTGGACTAGTAATCTATAGTATAAAGAGATCTAAGTTTCAAGTCTGTGATTCGAAGAGGACAAGAAAACTGGGTGTTATTACTTTCCACGAACGCTATTCAAATCCTAGGATTCCTTGTTTTCGAAGCTAATTTAACTTGCCTTCAGCCAGTATTAGCGAAAAAGCTTCTGTGATATTTTGGTGCGTGCGCCGCAACATTAAAACTATTTGCATAATCTTTGTCTCGATAAATATGCATGAAACAGAAGGCATCACGCGAGTTTTATTCGTTTGAATTTTTTGAGATATAAGGAGACTTAAATATTTTTTTCTAAATATCAGACTTTTAACAGGTGAAATACGCCAACGACAAGACAAAGAATCAAAAGGCACAGTAACTTGTGGAATTTAAAAGGAGAATAAAATAATATTAGGTTCAACTATTCCACTTTAAGAAGTGGAATACCACTGAAGCAAAGGAAGATGATGAAAAATTGGAAAGATTCAGAAATAGATATCTTCCCAAATATATCTATTTCTGAATCCCATCTAAAAAGCAAAAAACTGTGGCGTTTTGGGGTGAAAGTGAATTACCGGTCTCATACGGAGAGAGAGAGAGAGAGAGAGCAGAATTTATTTTTTCGGAAACGCAGGTTTTTCATCCACGATTCATCGAATTCAATTAATCGAACGACCATTTATTGAAAAAGCAATTCACCGAAGAAACAATTCATCGAAAATCAGTTCATCGAACAACAGTTAATCGAAAAAGCAATTCCTCGAAAGACAATTCCCCGAAGAAGCAATTCACCGATCAACAGTTAATCTAAAACACAATTCATCGAAACGAAATTCATCGAAAAATCACAATTCATCGAAAAATGAATTATAAGGCATGTGCGGTGAAGATGTGTGTGCAATTTTTTTTTTTAATTGTTTTGAGAGGGATATATCTTTCAGGTCACTTATATACGGTAAACTACTATTTATCCGACTTCGTTCGGAAAGCGACTTTTTTGCCGGGCATACTGGTTGCAGTGAATGGTATCCACTGAGGAAGATATAGTTGAGATGTTAAATGAACATTTCATAAAGGATTTCATCCTCGTGAAAATAACATCCTACAGAACTTAAGGTCAGTGGGGAGGGAGGAGGAACACTGATGGTAAGTGAGTTGGAGGTATACATGAGGAATTCAGTAAACTCGATATCAATCAGCATGTAGGACTTGATATATCAACATGTGTCTTTGCGATATCTCAGAAGAGGAAATCACTAGTGGTGTGGTGAAAGGACCAGTTGAAAGAAAGTTGAAAGAGGGAAGGGGTGGGGGAGACTGAAAAGTTCTGATAAACACCTAGAACAAAAATGATGTTAAAACATCTGATATAAACCAAAAGGAAGACCATATCTTAAAACCTTTTAACACCTATGTTTCCTAAAATCGTAATAATTATTGTTTTTCATTTAGGATATGTAAGAAAACATGTTAGCGGTTTTGAAGAAATTCGAAGACACAGAGGTGTGGGCCATCAGGTTTTTCGTGCTGCAAGAAAAGTCTGTAACTAAGATTCACCAAACATTGTGTGAGAATTTAGGGGACTGTGCCTTCCAGTATAACCAACAATTGAAAGCTGGGTATCCTGAGACACAGATTCTCCCAGGTCAGGGAGACTTTCCATAGCGATCACACCTGAAAACTTCGATGCACTGCATGCCATGATCCTTGATAAACAAATGCCAGCCAAAAACATCGCAAAGACTCTGGAGACATCCAGGGAACGAGTTGGTGTCATTATCTACTAAAATCTGGACATGCAGATACTCTCAGCAAAGTTGCCCCAAAGGTTTGAATGCCGACCAAAAGAGAAAACGTGTGCTGTCATCTCAAGGGATTTTTGATCATTTTGAGAAATCAGGAGCAATTTTTTTAGCTCGTATTCTGACCGTTGATGAAACATGGCTTCGTCACTATGATCCAGAGAACATACAACAGCCAATAAAGTGGAGACACAAAGATTCTCCATGGCCAAAGAAGTTTCGAACCAAAACGTCAGTAGGGAAGGTTCTTGCCATTGTCTTTTAGGATATGGATGGTGTAAGTACCTCAAAAAAGATGAAACTGTTACAGCAACTCTGAAGGAATTGAAGGAGTTACTGAAGGAAAAACGATGCGAGAAACTAAGCAGAGGCGTGTTGCTTTCGCAGGACAATGCACTGCTTATGAAGTCCAACAGATAATATACAACTTGGTATTTCAATGTCTACCTCAAACACCATATTCACCAGACCTGGCCTCAAGGCCGGCCCAAAGAGTTTTGTCGCCCCATGCAGTAGCATATTTTGCCGCCCTTCCCCTTAAAAAAAAAAAAAACTCTTTTAATGACGTCTTAAAAGCCATAAGCCTACTAACTTACCTTCAGTTGAAGAGGACTGATAAAAATTATGCGCCTCGTACATTTATTAATGGACAAATTTTACTAGGATTCGGTATTTGAAACTTTTACAAAAAATTGTCAAACCGTTCCAGTTTTCAGTTCAGCTACATTCGAGGCTACAAAGAAAAATGTCGAAATTATGTATTACAATAACTAGCTGACTTAGCAGAATTCGCTGAAGTTTTCAGTGCAATAAGCTGTCTGCACGGTTCAGTTTTAGTTCCAAATGGATCACTTTTATCATCACATTTCCGAAAAGAAGTTCCGAAATGATATTAGCAGTTTCGCTCTGGCTGGGTGAAATTTAATGAAATTTTTAATTTTACTCGGACTAGAGTTATTGTGACAAAATATGGTAGAACGAAATGTCTTCTCTGCAGATAAATCGCTATCTGCACAATGAAGCAGGTTGTACACTTACAATGAATGTTCTAAAATGCAAGAAAATAATTATTACGTTTCATTGACCACTTCCATATGTTGTCTGTATCATGAGTAACTTTCCGTATTGTTACTGAACATTTTTAAACAACACTTTGCAAGAAAAATGACTTTTCGATGAATTATGAAAGAATTAATCGAAAATGTTTCGGTGAATTGCATTTTCGACGAATTGTCGTTCGATGAATTGGTCATTCGATGAATTGCCTTTTCGACGAATTGCCATTCGTCAAATTGTCGTTCGATGAATTATTTATTCGGCAAATTGCTTTTTCGATGAATTGTCTTTCAATTAACTGCTTTTCGATGATTTTTCCTGTAACCGAAGAATCATGCAGTTGGCAGACTTTTAACTGACCTCTGTATTCTGCAGCATTTGCTTCGTTCGTAATTCCAAATAAGAAGAACATTTTTAATATTAATTCCACTCATGAAAGGTTGTAAACCTATCGTGCGTTTTGTTAACGTGGGTGAGCGAAGGTCTAGAACTCAAACATGGAACTTCTTCAAGCCACTTGAGGCTTCCAATAAGCAGGGTGATTGTCTCGCACTGGACAATGAAATTCATCTCCTACCTAAAGAGATTCACAAACATTCATAGTGATGGGGGGTGAGCCCTGCTGTCCACGCCCAAGACCGGCTAACTTGGTTATGGCTGAGGAAGATCCTTAAGCTCCTTGGGGGGCCGACGGGAATGGAACCTAAGACACTCCTTCCCCAGGCATATGGTTGCGAAGCGCATAGCCACTAGACTAACACCGCGGACTAATGCAGATTGTGAATGTAAAAAAAAAACTGCAGAGTTAATACAGTAAACGATCTCAGATAGAAAGTTCAATGAAATATGGACAGAAGAAGGAAGAATGCCAAGAAATGTTGAAAATTGCCTTCTAGGTTCGGTGCAGACACCCTTGATCTTCAATGTTTTAATCAGTAGTGCAAAACCTAGGAATCAGAAATATCGTTATACGAATTGCACATTCGTTATTATACAGGCAGAGAACTTTCCAACCATCGAAGAGCTAATTATCGATGAACAGGAAGCATTTTATAGCTGGGATGTTCTACTAATAAAATATGAAAGTCAATTCTCTCAAAATAACAGTTCCAGCTTTCAGTATAAGTAGCAAAAAAAAAAAAAAAAAGAAAAACTCAGGGAAATGTTCTCACGTGCTGACATCAATTTTCTAAAATGTGACGCTGGACAGAAGACATTATCATCTGAAAAACAACCAAGATTTTTTTTATTCGTGTGGGGTTCCCCCCCCCCCGGTCCTCGACCGCCCCTTAGGACTGGTTGAGCCCTCCTAAAGAGGGATTAAGTATGTATTTTTGACTGTAACCTGTGTGATCACGGGACCGGTTTGCCTACTTGAGGGATGAAAAACACCAAGATGAAAGAAATAAATATCATTAGAAAGTCACTTATGACTTATTAATCATAGGTTGTAGTGAGAATTCAATAGAGTATACTCTATTCAAGAGAGTATAGAGTATACTCCCCTTTCACGCACGCGCACACACACATTGTCTCTTCTAATAAAGAAACACACCAGAAATTTGGAACCCGCTGGAGGTTTTTGTTTGTCAACATTATGCTTTCGTGCAGAATGGCGGAGGGGGGGTAAGTGAAAAGTTTATAAGAAATGGTTTGCCAGTGGGTATGCTGGACCGAACATAATATTATAAGCAGACCACTCGCTGAAAATCAGAAGATATCGAGGTGCTGTACCATACGAAAACAGTGAGGCATTCGACTAAATCACTGATGAGTAGATATACAACATCAATTGAGGAATGTTTGCTAATTAGGTCATTTTCCCTCAAACAATTGTTTGTCTAGTACTTTAAAGAAGTAGCAGTCCTTCCATCCAACCACCATCAAAGAAGCGACAGAATGAAGTTGAATAACACGCAGATTGTTGTAATTACAAATTGAAACAATACCCTTCCGATGGGTTATTCCGAGCCTTTTCGCAGACATATTCACAAATAACTGGTTGACAAGAACGTCTATATTATATAGAAGATCCGTATTTATCATATGATTCTAGATTATATGATGTTTTAATTATACCTAATTTTTGCATGTTTATTATGCGGTGCTGAGGAATTTGTCAAGCTAACATTAATACATAAAACAAATCTTAACATGTATACTTTTATGGAACGCAGCGCGGTATAAAAACCTGACTTTACAAGATCATAGCAACTATAAATACTTCTCGAGTATCTTAGAAGATATATCATAATGATACCATCAGTGATCTATTCACACGCAACAAACATAGAGAAATCTCGACCGGTCCCTGTATAGTGCTTGCATTCGTAGTGTGATGATAATTACTGTTGCATACCAATCAACAGATATTAATTCAAAACGAAGATTTAGCTAAATAAAAACGATTCAGAACAGCAACAGGTGCAAATATGTTAAAAGTGGGGGTTAACTTTTAACCTGAACAAGAATTTGATTATAAGGAAAAGTGAGCTAATACGTCAATCGTGGCGCCGATCTAATAAAAGAGGATTTGTACAATCTACAATTACTTACAATACTTTCTGCGTTAGAGTTATTTGGGAAAGGTTTTAGTAATGAGACACCCCCCCACCTTGCTTACTGCAAGGCTTAAAAAAAGACTGTTCAGTCGGTAAAGCAGTGTTTCCGGATTCTATAACCCTTAAGTTTATTGAATTTCTTATTTTATCTTGAAGTGATCTCAACTCTAAGGCACAATGTAACAGGGTCCAATAATCATAATACATTTTTGCTCAAATAAATTGTTTTAAAGCAGTTTATAATCCTATAATTAATTTAAAAAACGTTTAAAATTAAACGTTTTTTTTTTATAATTACAGGATAAAAGTTGATAATTTAATTTAAAACGTTTTTAATTAAATTATCAACTCAAAATAGCCACACAAGAAGGCATTACATCGTAATTATTTATTAAATTTATTAGTCAACAACAGTATAATCGACTTATTTGTAATATCAATTACAAATACATTTATGAAATTAAATAACACAGTTTTAGAAGTGTATGTTTATGCACTTAATAATTCCTTCATAGGTTGGTAGATTTATTAATAGTAATTGAATAAATCTGTAAAATATATGCCTCAGAACTTGGGTTCGAAAACTAAACATCACGAATAAGCAAAAAATAATAATAACAGAATACATAAAATATAATAAAATAAAAATCCGATGATACTGTTGGCTCTCTTTATGTTACTATCCACGAAATGATAGCGGGATCCGATAGATGGCAGCGCAGCAGCAGCAGCAGCAGTTGTAAAAATGATTACCCACTTTGACACCAACACAAAGCCTTAACAGTAAAGAGAGAGAAATAATTTATTCTTTTATTTTAGTTTCTGGCAAATTTATTCAAATTGTGCTAGCCTGCTGCGTTTTATTCCAAATTATTTCCTATAAGAATGTGGTCTATGGGCAGAGGTTTGAATAATCGAAAGCACACTTCATACTGTGTCGTTTTATGGAACGTAGTCTAAGCAGAGTACTTTCGTCCTAGCCCTATTAGATTAGCATGGAGCGATTCTGTTTGTATGACTATCTATAAACAGAATATCTATCATTCAAATACGAATTTTACGTTTTTAGTTCCTCAATATCGAATAATCACGAAATAAAATTTATATAATGTAATAATATAAGCAAAAGAGTGAATGCCTATTTAGAGGATGAGATGTCAAACGACGCGATTTAAATATTTTTCTTCGGGATAAAAAATATTTAGATCCGTCAATGAGTTTATATGGTGATCCTGTATCGATGCCAATACTGCTAGATCCCATCATGACAACGGCAAGATAAACACAAGGGGAGTGAATGAACTTTTAACACACACACACACACACACACACACACATACACAGAGAGAGAGAGAATGCCTTGAAAATGAGAAATCAGTAGATCGACATCCTCATTTTCTCATCACGAAGATGTGAGTTGCACCAAACTGGAGATGAAGCGATGATCATTACAAAAATATCTTGAAGCTTTGCCAAGAAAGATGTGAAAACTTACGTATTTTAAGACAAAGTTCCGTGTTTGTTTTCTACACCAGGAGTTCCAGTGTATCTAACCCTTATCCCATCCATTATATTGAAAATATGTACTATGGTCTAAGAGCCTTGGTTGAGACTCACATTTAAAAAATCAAGAAACTGTTTAAGAAATAAAAATGAAATTAACGAAAACAAACTGTATGGAAATTCATCCATCATATAAAAGGCTGCATTTTGCAATATCATTCTTATGGTCAAGTTATTCATCATTATAACAAACACAAACTTCATTAAAATCCTTAATCAAAGATCGCCCTCGATTGCAAAAGATCTGAATTCAATTCTCGTTGTGATGAGAGGAATTTTTATATGAGCTTTTTCAACTGATGGTGAGTCAGCCGATCTCACAGGCAGATAGGGTTTATCTTCAGGAAACTCGGATTTTTTATTCCATATCCCAAGCAGAGCAAATCGGCCAGAGAACACAAACATTTAACAGACAAAAAAATATTATTAGTGGGCAATAGATTGTACAGTGTGTAGGTGACGGATAATGGAGTAATGTGCGATGGAAGATTAAGTAATTTAGATCAGCGCTTCCCAAACTGTGGGCCGTAGGTTTTGTTGAGGGGGGCCGTGATATAATGAAAACAAATTTAAAATGTTTTAAGACTAAGTAGTTTTTTTTATTTTAAAAGAAACGTATTCAACTTTTATTATTTATTATTTCTTTTTTGTTATTTTTTATATTTTAATGGAAAAATTCACACATTGGTGTTGGTTCACAAACTTTGCTTCCTGCGTATTTCGGCGCTTAATGAATATTAGTAAATATTGCTTATTCATATGTTTCATTTCAAAGCAGTGGTTAATTGTATTTACTTCGAATGCTCTCCAGGGAAGCTCCAAATCTTCCTGTCCCTTTCATCCCGCGTTCGTAATCAGGGACTGTTGATATTGACTTTATATACATATCAAAACTCGTTTTATACTCTCACTGTCATCCGAGATAGTTTTCTGTTACCAATAAAAGTTTCGCATATACTTCACACATGAAAAAAAGCTTAAACAAG
Organism: Typopeltis vanoorti; assembly: GCF_054136105.1. Lineage (NCBI taxonomy): Eukaryota > Metazoa > Arthropoda > Arachnida > Uropygi > Thelyphonidae > Typopeltis > Typopeltis vanoorti. Next base: position 37,635,427 of record NC_143562.1, read on the forward strand.
TTCATGTGGAGAGATAGTAACTCGCTTGCATTGGTAAACAACACCCCTCCCTAATAGCCACTATACTGCAGAGGAAATAAAAACAAGTACTTTTATTATGCCAGTGAATAAGGTATGAGGAGTCTGTGTAATATATTTCTCAACAAATAGTGCAATTAGAGACAACTGGGATAAAAATACACTATATATATATATATATAATGAATGTTATGGCAGTTTCACATATGGAATTCGGTTGAAGAGAGTTAGCATTTCAACTCAATTGTCAGCTGTGCTTTTATCTTTCGATTGCGCCATCTTTTGTTAATACTGCACCAATCATATGCACGTTTTAATAACCTGCCTTTGCTGTCTGTTTCGCGTTACGCTTAATTACCGTAAAGGGAGAAAACGTCACAAAAGAGAAAAATATTCCTGGTCCGGGGATTCCCTTATTTAGGTAATATTCACTAATTTCATGTTATCAGTCTGTGGTGTGCCAGTATCGGTAAGTGGTGATATTATTTGATCTATTCTACGTAAAAAGTTTAACCCTGAGATGGATAAGTGGCTGATAAAAAAATAAAAAAAAATCCCGCGAACAGTCAGAAGAAGCAGAAACAGACTCAAAAAAAAAAAAAAAAAGGACAGTATTTCATATTTTCCAGAACAGCTCGCATCGTCTTCAGAACCAAACGGTAAGAGGCAAAAAATGTAATATATGCATTTGATTTTTGCAATATTCGCTGTGTATGTTTTGTATTGAATATAAATACAATAAATATTATAATAATATATCTCTCTATTACGATTTTTTCCGAGGGGGGGGCCGTGAAATATTTTAATTTTTGCAAAGGGGGCCCTGACATCCAGAAGTTTGGGAAGCACTGATTTAGATGGTGTAACTATTTCCAACCCATGTGTCCTAAATATATGCGAAAAGATAGCAAAATTATGGAAATACAATCTCCATTTCACATTTAAATCACAAATTGAATTGGCAACCTACACCAAAGGAAAAACTCCATCTGCTGACATATTAAGTAATGTATAATGTACCCTGTCTGCAACTTTACGTATCTTGAACAGACAGACAGAAAGATCTCTTAATATCCGCTTTGAAGAACATAAAAAATATATTCAATACAATCATTACAGCAAGTCTGGACTGGAAGATTATGCTTTGAACCCACCACACAGGATTAAACTAAAGAAAACAAATGCTCTTTGGAAGTCGTTACAAATCATCCGTTATATTTTTTTTTTGACTTTGCCATTTTCTATGACATTTTTTTTTCTCTCCAGAGATTCTGATTTTGAAATCCAGAGAAATATTAGCAGCTTAATAAACAACCCTATTTATTTTTCTCTTTTGATGTTGTGTTTAAATTGTTAAAACAGAAAGATGAACTGGCAACACTTACTCTTTCTATATCTTTCAGCATTAGGGATAGAGAGCCCAGAGCACAGGTTTCGATGGTCGACATTTCCATTATTTTCTATAGAATTATCATGACATCTGAGATAAAGTTACGGTATTTAGCAAACTCTATCGAGTAGCAGTAATTCTGTAAAAAAAAAAAAAAAAAAAAGCTGACAAGTGTATTAAAATTTATAACATTATAAAAATATTTATAACATTATAAATTTATAAAACTTCGATCTGTGTTTGGCTTATGTGTTCTAAACATGAAATTTTGTTTGGCCACATTTGGCCAATACAAATGCTTCAAAATAAACCAAATTTGAAAAAATTTAATACATATTCTAAATACCAAATTTCATTAATAGCCTCTCAACCAATACAGCTTTTTTTTAAAAATTTACTTCGAATTGTTTTGATCAAATTTTGCCAATAAAATTGAGCAGAGTGATGAATACTGGAACACATAAATATCTTTTTCGATATGTCTCCAAAATCCAAATTTTATTAAGTTCCATCCAGCTAGTGTTTAGTTATTGCAATATGTAATTGCAATACATTTTGACCTGGAACATGTTCGCAAAACTATCGCAATCCCACATGACTTCCGTAGTGATCCAGGATCATTGATTAGTTTTGAGAGCATATTCTAGGCCTCCAAATGACCACTTTCTACTTTCACCTGAGAAAGTAGAATGTATTGTGATATTTGAATTTCCATATTACTACGCACGCAGAAAAATGTTATTAAAATCCTTAATGATTAGATGTTTAAGAAATCATCATAATAATAAATATTGCTACTATTTTTCCTTAATCCTTCTATAAAGTTTTTGACTTGTGGCCAAAAACTTACGGAATGAAAGACTTACAAACATAACTCTCGTATACATCAGCTCCATTAGAACAAACCAAACTGGCAAAAGTTTTAGGAATTTCAAATCAAGAACCACTTTCAATATCGTTAACTAAATTGCTTCATCAATGGAGTCAAAACACGGATCCCTATCCAAACCTTTATTCCCTTTGGTATGATTCCAATGTGCTATATTATAGACAAATAGAAAACTCTATAGATCATTGTATACATGGTGACATCAGAAACATCACTTACGAGAGATCTGAAGCCTTAACTCTAGATGGACAAATGTTATCATTTGCAGATACAACGATGACCAGTCTACAAAACAAGAAATTCACGGAATTATTTTTATTCCACTTTATGTCTCCAATAAGCAGGACCGAATAATCTACACACACACACACGCACGCACGCACAGTGTTATCTTTGTTCCTGCATTAAGCATTTGAAGAGCAAAAATAAAAAGAAAAAAGAAATGACATTGAAGGAAGATCTTAAGCATTTGTTGTGTTTGTAACGGATTATAAACGCATATAACATGATGTGCATATGAAAATTTGTCACTCCAGACTGGGCTAGTTCAGGTATTGGAAACAACAAAAAAAAAATATTTATAGCGAAGAAATAAAATTATTTCACCTTATTACACTAAACCAATTTCCTGAAACCTAGACCAACCAGAGGATGTGGGAGTCGTATTACCAAGAGACGATCTTTACAGTAAGGAATGCAAATTTGTGCTAATTGGTCTAATTAAGCAATTAGTGTGATTAATTAGTATAATTAGAGAGCCACCGTTAACCTTTTCCATGTTGAGTAAGTGAATGTGTGGCTGGAAGCAAGCATAATGACTCCATGTTTTCCATACTGAAAGTTAAATATGGTCGGCAGAATGGTGGTTTATGATAATTTTGATTGATGATTCTAAATATGATATCAATTAACACTCTTTGAAAGCGACTTTATGCTTGTAATGTTATAAAATATACTGCTGAATTGTGTACACACACACACACACATACACATTATTTTAAAACTTTCAAAAGATTGAATGGCCAGCGATTTTTAAAAAAATCAAGAAAACATACGAAAATTAAAAATACCTATTTCATTTCGAAAGACAGTTTTTCTCTTTTTGCTCCTGAACTCCAAAAAAAAAGGGGGGGGGGATATAGAAAATAAAACGCATTTGAGAGAAATTACGATGAAATGGGTCAAAAACTCGCGAAGAAAACGTACTTTGTATGGATGGTCCAAGATATCTTAGTGTGGCAACATAATGGGAATTTGGGGCTGGAAGTGGATTAGTGGTTTGCAACACTTTTCTCTTCCCTCTTCGCAACCTCTAGACCGGAGGTGGCCATCTGGTCAGTTGAAGAGCGGCTGTCATCACAATCCTCGGACTTAGGTCTTAAACGGAAGGACGCTGACAATTATTGCTGGCAAGGTTGCCCATAAGCCGACGGTCATTGTCTTCACGACTATGATAAATAGTGTTTGGATGGTTAGTGGACTGCCGTTTGCACGATATACTGTGCGCTGATCGTCGGGAAATCAAATCACGCGCCGGTACCTTGCCCCCTTGGTCGATGCTTCTCAAAGCGCTGCGGTCATCGGATCTGCCAGGCTGACGATAGCTTGCGCGAGCCGCTACCCTTGCTCCGTTTTATTCCCCCCCCCCTTCTTTCCCCTAGACCCTTCTCAATCTCCTGCCTTTAACGGTCGGCTGACTTTGACGTATTGGTGAGGGCCAGATTTCGGTGCTACTGTCGGTAGCACGTTTCGATACGCCGTGCAAAGTTCCTCGTCGTTCTGACTCATGTCAGCTTGTGGAAGAGAAGGCTTTTCGAGTCTAATGCTACGAGCCTGAGAGCCTTTCCGATGATTAGTACTGATTTAAAACTCTTCGACGTTTAAAGTGTTGATGGAGATAAATAACATAATCAGCGTATTGATATACTTTTCTGTTACATTTGACAAGCAATGCCAATCACTGCTCTTTTAATTTCTCCTTCAAACGGTAGATGAATTCCATTTTGATTTCGTGCACTTTTCCCTCCCTCTGGAAAAGTGCACGAAATTATTCAAGCCAGAGATTTCAATTGGAGAAAACGTGTTAAATATGCTTTCATTTAATTATTATTCTTTAATATCTTCATAACCTTTTAAGCAAGAAGAGTTATTATGGGCTCTTTTGACCAAAATAGATCACGCGCGGTTAACAGCTATTTTCTAACTGAGCAGCTACAAAGTGGACAGCATCTGAACTTTCCAACCTATGCAGGTTGTGGATTCGAATCCGACTGAGATGGAAGTTTGTGAAGATCTTTAGACAAAAGGCAATTTTCATCGTCCGATACGACCATCTTGCTTACTGTTTCAAAGTTGTTTGAAAAGTCCTATGCTTGGTATCTGATGTGAGTTCCCGAATTTTTTACTGTTCCACAGTTTCTTGTCCCGTATGTGACACAGTGAGAGTCCGGCTGAATTTTATATAATTTTTTTCTTCTTTTCAGTTCCATCCCTTTTTTGGTAATTTTGCCTCTTAAAGTTATGTATTTTATCTACCTTTTTCTTTTCGAAAATTATGAAAATATAATCATTCAATTAGTGTCGTTTAATATTCTATTCTTACTTGTCATCAATTGCTAAGCTGCTATCGGTGTCGGAGGCCAATTAGAATTAAAAGTGATATTAAATTGACGAATTCAGAATTTCCATGTTTTTTTTTTTAATTATTATCGGCAACTTCCTCCTCTTCTCCAGCCTGGAGACACTTTCACAGTTAAATCATACAGTGCCATAGTTCGCGCCATTACGACAAGAAAAGCATGCTTATTACAGGCGTTTCGTTAATATAGTAGGAAGAAAAAATTAAAAAAAAAAAAACCTTGTGACGCTGTTAGTTATTACGAACTAAGGCGATGAGGCAAGTATGTTAGGTCTTTTACCTGGGTGTGGGTTTTGCTCAATTTCTTCTCAACGAAAGGCTAACTACTCTTTTTATTGTTGATCTACCTGCGATTAAGTATAAAAATCTTTTGGTGCTTCTTAATTTTTCCTCCTCTTAACAGGTATTAAAATTAAACAGTTTCTACTACTCTTTGAAAACAGCCAAAGAAAGTTTCAAATGAATCAGTTTGCTAAGGAATTGACCTGTTAATTCTGTTTATACTAAAACAACTAATAGCTTCAGAAAGTGCAGAATAAACATCATCGACATAAATTTGATACTTCTTTCAAGAACAAATTGCTCGAATGGAAACTACATCCTCCAGTTCAAAAGGCAAAATTGACCCTTGCAGAAACACCACCCAAAAGCAGATGACATGGAAGATTAGTTGTCATCATAAGAACAGACAATAACTATTCTTGCATTTTCTGTGAACGGTATTACAAACCCCTAAAAGAACCTACCCGAGTGGGTCAAAAAAAAACCATAGTAGGTAATTCTTCTTTGTCTTTTGGTTCTTTTGCTATTAGGTCCAAAATATTTGTGTCCCGTTTAATATTTCTGTGTAATAATACTTCCAGTTAAAAGTAAAAAATACAAATCTAGGGAACGTTTCTATGGTGATCTTTTATTAATCTATGGCAGCTCTACGTCGAGCTGATTGGAGGGAATATGGCACTACATAACACTTTTGCATATATTTCTAACATAAACAACGGGAGCATAAATAGGAAAAAGAAAGATTAGAAGACCGGAGATGATGCAACACCTTTGGAATGCGCGCGCGTGTAGATGACTTGCGTTTTTTATCAGTAGTTTTCCTTACATTTTTCTTTATTAGTGAAAGACCAATTTTCATTTACTCTGATATTAAGTATTTTTTCCAATCTGTTTATACTGCTGGGCCGCAAGAGAAATTCTTTCAATGTGCTCTGCAGCTCCACGGAGCGCACAATCAAATGAAAGAAACACCCCTTTTTTAGAATCCAAACACGTGTTTTTCACCAATGTTTTTCTGAACTCTTAATCGATATTCAGAGAGCGGGTCTAAAGAGACTGGCCCTACCGTTTTCTCTTCGTCCTAGTTACGATACGCGTTTTACCTCCGCAACACAAGCACGGCAGAGATCTCGGAGGAGTTTATTTCATTCTTTTAAAACAGCTATATGGAACGCACAGGGACGAAGTAGTGATGAACGTATTTCAAAGTACAGGGCTCCATTTCCACCGTGAAATGTGGGTCCCGCTAGGTAATTACAATGATGATCGCCCCGCTATTCCTGTATGGAAACCAGCGACACCATATGGCCTAAGTATTATCCCTGGAGTGCTATTGCTTGCTGTGCTTGCTCCCTCTATCTTCTCTTGCTTATACTGATTAGGATTTTATGGCTCTTTTGCCCTTTCCCTTCCGAAAAAAAAAAGAAAAAAGAACAACAAATGAAACATATGGTACTATTTCCATCGAAGAGCCATATCTTCTATCACGTTTTCTGGAGAGATTTGCAATATGCTTGTTCTTTTTTAGTTGCAAAGAATTTCAAATGCATGCGACGGGTAGATTTGTTTGGAATTTTTCTTTCTTATTTATGTACAATGTTATGATCTGAGGATGTTTGTTATGAACCTCTCCCGCTATACGCAACTCCGCTTTTTCGGAGCACCGGTAATGGATATATTGATGGCTTATTACATGCACATCTGCTACTGCCATCCTTTACGACTCTGGGGGAACAAACTTTCGAATAAGGTACTTTTTTTTTTTTTTTTGCTTTGTTTCTCTTCCCCAGTTTGTTGGAGACAGTCCTTGATGGTTCACGGACTGTAAGACATTATAATAAAGTTATCGTACTAACGGTAAGTTGGTAACAGGTCCACATACTCAGTGGGTTATTGGCTAAACGGAGAATGCATTTGTATCAAAAGTTCAACTTCGTTTTCCCCTTTTATAAAGAGCAGAAGTTTCAAAATTTCCAATTCTTGCAAAGAACCTATTTACTGAAACAAATTGCATGATGATCGGAATCTTGAGGAGAGAAAGAGCGAGAGATGGAAGAGCATTATGTTTTCGTTATATTTATGTCGATACCTCGTGAAACTATAACCAAGAATACCCGCTATAGAAATACAAACCACAACGTTTCACGAGTATTAGACACTCCATTCGTACCAGCATAATGTAAGCGAATCAATGCGGATTTAATTATAACAAAAGAAACAGAAACACCAATTTGCGATATTTCAACTGAAGACAAGTTAAAGGTTTCGTATGGCAGCGGCAGGGTTTTTCGCTCACTAAAACAAACCAGCCAGAGAACCCAGACGTGTCAAACTATATTAAAAAAGGATTAACCGTCCTATCGTATCAAAACTCAGATATAAACCAAGTTAGGTGGATTGACAGAGTCCGATATTACATCTCAGCGCATTTCAAATATATCTGCATGCGAATATACATAACCACAAAGAAGCATTCTGGTTTAGAAGCGTCCCTTTAATGTTTAAAAATGTGAATGTTTTGTACATTTCGCTGTCCCAAATCCCAGTATCTTAAGTCGTTAATATATATAGTAGTCCTTCGAAATCCTTCGTCCAACATTTTGAATATTACATTTTAAATGTGTCTTATATTTTACAAACCGATCTAAGTTATAATCAAACTTTTCTCAAAATCACAAGTTCTGGCATTCCAGAACTTGTGACGTAATCTCAAAATATTGGGTTGCAATTTTTGTCAGACGTTTCGTTATTGATTCATCAGGTAGAGGATGGTTACAGAAGAGAAAATAACTAAGAATGGTGCTTTCCATTAGGCGTAGATCTAATCGAGGAATGTTCTTTAATCTGAAACCGAAAAGTTTTAAGTGGCGGATCATAGAGGACGGTCCCGCTTTCATATATTCCGATGCACGTTGAAAAAAGACAGAAACCCTGCCCAGCCGCAGACAGTCGAGCCCCAGTATTCTGCTCGAAGATCATCCTTGATTCAGCATCCTGATAAACCGTCGCTACGTCACTGGCTCCTCACGTTTATCACGGGAAGCGACACATGTATGGAGACTCACAGTGAGTGCACATTGTGCAACCGCCATTCCGAGCGGAAAATGTATTCCGCCCAACCAGCAGGGAAAACAAAACGCCTTCGGTTCATCCATTGCAGTGATGTTGGTTGTTCCTAGTGGGGGGGAGAACTGTCTTTCTCGTCTCTTCGCTCTCCTCGTCCGTTCGTCGGGTCTCTTTCGGGGCAGAAAGTTTGAACGGAGGTGGAGAAAGTTGTTCATTGAAGCTATCAATCAGGTTTTATGGGAGGGCAGTCCAGCTTGTCCCTCGGCTGTTCTGTCATTGGGTTTCTAATCTGTGTAGCGTGTTTCAACTTACTAAGTGTGCCGGAACCTTGAAGGAGTGGAAAACACGACTTCCTTCGTGTGTACTCGATTCTGTTTGTTATGGCTTCTCATAAAGGAAAGCATCGGAGTATTTTGAACAGTGTCAGAAAGGTGTAGGAAGAAGGAGATGGGCAGAGAAGTTGAATGAATGCAACTACACGAAGCAAAATCATGTACTAAATAGCTCCAAGTCCATTAAAATCTATTTCCTTCCAGCACAGAATGCTGCTATGCGATGTCCCTGTATGTATTTAACATTGAGATAAAGAAAGAATGTAAAAAATAAACAAAGTGATAGATATCTTTTCCTAACCTAATCTTGCCTTCAAAACGTTTAATGATAGAGAACATCTAAGTTCTCTCAAACTGCACCTTTCATAATAATAAATGATCAAAACGCTTTTTATATTATTATTATTACGTGACACCTCCACGCAGTCCAAGAACTCACAACCCACCGTCTATACTATTCAATCCTCCATCTATATACATATGACACCATCTACCACTCTCTGATTTTTGTTGTTATTATTCTATTTGCGCCTGATATCGTTATAGCAAAGTTTTCTTTGGGAACAACAAAAAGAAAAACTGTTTTTTTTTTCTTCTTTTCAAATCACGTATACCTGTTTTCAAAAATTCTTATCTGTCAAGAACTTTTAAAAGAAATTGATATTTGAAAAGAAAATCCTTGTTACGCTTTGTGATATTCAAAACTTCGTTGTTCTTGACATTGTGACTTAACAAGGAATAATAACAATATAATATTGAATAATACGCATTATAATCACTGTCTGATTTTATTAATGTCCAAACTTGGCTATTATAAAAATTACTGCACAGAACGGAGTTGTTCGTCGGTATCGTCGTGCACACACATATAAAGGGATGAGAGAGATTGGTCATTAACATGGGTAAAAGTTGCACTAATACTGTATGCAGGACTGGCTCAACCGATGGTGCAAGACGTGCATTTGCAAGGGGCGTCAAAATTCCTACGGGCGGCCCTGACTGTATGCTGAACAAGATGGGATTTCTCTTTTCTGCGATTTCTCTTTTGAGCCTCTAATTTTTGTTGTCAAAAACCTAACACAAAAAGTGCCTCCTTTGCATTCTAGAAATCCGTTTTTCCTCTTTCGCTCTTGGAGCTACTTTATTATTCACTGCATTCTTTTTTCACTTTTTGGCGCTTGCAATTTCTACAGATATTTCCACGATCGCTGTTCATCTTAATTGGTATCAGTAATCTCTGGCTTTCCTCTTACTCCGTTAAAACTTATGCAGCACATCTCATCTTCAACAGATCTTTAAAGTTCAACGCTAATATCGCAGAACAAATTATTTCTGCCTTTTCGTTCGTTCGTTCCCTGTTCTTTCGGAACAGCCCAACCTATTTATGTAATTCCTAAAGAACTTCGTTTTATCTCAACTTTCTGCTGGCCATGGTAATAATGCACGATGGATTGAAAAAACCACTGGCTGATTTCATTCCATTTCACACGCAAAACTGACTTATGATCCCATTTTTAGCATTCATTTTACTTTCGAGTGTTTTTTTTCTCTTTTTTACTAGTAACGTTTGTCACTAAAATCTATTTGGGATTTCGTAAAAATAATTCAAAATAAAGAACGTATACTTGAATTACAGGAATAGTGACAAACTTTACACTGCAGACCAATCAAAATATAGTTTTTCGGTTGGAATTTTAGGATTCTGAAGCATTTCCAATGTGAAGATGTTAATTCTTTTTTTTTTATTCCATATTGCTTCTTAACCATTTAGTTTAATATTCTAGTGATTTTTGTTTCATAATGAAACAATAAAGTAATAATAAATCACCCCACGGCTAAAGCAATCCACTCTAGACACTCGTTTACGTGTAGCAGAGTGGTGTCAGCTGCAGAACTGGGTTTTTAGTGCAATGTTAAATTACTCTTTCTGAATATATCATCCGAAAACTTCGCTTTCATCTAAAGTATTATTATTATTATTATTATTTTGATTCCAACTATTTCAAAATCGAACTCAGCAACCAATTCACTTCCATCTCTCAATATATAATAAAGTGACGATTTGATCACTCCTCGGAATTACAACCTCTTGTTATAAATAAGCATTCTCCACTTGATCGAGTAACACTTCCAGGCCTGATTTTTCAGATAATTCTTCTTACCCTCCCCCTCCCCCCGTCATTATTCAGCGGTGATTTCACCCATGAAGTTCGTCTGAAACCCTGTTAGGGTTAAGTGTGGGTGAACGAATCACTTGGTTAGTTCTATCGATAGGGGAAGTGCAAAACCAACTGGGGTGTATTATCTCTTCTCCCCTCCAAAATAACGGACAAGGGTAATACTCATGATTCCGCCCGAATTCCCTTTAAACCGACTGTGCATTCGTCCTCCCCATCGCCTTGGTTCACATTAATTCGTATACCTGAGAAAGTACCGCTGGGGGATGGGGGGGGATGAGTGAATGACGAACCGTAATTGGCTTGTGCCGCAGAAACCGTGCACAGCTGCGTCCACGTTTGTTCACATGCGAAAGAGGAGGGGATTAGTTCAATCTCCACCCAGACGTCCCCTTTTCCAATGGGATAGTGGTGTATCCCCCCCCCTCCCATTTACAAGCGCTCGTGTGTTTTAAAATATTTCATAATAGGACTTAATATTTCTACCCATCTGCGGGTTCGTGTGGTAAAAGAACCCAAGACGGATGAGAAAAGAGACGCCAACAAACGCTACTCGTCTGTCGGGACATTCCGACTTCGAACGACAAGAAAAAGAGAGAGATGTTTACTAAGGAGTGTCGCATACACCTCATGTAGTGGAACATCTTCAGATGTTGAAGAGGTCTTTGTGAAAAACGAATACTAACACGTCACTGAAGGTGAAACAGTGGCAAAACGAAATGAGGTTTATTATTAATATCATTAAAGTGGGTTTAGTATACCTTGTTTTGTTTCTGAACGAAGCATGGTAATTATTATAAATACACGTGAAGAACAGTCCTATGATATAAGAATCAGTTTCCTTTTTAAATAGAGCATATTCCAATGAAACAACAACAAAATCATTAATAAATAATATAAGTGATATTTGACATTTTTATAAAATTTATAAATTCAGATTTAAAAAAAAACTGCTCTAAAACCAGATAAGATTTTTTTTCTAGCGAATACACACATATTCTTTTTCCAATTGAGTAGATTGTTTCTACAGACTCTTCAACTTACTCGGATATTGCAATATAAGATTTTTACATTAAATCTGGCAGGTGATCCTCTAATTTGATTTTTTTTTTTTTTTAATTTTCTGCTCTTCAGCACACCTCATTTAACCCACTAACAAAAATGTAAGTAAACAGAATCCACAAAGTTTAAGGCAAGTTGCGATTTCTGACTTCTGAAGAATGGAAAAGACTCACTTCAATTCTTGGACACACACTTATTCGTTACTGGCGCAATCAATACGACAAATTTGCATTTACTACTTGCTACAATGCAACAGCATTTTTGGCAGCCGACTTGGTGAAAATCCAGTCGGTCGTCATGACGACCCAATTCTCAGGATCAATTCTCGCGATGCTAATTGGTAGGATCCATTTACAGAATTGAGCGACTATTATTTGCTTAACTTAGGTTATATTTAAACTACTTAAAACTTCGCTGTAATAAATAACTTGCTTAGAAGATTAAACATTGCATTTAATTAGCATGCGCAGATTGAATCAACAATAAAATCTTTCACCGTAAGCAAAAAGCCCTTGACCTTGATATTTATCAAAATTTCGAAAATGGCTACACACATAATATATATATATATATATATATAGCTGTGTAGTGAAAATTATCAAAAAGTTTAGTGCGTATTTTTTTAAAAAAAACTTTCACACACTTTCAGTTATAATACCAGTATGTTTAAGTAAACATTAAAGAAACAACATACAGCATTACTTAATATAATATTTGATAATATTATATATTCGTTATCGTATCGTATTGGTTTGCATATTTTATTCTAATTTCATAAACAACGCAGAATCTTATTTTCATTTTGAAATGAAGGTTATAGAGATAAGCTTACCTACTTTTTATACCTTTTCATTTCTACATGAATTCGAATACATCTTTTTAAACATTTATGATGGCCTTATAATATATAATTTAGTATTGATGTTGCTTCTGCTACCAACGAATGTGTAAATGCTATCATTTAGCCATTTTTGAATAATTGTCGTCTGCAACACGGAACCATAGCGCCACCTAAACACTTTACAGGTTACACATAATATTTTCATAATTTACTACGATAGCTATCTGTAGAACTGACATTACATTTGATATTTATGATTTAAATTTAAAAAATCTGAAAATATTTTATATATATATATTTTATAACGGAATATTTACATTTAGAAACTACTTTTAATCTGAAGGAGTGTTTTAAAATTTTTAAATATTTCTGGATATTTAAAAATTTTAAACTTAATAAAATGACTCTGAAATGTATATTTTTGCCGATAGTTTTTAAACATAATTATTGGTGCGAGACAGGTCAGGTATATATATGACGCATAAATGAACTTAAAATTTGTTTAGTAAACAAGGTATTCAATTCATATTGTATGAACTTGTTCTAATAATAGCAAAGCATCATAATTTGGTTGAATTTTATTCTTATTCATGGTTATTTATTATTTTTTTTTTGCAAGATTTCACCTGATGGTAACGAATGATTAAAAAAGAAGAAAGACTCTCCCTAATATTTCAGAGAAGAAGAAGAAAAAAAAATATAACCCTGCCTCCTCTAAAAAAAAAAATGTAACCAGTTTTCACGACTCCCAGCCTATTTCCTTTATTGAACTGGGGTGAAAAGAGGCGATTTTAAGTTACACGCAGACGTGCCACTATTTGATAAAGTTGTTGACAAGCAGTAGGTAGAAGAGTCGGCATCATCGGGAAGAAAGCTCTTGATAGTGGGAAGCGCGATGTTAGGGATAACTGGATTTTCTGTAACACTGATTTATTGCTGAATCTTTTCTTGTTCTTCCTAAAAGGAAGAACCTGTATATATAACAATGGCTTGGCAACGAGGCTCTTTCCTAGAATGCTGTTATTTGTCTGTTATCTCTCATACACCACTCTTTTATATAACAGTTATATCTCATAAGGGTCTTGACTGCACAATATTATTACTAGAATAAAACTTCTTACGGAATATACGACATTATAACTCCCAAACAAATTTCAAATTTCAAAAATTTCAAAGATTTGCGTCCTTGTAATGAGAACATCAATGATTTCAGACAAAAAAAGAAGTGATTACTTATTTATTATAAAACCATATAAGATTTCATCAATATTGTGATATTAATTTACTACTCTAGAAGTTCAGTTAAAAATAAAAATTAGTTTTCAGTCATACAGTTTTATCGACCGGAAAGAATTTTTGAAGAAAAATGTGACGAAGTTAATTTTTAGAACATTCAATTCCAACATTGGTTTTAATAACTATTTTCAGTATAGATTTAATAAAACAATAGAATAAGAAAACGAAAGTTTTTCATACTTTTAGCCATGAAGTATGCCAATTAATTATGATATTTTAGGACATTTTTACTGATAAGCTATTGAACTCAGTAAGCTTATTTTTCAGACAACGAATTCTTTATTTGAGAAAAATGAACACTCCTATGAAAGAATGAATCTGGATATGAAAAGTGGACAGCCACTGGTCTCAAAATTTTTTTTTGAGCAGCGCTTGGCTTAAAAAAAAATTGGAGAAGACTTTCATAGTTTCGTAAGATAAAAAAATTATCAAATTCTCTCATATCATACTTTCTCGTAGGCTTACTACCCCCCCCTCCCACACACACAGAGTTATAAATAAAGATATCGAGCATCTAAACCGAGTCAGAAACTATGGAAAAATTCAATTCATATTCAGATTTTCATAAATTTTTATAATATTTCTTTCAAACACTACCAAAGCGAAGCAGAAGAAGCGAAAAATTGCGTTTTTTTTTTATTCTTCTTAATTTTTGCTCCTTTTTTTTTTTAAATGCCACTGTTCCCAAAAAAACAAAACACAACAGTAAAGATAACCTTTTGACAGTATAACCAACTGCGTGTTTTTCATTAAACGAAGAGTATTTCGCGGTTGGATGCTGTAAAATATTCCACTATAAAAAAAGTTCCTAGAAAAATGTCCTTTTGGCTAATGTGGCCTCCTCATGTAATTATCAAACACATGCAATTATCTTTTCATTTAAATTGGAGTTGGTGAAAAATTTTCTTTATCTTTAGGTTTAGCTTAACCATCATTATCACTGTCCTTTTACAGAGAACCATTGTTTATCTAGGATGCATTTCCATCATTATCATTTACAAACGCTTGCCTTCAGTAAGTTGCCTAATACGTGTTACTTCACTTCTTTTTTTTTCATTTTCGGTTTTATGTTCCACGTTTAACTTTAGTGCTTTTTTCGCCTTCAGAGCCAAATATATCTGCGTCACAGATTTTTTTTAATATTTATTTATTTATTAAAATTTTTCCCTCAGATGTTTTTTTTTTCAAACTTTCTGATAAAACTGTTTTTATTTTTTACACATTTTCAAGCAACCGAATAAGTTATTCATAAACAAAATTTCTGCGTAGCATAAACGTTAATATGAGAGCCGTATGTTACTATTTGCTAATATTCAATTCACAATGTAAAACATATCAACAAATATTTATTCCTTTTATTTCCCCTTTAACATTAATTAACATCTGCCAAAACTGTTATGGACATAATTTTTATGTGCATAAATATCACTTCCAGGAATACTAGACAATAAGCAATCCTAACAGCAAATTGATCAATGCTTTTGACAGCAGTTCATTTTTTTTTTTTTTCCAACTTCATTCGTCCCCTCCAAACAGCCCATGCCCTAGGACAAGGTTTCTCAAACTGTGTTCCGTGGAAGGTGAATAAGTGTTCCGCAAGAAGTTCTGGAATTTGTCATTTTAGTTTTCTAAGCATTTTTCATGAATAAATATTTTATAGTGGAAATATTCTGAGGAGAATAATATTCGTGAATATGTCGAAAAGCTCAGACCCAGAACGCCTAATAACATCTGTGTAGCAAATATTAGTGATCAGGCCGTGTATTTTTAAACGTGGAAGTATTCACGAATGATCGTTAATTTTCACACATCGAAATCTTTCAACAATCGGGAAAGAGAATACCGCTGTTTATGACCGATCATAAAAATTGCCTGCAAGCCGATTATAGCAATGGGCGGCGTATCCTCTGTTCTCAAAACTGAAAGAAATAACATCTGTATTGCAATTGCTAGTGACCTAGTGACCAATCAGTAAGGAAGTATAAAGAAAATTTTTCCACTAAAATTGAAGATCGAGGTTCCGTATCCGGTTCTTAAATCTAGTAATACTGAATACTTTCTTCGCAAGTTCGTATTGTAGGGTGAAAGTTTCGAAACGGTAGTGCCGTGATTTTTTTAAAAGTAATAGGAATACAGATTTAAATTCTAATATGAATAAGAGACAAGGGACTTTGTTTAATTTTGGTATTAAGAAAGTTCTTATTGAAGGTGTTTGTGACGCAACAGACAGTGAGTCATCCACTACCAGCCTACAAAGCGATCTCCAGGATGTACAAAAGGAGGGGAAAACTACCAGCACACAGGAGAAAAAGTCTGCATTCACTCGTAAGTACTTATAATAATATTATAAATATATTTGGTGATCAGAATAGGATATGTCAATGAAAATCAGCACAAATTAATTTAATGATGTTAATGTTTAATTGATGTTTAATTAATTATTAATTAATGATCAATTATTAATTATTAATAAAAAATCAGCTACATTAACAATTAAGTATTAATTAATACATTACAAAATAACCAAGGTGTTCCGTGAAATTTTCAGGATTTGTGAAGTGTTCCTTCCGTCGTAAGAAAAGTTTGGGAAACGCTGCCTTAGGAATTGGTGAAATCCAGACTACTATATTGCATATGTCTGAGACACCTAAGTATGTGAGTTACGACCCGAAAATTTATCTCCAAAACATTCTATCTTGTCACATGACACACCCAGAAATTCCTTCTACAATTTTGAATTCTTTATAGAACTTCGTATTTTCCTACAAATTTTCTAGCGCATTTCAAACAAGGAAAATAATAATACTGTAATTGTAATATCTATTACGGTTTACAAGTGAAAAGCATTTGATCAAAATATTATACTTTACTGTATTTCATCTATAAATCTGGTATCACCGTATACTGATTAGGAAATATAACACAGAATGATTTATTCAGTTCCAGTGCTGTTTTTATAACTAATATATAACTTTTATATATAACTACATAACTTGAAACGTGTTAAATTTTATAACCATATAAAAGTTCTATATAACTACATCTATAATTTTTACATCGCATTTATAAATGTCACCCAAAATATTCTCATAAGGAGAAATCTTTCAACTTTATTTAATGAAATAATTTTACTTACAAAAGCTTTGAAAGTGGTTTTTTATATGACTTTAAAAAAACTTTCATAATTAGGTTGAAACTACACCGTATAAAAGTTAATCGTTACTATATCTGTAGAATTAATAAACGACACTTGATCAGATCTGTAATAGTAACTTAATAAATATGCACCGAAGGAGGGAGAAAACGCTGACAATTTTTTCCTTCTACAGTTAATAATCAATTGCGATAAATCCAAATGAAAAAAAAAAAAATCTTCAACGGTAACTTAAAAATTAATTTCCAAAATTTTATTCTAAAAATGAATGTGGAACCAATAAACGTTTGGTCTCAAGAGCAGAGTTCTAGAAATATCCAACCCTTAACCAGTCCTATCAGGGCCAATGCTATTGGTATGTAACCTTTTGGGTATGGTTAACATAAAAATAAAACTAAATTACAGATGTAGACTTATTCTACATTATTATCCATGAGATAGACCCCATGCAGCAAAATTTGGATTGTTCAGAATTAATTTTAAGATATTAAAATATGGTAATAACATTTCTGATAATTATTTTATCCAGAGGCGCATTTCCGTATTTATGCAAGCAGTTAGCAATCTCAACTTTTCGTGCGTAACTTTTAACATTAACATTTTTAAATTTTATTTTGGCAAATAATAAAATTTGGTTTTAGGTGCGCTTAATAGTTTGTCTTTCTTCTCCCTTTATTTTCTTTCCCATCATTCCCTATAATTACCGAATAAGAAGAGAATAACCGTTTACATCAGTAGCGCTGTGGGTGATCTCTATCTCAAACATTTTGTACAATTTGTATACTTCTCTGCTTGTATATCAAATTGGATGCGTGAAATATTACAGACATATTCAGTATCCAGTCAAATATTGTCGGTAGATACTGTATAATAACTGTGTTCGCTATGCAGTTTACGAACAACTAACAAACTAACGAACAACTAACAAACAACTAACCTGTAACACTAGGGTACCAAACGCTGGCCAGCCTTTCTTTGGTCAATAGTTTCTAAAAATTAGTTAAGGATAACGAAACGTAAAGATTTGGAGTTTACTATTTTCTTGTACTATTCCAATCTTGTACTATTTTTTAAATTTATTTTTTGGTTATTTAATTTTGCAATCAGTTTAAAAATGGTCTTAACTGATGATTTGCCATTTTCTATACTCATTCAACTATTACCGTTCTACAGATACGTTTGCTAAATATCAAATTAATTAAAGAAAATTCGCAGCATGTCGATATTCTAATAGTTAGAGGAATAATAACTATATGTTACAGGAGAATGTAGTATACGAGATTTTTTAAACCTAATTTTATTTCGCTAAAGTAGATTTTAAGCAATAACCTAAATAAAGTTCCAGACTATTAAAGATACAAAGCAATTTTATAAGCTAGGTTTTAATCCTATTTCCCAAGTAAGCAAGTAAGTAAAGTTTGCGCCTGCACGTAGTGCAAGTCTGAGACAACTCGTGGTAAAGGTGGAGTAAGATCCAATCACTTTCCTTAGTATTTTCCCCTAATGCAAAGCACATCCCCATGTGGAGATGTATGATGCTATGCATTGCAGGCAAGGGTCACTACCCAGACTGGTTTCGACCTTTATTGAGGTTTCGTCAGTGGGAGCCAGACCTAAAAATGCCAAGGTTGAAGTAATGCAGAGCTTATAAATTTTACCTAAACAAGTTGCCACAAGGTACTTTGACCTTATTAAATAAAAATCTCAGGATGAGAGTAAGATGTAGAAAGTTTTTTTTATCTTGGATATATAGTATATTAAAGATACCAAGCAATTGGTCTCTTTAATATACTATATACCCAAGGTAAAAAACTTTCTACAAAGTTTCAGGCATTCTGGTCATAGTCACAATAAGCAAATAATTCTTTTTATGTAGATTATTTCATCAGTAACAATGTGTGTGTGTGTGTGTGTGTGTGTGTGTGTGTGTGTGTGTGTGTGTGTGTGTGTGTGTGTGTGTGTGTGTGTGTGTGTGTGTGTGTGTGTGTGTGTGTGTGTGTAAAGTTAATAATCCAATGAAGTGCATGACAAAGTTGAAATAAAACTATTTAACATCTGGAAATATGGATTAATGTGCTATAGATTACGCGAACGGGTGGCGCCACCTAGAGACAAAAGCAGTAAGATAGAGAACCACCTCACTCACCTCTTCTGTTCGTGGATGCATGCCATTTGCATCCATAATGACCACCGTTCCTATAGGAGCTTACCTCCAGGGAGTCTATCAAGGCAAAGTTCTGTGATCGATGGATTCCATTACCCAGCTGGTGAGGTGGGGACCGCCTGCACGGGAACTCCCACTCAGCAAAGGGAAATGCCCCAGACTTACTAGGTAATGAGCCAGTTGGATTGAACAGAGAAACATTTGTGTGCGAGAGAATAACTTAGAAGGGGACGAAGTTTGGGTGGAACATTGCATGTACTAACCGACGTTAATAATTTGAAGGTGAAAGGTGGTCGTCACACCAAATACAAAAAAAAAAAAAAAAGCCACTTCGACCGATGCAGTCTACACCAATATGCTTTACAAGTAGCCTGATGAGAAAGATAAATATATGTCTGCTTATCTGGTTACCTCTGATAACAACGAAATTGCGAAGTGACACTTCTTTATTCAACAGACGTGCAGATGTTGTCACATTTAGTTTCCTAATGAACTCATCCGACTGTTATAGTGGTCGGGGATATTGAAAAAATAGAGATAGGAAAACTGTGTTGTCGAGTTTAGAATAGTTTGATTTAAAGTTTAAGGATCTGTGTGTCTATATTTGGTATATGTAGCGATGATGATGTTAAATGGAGGAAGTATGGAAGCTTTTCAGTCAGAGTCATAGAATTCTGTTAATTTCAGAGTGGGATCACTTCAAACCCACCACTGTTCAACCAAGCTGCATAATTTATATTCGTAACTTGTATACAGTATATACAAACTGAGTTTATTCCAAAAATCCTCAAGAGATAGGAGAGGAAGAAAAACGTATGATGGGAAGTTTATTTCGTCTGAGCATGATGACCGCTTTGGAAAAGGTCATCACGAAAAAAATTAGTTTAGTTTGACTGGAATTACGTCATTAAGGATATAAAGTTAGTATATATATGTCTGCTAACTGCGTGTATTCTATGACCTTTTTGTTTGTGACTCACCTTCAATTTTTTTTAAAAAAAAGTCTTTCTAAAGATTTCTTGAGTTTTAGACAGTCTTCAAACCCATGTCTTGGAACACCTGGGTTTGAAGATGAAGGCGACGTCTTCGTCAGTCATCTCTTCCTCGCGACTGCGCAAGGGAAGGCATTTGCGCACGCACACACACACACACACACACACACACACACACACACACATACACAATCATGCTGATATAATACAGAGAAGAGAAAGTCAGGTCATCGAGATAATGCAAGTTGACAGTACAAATAAAAACAATTTACAAATATTAATATTAAATCGATTGGAAAACAGCTCAATTGTTTTAAAGTCGCACTTGGCAAGTGCGACTTTAAAACAATTTGACAATTCTCTTTCTATAATAATTCATTTTGGCTTTTCATAACGCAAATGAAAGGCCAAAATGAACATACAAAGCGTGCAAATTAAAATAGCTATTTCTCTTTGAAATAGCGAATTAAAGCTCACATAAACACTAAAAAAAAAAAAAAAGGATCCGCTCAAGTAGAATTATAATTCGCGAATCTTATTTCCAATCTTAAATTTACGAAGGCATTGTGTTCTATATTATTGGCTGAATAAATAATAGCGTGTGTATGTGCGCGGGCGCGCACACACACATACACACGCGATATATCGAATAAAGAAGTTTTTTTCCCCATAGGAAATTTAAATTTATTGGGAGGTAATGATTAACGATTAGCTCTGTCTGGAGTTCTCCGAGTTCCAGGTATTAAGGAAACCATTGAGACGTCTAGATGCATGCGATCTCAGTAAAAACAAACAGCTGTCGACAAGTTGATATATTCGCTAAAACTTTAATATGTTCGTTATTTTGGTAAAAATGAAGGACATCCTTTAGCCACTAATTGCCCGCTTTAATCGTATAAGCAGCGTTTCCCTTTTCTTTATTTCCGCGCTATCTTTCAAGCCACCCCTATTAGCAGCAAGTCGTTGATTAGAACACCGGAGAGAGACGTTAAGAAATTATTTCCTTCCTCTTAATACTGGACACGTATGCTTGTAACCTCGTTATTAAGTAGTCACAATGATGGACTGGTTAAGTCATTTAGCTTTCTTCTGCCGGTATTCGTTTCTGCTCTCATTCACAGAACAAGTTATGATGTTAGAAAACATCCTCCCTCTTTTCCTTCCGCCGACTTCCAGTCTCTACTCTGGAACTAGTAGGTACGTAGGAAGGAAAAGAAAAGAAAAAAAAAACACAACTTAGAATCTCGCCAGATGGCGCTCTGACGTTGTCACAATGATCTAACTTTGTAATTTTATTCTTTATGCCACGGTGGCTTGCTACAGGCTTCCACTTTTATTTCCCCCCCCCCTCTTATTTTTTTATCCTTGCTGGTGTTCCATCCAATTTGGTCCTTAGATATGCAAATTACCACCTATCGTTTCCCCCCAACCAACCCCCCTTTTTGGTTTGTCTGTACTGGTCAATTAAAGTCTCCGAGTAAGGCTCTGATTGCGGGTTTGGGGCTGTGCGGTCTTCTCTGTTATTACCTAGGAGACAGGGTTTAGCAGTCCATCAGTCAATCAATGAGTACGGTTGTTGTGAAGTAGGATTGCGCGTGCTCAGGCCATGGTGGAGTGCAACTTTGCAGTACAAAATACTGCGGTTGGTCATCATTCGCTAGCTATGTTGTGGCTAGTTAATACAACTGGGTCTATCCTATGTTAAGAGAATGGCTTACCTAGACAACTGGACATTTCTTTCTCTCTCTCTCTCTCTCTCTCTCTCTCTCCCTCTCCCGCCCTAACGGATCGTATTGAGGGATGGGGAGTTATTTTCCGCTTGGCCCGGCCACTAAATTGATCCGAGATGCTACTATTCTACGAACACGTCCATGAAATAGCAGTTCTAGGGGGCACGTGCTCAGCATACTAGAGTTTAACTTGCAAGAGTTTTTTTTTTTTTTGCTGTATTCAAGAAAAAGGTGTGCATGCGATGCATTCATGAAACGTGACCAATTGAGGCATCGATTGCCGCATGGGGAGTGGGTAGCTTAGTTTTCTTATAAAACCCCATTATCTTGGGAGCTGAGAGAAAAATGAGTCAGAGCTGGTGAAATTATATATTAAAAAAGAAGAAATATACAACGAAAAATAAAAGGAAACGGTAGACCGCGCCCTCTAGCGATTTGACAATATAACTATAGAGGGCGCTTCAAACTATATTAATATCAAACTTTCACATGCGAGTGAAATATATTTTTTTCGTATCTATCGGCAATAGAGTTGTATCGAATAAAAGAGAACATGAAAAACTCACTAGCATAAAAAAACGCGATATTATTTTTCACCTTCTTAGACATGATTTGATAATCGTTATACTATGATATAATGTATTAAGATCGTTGGGTGTCTGACTGACTAATCAGATCGCTTTTGTCTAAGTGAACTGCTCTAGGTGAAGACAGGTTTTGATGACAATTTGGTATTCGAGATGGTTTAAATGGAATTACTCCAACAGTACCTAAATTTAAGCAAAATGACAAACTGAAAGTTTTTTTGTAATAATCAGTGACGTCATTTTGCATCAACATCCAATACAGACGTCATTCATGATTGCATGAATTGTACTAAGGCTATGAGGTATTTGTGGCTACTATAAAATAAAGTATCGTTAATGTCCCATATTTTTGACAGGAACGACGTCCACTATACTTTAGTAAATGATATTCTTACTTATCGTTTATCATTATGATGATTTAGTACTACAGTCTGAGGCAATACAGTGCGATTGCAATGAGACCAGAATTTTTTACATAAGTTAATAAAAATAAACACGAAATGTAAAGGTTATTTATTAAAAGCCTAAATATCTGAACGTGACATCTAAAGATTCTAACAGTCGTATTAATGTTTAGTTTTGTAAATAATCGTATACTGTAATGACACATTTTGCCAAGTTCAAGGCAGCTTTACGATAACGAATCGACTACAAAGTTCATGGTACAACACACAACAGAAGGTTTGCAGCCTACTCTAGAGGTGAACAGACGAAGTACACTCACAGCTACCAGTGGCAGGAGGTAAGATGCAATCAAATTTATATTAGATGGAGTAATATGACATTTTACGACCATGAGAAATAGGAACTGCTGGGGCTTTTGTCCATGGGAAGTGGCGTGTTAAGACATCCATCCTTCACTGGCGGTGTTTTTTATAGGTCGTGGTCTCCAGGAGACGTCGCCTGAACAAACGAGCAGACAGAACCTACCATCACCAACAATTCAAGCGAGATGAATACCAAGGGGGCTAGAGGCCGCTCTCTTTGGACCACTAGGAGTGGAAGGAGGGGGGAAGAGAATAAGGGAGGGAGTGACGGTCGACGCTAGTCCATCACCTCCGTACCTCATCCATATGGATGAAGGAGGAAGAGGAGACTTGTAAATTCGTCTATACGGCATCTGTGCTACAGGCTGCACGGAATATCAATAAGTTCACGTCACTGCTTGCCGTACCGCCATTAGGCACAATGTGAGGACAACTGTACTTTTGAGCGTTTCACATGAGCGCGATGAGTCAAGGGTACCCGGCTCCCTATTTGTAAAACTTAAGAGTGGATAGGTTAACGTTCTGGAACCAACGTTGTTTTCAGATTTACAGGAAGCAGCATTAGAGTAAGACAATATCCGCGCTGCAATTAGCTCAAGTTCTGAAGCATTTTAACCGTTTACGAAATTGGAAATAGAAATTGAAATTATTAACTTTTTAACAGTCAAAACACATTAACAAGAAAGAAAGAAAACCAATTCATTTCTATTAGTTACTCTGTAACCGGTATTTTATCCGTTTATTATTGAACGTCATGCATCCAAATAACTTGATTCCATTAGTATGCTTCTCGTGTATTGTACTACTGTAATGACTCCCATACAGTTTCTGCTGTGATTTGTTTATGATAAATATCACCCCATGTTCAATGAACTGCTTAAACTTTAGGAGATTTTGACAGCGTGAACAGTTTAACCTCTTTCGAAGTAGGTTACTGATTCACTGAAATCCAGTTCGCGAATAATATTTGTCAGCAGCATACAAATGTTATTGCAGACTATTTAGAAAATAAATAAACGTACCAGGATATTGAAATAATAATATCCTAAAACCGTACATAATAACCGAAATTTAAACTATATGGATTCGAAAATCAATTCGAATTTTTCGACTTTTAAATAAACCATATTTTATACTTACAAACATGTATTTAAATCATACAGCCGTACAATGATTTGTTTTATTTATAAAAACATGAATATTTATAATTAATTAATTATAAATATAATTCTAACGTGCCTTTCGCTCATTACTTTAGTAATAAATATTTATAATTTTGTTTATTTATTAATATAAATATTTGTTAGATACATTATTTATAAATAAATGAAAAAAACGACATAAATGGCAGATTTGTCTATCTTATGTAAGCGAACATTTACAAACTTAAAAAATTGACATGTGAGTGTACGTGTGCATTAAGTAAAGTAGAGTAGAGATCTATATTTTTGAAAACAAGAAATTTTCACTTATTACAGTAAGAAAATAGCGCTTGAGCCAAAATATTCGCCAGTTAGAAAATCAGAAATTTATACACGACTTATTCAAACGTATCGAAAACGTATCTTTCACTAAATACATTCAAATACGAGAATAAAATAGCAAGCTGTATTACATTTCACTGGCGCGAGAAATGTACGCGTGGCTGAAACACAGAAAGCCCTCTAGCGGATCATTGTTTCTTACTCAGAATAAATAATTATTTCATTATTGAAAGACTGTTCACTCGTGAATCCCAGTTAACATTTTGTATACTCTTGTTTGCAACGGGCGATCCAGCATGAATCTTCGCGACTGCCAAACAAATCTAGGATAGGCTATCTATTAGCAGCGAGTAAGGGCTTTTGCGCAACAAGTCTTTTAATTTTAATTGCCTGCCTCGATGTAAGTAAGGCAGAAAACAATTTCTTTTGTCCTTGGAGGTTTTATAAATTCTTCAATTTAGCCGAGATATCATCGGTCAACGTCTGTACTGTTCAGACTGCGAATACATAACAAGGAAAAGAGAGACTCATTATATGGGGTCACGAATGCAACCATCGATGCATGAAGGAGGAATCACACTCGTGTAGTTCCCTACTAATGCACATTTAATGCACAAAAGGGTTACACGTTCTACGGAGACGGAGGTCAGAAGGAAAGAGGCGTCGTGCGGCTCCCAACAAATATGAACATCCAATTTGCTCGCCCTTAAACATGATAAAAGGTGTGTTAAAAGCTACTAGAGATGGTGGCTGGTTTGAAGACCTTACGATTGCCGTCTCCCCCCCCCTCCTCTTTGTCTCCCTCTTTATCAAATTGCCATTTCATGTACGCTGCTGCTTCGACATGGCGTTATTAGAGATTTCTGCGAGCGCGTGCCAGTCCATTCGCAGCCCGTAAAGAGTTTTCTGTCGTCATCCACGCAAACCACTCATCTAGAGTTAAAACATAAACGCAATGGGTAAAGATTTAAGAGTTAGGTCGTTTTAATTTGCTCTACACTCACACAACGTCGGTTTATTCCTCTTTTTTTGTGGGGGGGGGAGAGGGGAACCAAACTACGAATAGTTGAAAGAAATATCTTTCATTTTGTCTTTGTTTGCCTTTTTCTAGGTATTCTTCATATATTACGTTTTTGGCTTTCTATAATAATCAAATAACAAAAATGTATTATAAGCAGCTTACTGTTTAGGCTTAACTATCACGCCTAATGTATATCAACCTAACTAATAAACGTTTATGTTAGTTATTCAGAAAATGCCATATATTAAAAATTAGTGAACATCTTGTGTGTTCACGCGATGCCATAAAAGGAGAAAATGTTAACATAATGTTGGTAATTATGCAGAGGTAAGTAAACTTAAATGGCTGCACGATTTATATTTCTTACTGAATTATAGAAATACCAATCATTAACCTTAACTGGCTAGTGAATTATATTTCTATGCAAATAATGCTGGATGAGAATGATTTTACAAATGATAACATAGTGACTCACTAAATTATCATTTATAAAAATGTTCTAACTATATACTTTTTTGGTATCAAGACGATCATTAAACAAAAAGTTATCTGGAAGAGATAATTTAGATCATCAGGAAACTTAATGATGGAAAAGGTGAAAATGAGCTAATATGTCAAGTTAACTGGATTCTTCAGAAATCTAATTTTGACAAAAATAGGAGCTAGCCGAATGTTCAATAATCTATGACATTTGTTGAATAACTTGGGACAGGATTCGAATTCCGATTTGAATTTACAACCGACGCAACTATGAGGTTAGTGTAATCGCTCTGTTAAGTACGCGTGTTCTTCTGTCCGGTTTGACTGTTTTTTTTTTTTTTTTCCCGGGATGTCAAGCAGCACGTGCTTGGCGAAACGTCTCGGCCACAGCGATGTTGGTATTTCGATCACGTTTCGTACTTTCTGAAAAAGAAAATACGAGCGAGCGAATGTATCCGAGTAAAGAATTTCCACAAACTGTAGTACACAGTTTCCAAAGATGGTACCAGAAATTAAGCACGAGGTAATAAAAGAGGGTGAGAGAATAACGTGCGGACGTCATTCATAAATAGGCAGGAACAAAACAGGATTCAACTAAGGGATGGCGGGTTAAAATCGCACTCAAAACGAAAAGGCTAGAAGTAAAGTTCAAGGTGCATGCCCCAAACTTCTCCCCCCCCACCACCACCCCCGCTATATTTACAACATGGAGATTCAAAAGTCAAATACTTTATGTATCTTTTGTGAAAGATGTTTGTCCAAAAACAGCATGTCCTTTGACCGCTGAGTCGTCTTAATGCTAAAGTTATTTCGTAAATTTCAGAGAAGGTAGTGTGGATAGTAACTTGACCTTTATTTGAAATACTACGGGGAAAACCAATGGGGAAGAATGCGTACAGATTTACTCCTGTTTTTTTTTTTTTTTTTTTCCTCCCCTCATCATCTCAGCAGTCCCACTTGTGTGGAATGTTAAAATCCATGGGTGGATGTAGCTGAGGGAGAAAGAAGGGCACGTGGAGTGCCGCAGTAGTTTCACGATGAACGACTAGGCAACGTCGTTTCTACAGAATTTCCATGGGAGTCACGCACAAGACTTCATTTAAGTTCATAAAAGCTTTTCTCCGAAGACTACACCACTGCAGGCAGGCAGGCAGGCAGGAGAGTGTGTGGTTTGTTTTTAAGGGGAGATAAAATGGGGGAAAACGAATCTACTTCTGGGAGGTAAATGTTACTTCGAATAGTGTGGCTGCTATAAAGGCTGCAATTTTGGGTTGGAATTATGCGTTCGTTAGTGAGGACAAAAGACAATCGGCTGGATAATGTGATTGTTATTTCGTATGAAAGCTGCTCTTAGCACGTCCGTGCATGATGTATTTCAGATAACATTGACTTAAAAAGTTTTTTTTCATTTATCAGACCTCAGCTTTACATATCTAACTGCAATCCGTGTTCCACCTGTCGGAAAAATTTCGAGTTAAAAGTGTTTTGGTTTTTTTTTCACACAGTTATCGAAACTATAGTTCAGAATGACCCATGAAAATAATAATATCTTCTTATATATGTAAACACTCGCATGCAAACTGAATTTAAAAAAAAAAAAGAAAGAAAAGAAATTAAAGTATATATATTATTCACGAAACAAAACAAAAAAAAAATGCGTATTCAATAGAAGCAAAGTGTGTCAACAGATGGAGCCACGAGGCATATCATTAAAAATTCCAAATCTTGTTTTAAATAATATAGTAGACTACGATTATTTGCACTGACAAGTTGGAGATGATTTGCTGCTGACTTCAATGAATAATTTTCTCCGTCTGCAGTTGTTTCAGGTATTCCATTTTTTTCTGTATGCGTATGTCACTAACTGGTTGACCGATTACACCTTAAACTTGTAGCTGCACGACTGTACCGAGATTCTTTTTTTTTTTTTTTTCTAAATACAGTGCAAGTAAAACTTTGAGCATAATAGCTATAAAAGACATAAAAAACGACTTGCAGACATTGATGGATTACTCTCCAATGCTGCTAATATACTAAAAATAATCGGCCAAGATATTAATAATCACAAAAGGTGAAAATCATTTCTCAAAACGTGATTTGGTTGAAATAAAGCTGTAATTTTGGAACGATGCCAATTTGTGCAGAAATGTAAAAAGCGCAGACGAAGTTAATCGACGTTGCCTAGTATTGTTGCAATATTAATTCATACTATTTATATTACTGTAATGTTTGAAGTTTAAACGTGCTGTAAATTCAACGTGTTTCCGTTTTATGAAATAAGACTGCTATTTCTCAAATATTTCTTTCTCTAAATTATTATTATTTTGAGAGCTATCTTCGCGCCTTTTTTCTCCTTTTTTTAAGAGTGGGGAGAAGACGAGTTTCTATTTATATATTTCCAAGGTATTTTGTGCATTGAATTACTCACAATAGGGAGGTGACAGACCCAGTGAGTGTCATACTGCTTATCGTGAATTCCCGCTCATAAATATTCAATGTATTTTCACCGTCTTATTGACGGCCGATTAGTCCTTAAAGAGATCTAAATGTCCATAGTGTGGACGAAAGAATTTATTTTGCTTGCTTTTCTTCACGGAGACAGGAAAAGAGAATTATAAAGCCGTCCTGAATCTAATTATGTAAATCTATAGATTTAAAGCGAATGCTTATACACTTTCGTCTCCTTCCGTTTTAAATCGTCTAACGAAAGCAAATCCGCAAATGGTGAAGTACACTCTATTTCACATTCAACCCACCTTTCGTGAGTTGCAGTCGGAAAAAGGACAAAACACAAGTACTGGCATAAAAAGCTATGGACCGTGGTCATTGTGCTTGCTGTTCAAAAGAAATGGAGGCATTACGCTTGACGATCTTACAAAAAAGTGCAAATAGAAACTTTTATTTTTTTTTATTTTTTTTTCCGCAACTGCTTTCACTGAAGTGGTGTCAAGGATAAAAACAGTGCGCATTTAGAAACGTACTTCACGTAAGTGGAGATGGGAAGAGGAATCTCGGACAAAAGACGATATTAAATGTTTTATAATGTGAACCACTATTTTTATCGACTTGTTTTAATTGAGATTTTAGAATAATCCAACTTCTTAAAATAAACTAAATTCTATTAATACGTCTGTATTCAGAGTTCAATATATTTTGTGTGGATGGGATTTCAACTAACGAGAATGATAGTGGAAACAGGATGTTGGTATTTTCCCGAACTCACCCTATAAATAATTTCAAAGGGATGTCGGCTTCAAAGCAAATAATATTAAGGATAGTAATAAGAATAACAAAAATTCTCTCTGCCGCTTTTTTTTTATTCCTCACAGGGAATAAAAAAGGGAAACAGCACTGTTTTAACCCTGTTTATATATTTATACATTTATTTATTTATTTATTTGGCAAATTCTCGGAGGAAAATTGTTGACAGGAGATCAATGATAATGTAAACTTAATCCTGTAATGCTTTTAGAGCAGTTCTGAACCCAGCCCCCCCCCCTTCCCGAGTGTACATATGAGTAAATTGATGATTTATTTGAGAAATCGGTCGGCAGCCTCCTTTCATTATCGCATTACTGTAGTTACCAGTTAGTCCTAAGCAGCATTTATTGGCATAGAAAAATAATAAATGCGGTTTACTTACGTACAAATATTCGTGGAGTACAATCAGTGTGACTTGAAAATGGAGTAATATCAGAACCACACATTAACATAAGGCTTAACACTGCAGATACGGAATCATGAGTTCTGGCGGAACAACACAATGTAATTAGGTCCTAACACCGTTTAGTGAAATATGTAAAAAAATCAACATTGATGAGTAGGATTAGCAACACTACTTCCTACAATATTCATGGCAATGGAGTAGTGCTTATTATTCGGATGCCTGATAGGAGTCTGGGTAACTGCCATCAACTTCGATTAGCAAAAGAGAGACCGAAAAAATCGAATTAATAGATCGAAAGAATCGATTTTAGTCACTTTTTCTACACTTTTTTTTTTTCTCAGCTGGTTACCGAATTAGTCTATCTTGGCGCAGAACCTCCGCAATCATGAAAAACCTAAGAATAGAACATTCACTATTTCATAAGACAATATCAATTAGGGTTGAGAACACGTGATGGTGTCAGTTGTATGTCGTTCTTTCGTAACCCGTAAGCCTACAAATCATCAATAGCACTAAACTGAACTGTCAGAGACCGGCAACAGACCGAAAAAAGGAAGTTAAGCGTCAAAAGTGTTCTTTCGGCTCATTTTGGAAAATTTTTTTGGAATTTTGGAAAAAAGTCGTTAGGGTGTTTATTTATTATTATTTCAAACAGCTGACCTGCTCGGGTGTCTTTCATAACCATACACTTTAGAATAAGGGAGTTATCTTATGACTAAATATATATTCTTGTATGTAAATTGCGCAACCTGACCTCGTTGAGGGAAGGAAAAAACTCACCTTCCAAAGAAAAGTCCTAATAAAGATTGTTCGCGTCTTTAAACGGGACGAACCCTGGTCTTCCCAACCAGAGGGCTTCATGAACCGGCTGAGCTATAGAGGGGCTCAGCATATTTGTTTTCTTTCTGTCTAAGAAAGAGTAAAATGAATGAAGAAATGTGATGAAATATTTCGAAACGTTCTTATATTTCAATATTCATTTCAGTGGTTTGCTTTGTTACAAACAAGGTGATGAAGGAATTCGCAGAATCAATTGAATTCGAATAATTTTAAGTATGAGCATACTGTGACTCATTACTGACAGATAACAGATCTTATACAAAAAAAAAGGGCAAAGAATCATAGAATCGCACTGAAAGGAGTACAAATAAGCATACCAAGAATAAAGCTACACCACGAGATTCCAAATTTTGAGTTTTAATCCTTAATAAATGAGCAAAGAGAACTCCAGTAGATTTTTATTATTACATGACACCTCCAGGGAGTCCAAGAACTCATCGAGGGAGGGCACCTACTCTACGACTCTCTGTCTCCACCAACCGCAACTACCATCATCGTCTACACCAACGCCATCTACCGCCCACAACCACCACCACTAGATTTTCACAGACAATCACAAACATCCATGCCCACGGCGGGATTCGAACTCGCAGCCTTTTGGCTGGAGAGCGCTAACCACTCAGCTAACCAGGCCGGCTGATTGTATTCACTTAATATTATTTGAAGATGACCTCTGATTAAGAAGACCAAGATCTAAATCTAATCTGGGATGTAAGAAGTTTATAAGGCCTTTTCAAATGAAAGCGAGTTAACTGATCTCTTTCAAGAATGGTAAAAAAAATTTTTAATAAAAAAACTCAGGTCTCTTCCCCCCCCCCCCCCATTCTCCTCTTGAAAAGATAAACAGACAACAAAACATGAATATTGTCCGACAGACTACGCAAATAGAATTAACCACTTCGTCGTTACCAAAATTTGTTTTCATAACGATGAGGACTAATATGAAGAACTAAATTACCATAACAAATATTTTAGATATCGTTCATATATACATAAACAAGAATGAAGCATAAATTAAAAGAATATGCTCGAAATCTAGTTGCACGCACATAGCAAGCACGAGAACGATCATAAGCTTACAAGAAGCAATTTATTTATTTATTTTAATGCAAACCCCCACAAACGAGAGATTGGGAACCTATAACACATTAGTGTTACAGATTAGGAAAAAAACAGACATGGAACTTTTCCAAATTACTTTAGGTCGTCAATAAGAAGAGGGATGGTTGTAGTATTCTTATATTGGGCAATGAAACTACTAAAATCTTCAGTGTTTATAATCTGATTTAATTTTACCGATTAAAAGCAAAACTGAATTCCATCGAATAATTTGGGTAAAAATTCCATATACACCAGACGTATAATAATCCGATAGGATACACGCACATACGTGTACAAACATACATATAGAGAGAAGACTTGAATGATTACAGATAGACAAACCAAAAATAGAAGAACTTTAAATTATTTACTTGAAACCTAACCTAAATTGGCTCTATTTAAAAAAATTTAAAAAAATGCGAAATATCAGGTTTAACTGAAATCTATCTTAGGCAGGAATGGCTTTATTATATGCACCCACATTTCAGTATCTAAACCTAGTATACACACGATGAGTTTCAGTTAAAAGAATTCATGACGAGGCTTTACCAGATATTAGAGATGAAAATTCTAAGCCTTCTGAATCCAGATGCGGTCCGAATGGGTCGGAATCCCATTCAGGACTTAAGGAAACTTAATAAGAATTTTTCAACTAAAAATGAGTTAGCTGGCCTTAATATGCGCAGAGTTTTCTCACGTAAATCAAACAAACCTGCTGCAAAAACAAGCAATTTATAAACAGAATACATTTTTCTAGGGTTGTCCTAGAGTTGTCTTAGGTTGAGTTATTGTAGCATGGTCCATCTAACCTATCAACGGTCATCAGGATGGATTCTTCGTATACGCAAAAAACCAAAACTAATTTATTTCGTACCTTAAACTTGTCATAATATTAATGATTCTGTTAGGACAATTACTGATCCGATTACTGGTTTTTTTTCATGAAAAATTTCCACTTAAATAATGAGGAATACCTTTTAAATGACATCAAATATTACTAGAATCGTCGTGTTCAAAACTGAAGGATTTCCATTTTGTTTCTGCAGAGTTTCGTAAACGAAACAGACGCCTTTAAGAAAATGAAGACTAGGTTACGATAACAATCATGCATTGTTATCAGCCTATCTACTCTACATTACTCTAGATGAAATCAATATTCAAGCATGTGAATGCAATCGAGTTGAAACAGAAGAGATGTACAAGGAGTAACATCGGCAATGAAACGAAGGTTGGATTTTTTCTGTAACGCTAACTCAGTGCGCAAACAGCAAACTCCTTTAGAGAAGAAATAACTATTTTCATATGAGTACGAAAACAGTACAAGCCTTGTTGTGATGAGATTAGGGTTAGGAATTATAGTTGGGATGAGATTAGGCCCTTGACTTTCGCATGCATTAATGAACCATATGTTTATCCTTTTCATGGGGTTGGGGGGGGGGGGTATTAACATAGCAACTAAAACATATCCAGAATTACCGGTATCTAATCGGCATAAATCTATATAGAAATATTCCTTTAGTTACAAATATATTTGCACGAAAATTAACTTTACTCTTTCCCCTATCTTAAATAACATAAAAAAGGCAACGTAGAGAAGTGAACTCAAAAGATAAACAAGTGTACAAGAGTAGTTTAAGATATCTTTCATCCATTATGTACCCATTTCTTCTATTTTCTACTGTATCTTTTGTACGCCAGTGTATCCAGATACCTGTAGATACCTGTTTATCTAATGAAAGAGAAGGATGACTTAGATGAACCCGGGGCCACCTAAGTGACCTTCTCTGCGTGTGTTTTACTCTGCATTCTGTTTGATGGATCATTTAATTGAAAGACAACCATCTTTTAGCTGTCAGGAGTATAGCGATGGAGGGATGGTTAGCTCGCGGGCATAGATGTATGTGGGCGAAAAATTACCTTTTACCTGCTGAAAAATAAGAAAGAAACAACAGTAATAAATCTTTTTTTTTTCCAGAGGGCGCTGTGACCTCTCCACTTAGCACCGAACTTCGCATATTATTTACTATATTAATTTATTTATAATATACGAATAATATTTAAAAATAAGACTACCGTTTATAATATTAGTGATTTAAAAGCAGACCAACCACTCAGCATTAACATTTTATATAAACAATTAAAACGAAGGAATCGAATCCTTGATTTATAATTGTTACAAGCATTCAAGGAGTGATCATTGTTTTAATTTGCGTTAATATTAGTTTAGGAAAGAGTGAATTGTTTATTTAGACAAAATGCTAAAATAGAACAAGTTCGTGATTCGAGTCGTTACTGTGTGTAAAGGGGGATGAAAACCTCCGCTGGGTGTTTTAAGTATCAATTTTTTATCGCCATCTTTCCCAGAATTAGAAGCTGTCCAATGTACAACAGATACGACTCGAACGGCTGACGAGGGTCACGGAGAGAGAAGTATAACCGAGGGTCGGTCATTAGTCTGCCAGAAAGAGGCGATTAGAAGGGAAAGGGCCCAACACAAACAAATCGTTAACCAGACTTCCCTCTTAAATTTTCTGCGGTGTCAAGGGTTGATTTATTCTACCAAAAATTCAGTCTACCCCTGCTTCTCGCGACAAGCTCCGTCACCATGACAACAAAAGTGGAGCGTGTTGTGACATATTACCTACTTGCTAGGGTAGACAGGCGCGATAGGCTTACGAAAGTGCACGCGGTATAGGGTCGTGTGGTGAGCTGTGAGCCTACTGGTGAGTGGCTGTAATGGGGTGGAACCTCGCCAGGATGATGAACGACTGTCGGCTCTCCATAATATACCATCTGTCCCTTCAGTCCTGCGTGGACAATCATGCTCAAACCCCTTCCCAGAGTATTTTTTTTTTAAGTCACACTGAGAATATTCTTCAGGAACACCACTTTTAAAACTTATCGAACTAATATGGATCAAGCAGTCACATACTTTGTCTGTTTGTGCTATGTTTCCATAGCATTGCTTTATTTATTTATTTATTCAGATTTTCTGCGAATTAAAAGATGCGACGAAACAGAATTTTTATGAAAAAGACAGAACATTAATCTATTTGTTGCTGATACAGCACGTAGTAAAAATTTAAAATAAATTAAAAAAATAAAAATTGTTAGTATCACACTAAGAGTTGAGATTTTAACGTCAAGATGGAAATCTCTACATGTAAATAATGATTTTGGAAATGAAAGTGGTCATATCAGTATAATTTAGAACCTTGATTATTTTTCATTCGCATTTCATATAAAAGTTATTATAATTTTGATTATTTTTAATTATAATAATTTTGAAGTAATTGTTATAGTTCCGATACGCTTTGCATCGGAACTATATAATTTTATCGTACTTTATTTGGCACTAATAACTGCTTCACAAAGTTACGATCATAGTAATTTTATTATTATTTATAATTGACTTTTAAGTACTGTTTAACTTAAAGGAATGTGGTATTAAATTCAACTGGTAATCCAGAGAAGGAAAATTATTTATCCACCCCTCCCCCTCCAAAAAAAAAAAACATTTTCCCACTTTATATATGAAATTGCATAACAAATTTATTTATTATATGAAATACAAATACTGTTGTTGCCTTAACTCTATCTCTCTCCACGAGGAGACCAGGGACTCATCGACGGAGGTCTCTTTTAGACCATATCATACTTAGGTATCTATCATACTTCTTGAAAATATTCACCAAAGACACACTCGCAATCTCCACTGGCGGCTTATTCCATTTACTCACCGCACATCATGAAAAGAATATGGACTTCACATGCTTTCTGATCACACCCTTATTTGGGTTCGAGCTGCAAAATTTCGCTTGAATCTATACTATAAGATTCTCTTACCAGCGTGTATGTTTTTATCTTGTCTCCTCTCTCTGTCTTATATATCTCAAACGTTGAACGCTACACGCTTTCGGTTTATTTTCATACGAAAAGTTCCAAGGCTGCTGTACGCCCACAGATATGAGACCATTCGACACTTCTGCGCATGTCAAAAGAAGAAGAATCTATTCTGATAATAGGGTAATCAATCCGTCTTGTGGGGTGAGCTGTTTATTATTACACGTTGGAAAATTAACTTTTCTTTTATGAACATTGTAGTTTTTAAAGTAGCAACTATTTTGCTTGTGTAACAGTTGAAAATTTTACGTTTAAAGCATGATTTCGAGTGTTGGTGACCAATTCATGCATTCTTTATTTCTTTCTCCCCTTCATCATGAATTGACTATTCTTGGCACAAAGCCAAGGTCGGTTCTACGAAGTGTGGGCGTACAATATATGTTATGATGGTTATCTGGTGCTGAATCTTTCCAACAGTCCAAAATGCATAATCTTCATGGAACTCGGGTGATCATATCTGGGCACAGTAGTCAAGATATGGTCTTAATAAAGATTCGTAAAGCGAGAAAATAACTTCTTTATTCTTCAGTTACTGTTCGCTTCAACATGGCAGTTATCCGATGATGTCTTAACCACCTTCGCAATGTAGCCTCTACACTTTAACTCAGTGTCTATTATCAATACCTCCAGGTCTCTGGCTTCATCAACCACTCATCAAATTCCCATTAATATAATACTCAGTCTTCAGTCCGAAATGCATAATCTTACACTTAGTAACATAAACTGCCACAGATTAACGTTTTCCCATAGAAACAGTCTGTTCACGTGAGCCAGCCTGCAAGTATTCGATATGTCTCTTATCACGCGTCCAAATTATGCATCAACAGCATATAACAGATTGTTTCCCTTCAGATCATTCTCAATTATATTAATAGACAACTTAAACAGAAGGTAGATTTAATACCGAATGGACATTTACTAAAAGAAATAAGCAAAGGAAAAAAAAATATTAAGAGTATGGAAACTCGAGATAAGCAGAATATTATAAACATCTATTTTAAATTGATGTATCGTACAAATTAGTGTTTTAATAAGATACTAATTCATATTTGGAACACACTTTTAAAAAAAAATCGATAAGCAAAACCGTTGGGAACACATAATTAAAAATATTTATTTTATAATACGAATTCAGTACCTTACTCGGTAGAGGGCGTCCTTCTGTCCATTACATTTTCTGAAATGAACAAAACAATGCGTCAGTCGTGTGTCTAAATGGAAACCTTTTTTAATATACCAGAAAAATGATTTTATAATTGTACTCATTAGTTCTTTCCGTTTTAACTTTAATTCTAAATTTTTCACACATCTTTTTATTATAAAAAAACATACTTGTAATTATGAGGTTTTTTTTTTCAATTTAGCGTTAATTATTCTTAAAGCTTTCATATAATAAAAAATATAAGGTATATTTGTTTATGAATAATTTAGACGCGATTACAAAATCAACAAGTTAGCCAAATCAGCATATCTTTACATAATAATTAATACGTCAACTTTGTTAAATTTTGTTTTATTTTAGATTATTATTTAAGATTTAAAAAAAAAAAATCTAATTTTTGTCTGAAAATGAAGTAAAGAATACCAGTGTTGTAGATATATGTACAAACCGGTGTTAGACACCTTAAGAGAACAAGAAGGAAGGAAGCTTTCTAAGCTTGCGCAACAATTGATAAGCTATAGAAGAGAAGTTGGGGGGGGGGGATGTGGAAAGAGGTTAACATTAGTCTCGAGCTCAGCTGTCATACAGCAAAGAAAGTCCTATCGATTCATATGTCAGTAACAGATTTAAGGAAGAGTTTGCCGAAACGCCACTGAACAATCGGACAAATACCAGTAGTGAAAGGGTTTAAAGTTCCCTCGGAGCCTTCCGATAAATGTTCGATGGAGGGATGACTAGGGTCTGTAGCGTTATGCGTTGAACAAATACCGGAATCTCTGCTTCGCTTGTTGTCGACTCTAACTGACTAATGAGATATAGATTTAATCAAAGCCCGAGCTGGGCTAACGACACCGCCTTGGCAGTCGTTTTTCACGGCACGTGCGAACAACAATTCGATTCCGATAGTATGGCCGTCTTATCTGTCAAAGACGCCACCAAGAAGGCTGTGAAAAGAAGCCTTCTCGACACCTCGGACGAATTTTTATCTTTCCTGGAGGATTATTAATTCACTCTCTGTGTTAGCCCACACCGTATCTCTATCGGCTGTTCATTGATATGCTAATTACGGAAGCCATCCTTAATGACTTCCACTACGCTTATTGTGCACCCTGCCGCAGGGGGTGCTGTTACTAATGCCACTCACTCGTGCACTTTGTTTCACCCAGAGCTGGAAAGTTCTGGGCCTTTTTCTACTTATTACACCGGCATCTGCATGACAATAGCAACGGTCATTCTTAGACACATCGTAGCTTTTCCCGGGGAAATATTTCTAATTTGCACACATGTTATAAACTTTGCATAGCCTCTTGTGTATGTGCGCGCACATACGCTACTTGATGCACACAGAATCGGAAAGAAATAACTTATAATGAGTTTCTGCAAAATTTTTAACTATGTTTATTCAACAAGCGTATTGTTTGCGCGCTAGAATGGTTTGCGTCGTTCTGGTAACGTAGGTGGTTTGTTTGCACAGCAGAAAAATTATTTCTAATACCTACTGTTACCACTGTATTTGCAATGGTCAAAGAATTAACATACACACACATATATATATATATGATGGACTGTTTTAAGTTACTATAATCGATCAATTTGCGATAGTTTCTTATACTGTATTAGTATTAACGAACTTTATTTGTAATTCCTGACATGTGTTGCATGTATTAAATGTGTTTTTAAATTTAATTATTTAATAATAAATTTAAATTTATTTAATCTTGAAATACTGTAAATTTCTAATTTCTCGTAAGCAGAAACAAACAGTGCTTTAGCTCAGTAAAGCGAATAAAACAGATCTGTATTTCTTTCTCTACAGGTCTCGCGTGAACCCTTGTAACTTTTTTTTTTGTTCAACTCCAAGTAATACTGGTAAACAGCCATGATTAATTTTAAAGTCAATGTTCACGAGATTTATTTTTTGTGTTAATTTTTTCCGCTTTTGTTTTCGACGGTAGATAAAAGTGGGTTTAGTGCGATCCTTTTAAAATCTTCTGTCCGGTAAAAATGGAATATTACCGTTTCGAAATATCTGAAGTGTGTTTTCAGGCTTGCAAAAAATGCAAAAAAAAAAATTCTTGGTATTAAAAAAAAAAGTAGGAGTGGACTGAAAATCATATTCTCGTGTAAAACGTTAGTGTACAGAATTTAGACTAAGATTTAACTCTATAGAGGAAATTACGGGGTTCTAGTAAGATTCCTTTTGAAGGGCATTTAAGATTTATTTTTACTATTTTAGTTTTTTTACCTTACTTTCTAGAATTTTAAACTGTTTTTGAAAAAACAAATATTACTTTAAAAATTTATTTTTCTGTCGGAGGTTATTTTATTTATTTAATTTTTTTGTTACTATATTACTCCTATGTGAAGTTCATGTGCAAGAGGAAACGGAGTGCTCCTTTCATCTTTCGTGTATGTGTGTGTGTGTGTGTGTGTTTGTATTCCGGAGTGGGAGTGTTGTTAGACTGCTTTTGATAACCAACATTAGTCGTTCATTTGCCAAAGTAATTTCACTGACAATTTATTTTTAAGCTCATATGTTGGTTAGATATCTCTGAAGCTTTTTTTCTTCTTGCGTTTGTTTAATGCCTGTCACATCTTTTATTTTTCTCCTTTCTTTGTATCTCCTTTTGCTTGCCTTATGTCATCCAGTTTTTACCTTTTGGTATTTTTGTTGCTCATTCCCAATTGGAATAACAATTCGTCTCGATGTCTGAAGTGCTTCGGAGTCCTTCTCGGACTTTTTTTTTTTTTTTTTGAATCTAGCTCCCAGTCACGAAAGATTTATTTTTATAAA
The DNA here is from genome assembly GCF_054136105.1 of Typopeltis vanoorti. Lineage (NCBI taxonomy): Eukaryota > Metazoa > Arthropoda > Arachnida > Uropygi > Thelyphonidae > Typopeltis > Typopeltis vanoorti. The sequence goes on from NC_143562.1 coordinate 37,675,264, forward strand.
CTATAGTACATTCGAACCGTGGGTGGGTAAGGATTTTTTTTTTTCCATTTTATTAATCTTACATATATTTTTACATAATCTGGAAACCTTGTTCTAGAGACCAAAGATGCAACTTTTTCAAGTCGCTTCATGCCTCCAATAAGCGGGGCGGTGGTCTCACACCGGGCGATGAAATTCATCTCCCACATAAAGATAATCACAAACGTCCATGCCCACGGTGGAATTCGAGCCCGCGATCTGTTGGCTGGAGAGCGGATATGTTAAACCACTCGGCCAACCAGGCATCGATCTGCTTGCCTTTTACTATTTTGATTGCATGATCCATTTGCGAGAGTAGGCTTGGTTCTTTCAAGCTGGGCTTTAACCTACTTGACTTCCTCTTTGCTTCTTTTCAATTTCATCTTCTCTAGATTTCAGTATCATAATGTATCAGAATATTATTCTTTCCCAGCGTATTTCCTATTTATTTTTTAATGAAAAGCGCTGTTATATATATATAAGACACAGCAGTTATTTTAACTATTTATGTCCGGACCTTGATGATTAGTTTCTTTGCTTGTCACGTGTTGGCAGTGTTTTCCAACCGCTGGATTATGTTTTTTACCGCGGCATTCTAAAAAGCGTACAAGATTATTTACTAGTCTTGTCTGGTTCGTGATCCTTCATCGCTGCGATTTTCTAAATATAGTACGGCGAACTTTTAAAGTATTAGTATTTAAATATAATTTAAACACTAATTTATACTTACCTATTACTAAGAAGTTATAGGTAAGTATAAACGTAGTAATGGAAGGAAGGAAGATCTGAAATACTCATACTTGTACAACGATCGGCCGGATTTACCCGTGAGCTAGAGAAGTTTAGGGCCTCGCATAACAAGGGCCTTCGCCTCGGTATGGATAAAATAAAATAAAATTCACAGAGTAGAGGGAGGCCTCTTAAAAGTTAAAGCCTCAAGGGTCACAACTGCCTTAAAATATGCATGCGTAAAAGTACAAAAAGCAAATCTAGACAGATAGAAGGTCTGCGAGTATCGCGGATTATTATTTATCGTTTTAATAACTTCTAATTAGTTTCTTAAATTGTTGAATAATTAAGATTACGAAGATTTTAAATGAAAAACAATTTCGAATAAATGCCACAAAAACGGGAACGCTTCGTAAGTAGTTTTTCCCACTTCGGATCCTATAAGTAATATACTTAGTAATTCATCCACGAAAGGTCGTAAACCTATGGCACGACAGTACCGTGGGTTGGATGAAGGTTAGATAATCCGCAAATTCTGCTCCAGAGACCAAACAATAATATAATTAGTGTTAATAATTATATTGCCAATATTATATATTAATTAATATGTAATTATATAATACATATATTTCAATAAATCACTTTTACCAGAAGATTATAATAAAACCTTTAAAAATTAAGTATATGTTTTTTTTCCTTTATATGTAGTACAGGAGCATCAAACCTGCGAAAGAAACAAATATCTAATGTTAAGCAAAAGAAAAAGAAAAAAAAAACGTTTTCCAATTTTATGTTGACATTTATGTAGCACGCAGTGCTTTGTGATTTCCTATCAGTACTTACTTATCAATAGTTTTCGATTTTTCAAAAATTGCCCGAAAAAAAAAATACTAACGAGTACCTGTGCACTACATTTTTTTTTTTTAAAGCAAGCTGTCATATAAGAATTTCGAGGTATAATAATTCTAAACAAACTGAACTCCGCTGCTTAACAACAGCTTTTTTTTTTTTTTTTGTATTAAGCTGAATAGACAAACCAACTTGTGAACAATTAGCATCGTTCTTAATCATGATTTTTAGTTAGTTTTAATACTAAAATATACAGAAGTGAATTACAGAGGTTCTGAATACTAGTTTGCGGCCAGTATTTAAGTAGGTTTAAATTACACATTGCTGATAGAAATAAAATCCAATTAAGTCATAACAAAGATGTATAAAAATAAGTAATGAACAACTGTTCGTACCGCTGGTCTAGTTAACTATCAATCACTAAAAAACAAACCACACCTGATCATTTTAGTTCTAATTGACCCCGATATCTAGTGTGTGTGTGTGTGTGTGTGTGTGTGTTTATCCGTTCGATTATTCTGATTAAAACAAATTGATCGTATGTTGAATAATTTGTTGAGCTCAAATGACACCTGATTGCTGTATTCAACATTTTTTGTTCTCGCCAAGTTGATATTGATATCGGCAAGTTTATGAGTAGTTGCCATTACAGGAAGTTTTCGGACTTTGAGTCCAGTTAATATTTATTATCACTTTAGACATCTAAATGTTTCAAGCGCTGATAAACGTCAACTAATTTCGAATTAAATACAATATACCGACCCTAAAGACATCCAAACCGTTTCTAATTTTTGATTATCTAATACCATTGGTATACATCATCACGCGCAATTGTGCACGCAGAAGATGCGTGTTCGTATATAATTAATGTCCATAAAATGCATTTAAAGTGAAAATAATAAACCGAAAAAATATGAAAAAAGATTGCATCAAATTCTTTCAAAGAAACTATTTAGTATATTTACATTTAGTGTGTTTACCACATAAGATTGCTATTCTAAAGCTCTTCTTGCAGTATCTTCATTTAACAAAAAAAAAAGTTCTTGAAAAGCTGCCAATCTCTGGCCTAGCCCCTAATTTCTATAGCAAGTCCTAGTCGGTATAAGAACTAATATATGAAATATATCCGCGCGGTTAGCCTAGTGGCTTTGCGCTTCGCAACTTAAGTTCGATTGTCTTAGGTTCGATTCCTGTCAACGACGAAAGAAGCTCAAGGATCTGCCATAGCCAAGTTAGCCGGTCTTGGGCGTGGAACAGCAGGGTTTTCTCCGCCAGTTTACTGGTGTTTTTCACCCTACAAGCAGGCAAACCAGTCCCATGAACACACACACGGATTACAGTCAGGAATACTGACCCAGTCATAGGTCCGATTCGTCAGCCGGAGCCCGGATAAAATTTTGGGAGACTAGATGGTACCGTGAACTCCCGTAAAAAGGGAGAACGCTGTATCATCACACGGAATTTATTTATTTATCTGAAACATCTGTTAGAATAGTGGCATCGATTTACTTTTCGTTTTAGTAAGGACAGTTAATTTTATCAATTTTTAAAACCAGGCAAACCGGCCAAGAGAATACACGCAACTGATAGACAAAAAATGCATTATAACTGATAGCTTTATATTCACTTAATAAGATGGTGCCGTACCTAATGTATGGACATCATACACTAACTAAATAATACGCTTATTAACTAATTTTGAGGACTTATTTTCCCAAAAAATTCTATTCTAATAAGTGTACATATGCATAAAAATTAAAATATAAATAAAAGGTAGCAAATTCTGAAAACGGGAATTGTGGAAAAAGACAGACATTTCCATCTGAGTTTGAATATACAGAAATGACAATATACCGTATTTACGCTAAACAGTACATCACCAAACTATGAGAGTGTCAAATATGAGGGTGTCTGAGCAATGCACGTTTGAATAGCTTTATCTCATTTATTAAGTTATTTTTCAATTCGTCGAGATATTTGTTTTTTGATATGTAATATAAATAACTCTGGGCCAATATGTGAGACACAGAAGGCTTTTAAACAAAAACTTGCCTGAACCACTTCTTAAATAATGAAAATTATTAATGTAGCCACTTGATGTACTCTTTATTATGAATTAAATAACGCTTAGCACGTGTTAAAAAAATTACAGAATTTATTAACTCGTGCATGCTTTATTAACTTCCACGTGCTAACCGTTATTTAATTCATAACAATGTCAACTGCGCGTTTCTTAAAAGTAGTTGATCTGTTACGTCAGTATACCAGGTTGAATTTATTGCGAACGCGTTCTTATTCAAAACGAATCTTTTTTTTTTTTTGGCGATGTTCTTCCGAATTTAAAAAAAAATCTTCCCACTTGTAAATGTATTTGTGGGATTAATTTGTGAAATATGTGTTTTTCAATATTTAAGTATTCGTTTTTTTTAAAAAAAATAAATAATATTAAAATCAAAAAGGTACATTTCCGATTAACATTCATAAAATGGTAAAACTGCTCACTCACGTCTTTAAATATGATTTTTTTTTATCAATTCCAAAAATATTTTATACACATTTCTGAAAAAATTATAAATGACACGCAAGAAAAATTTTGAGAGTTACAATGCTAATCCATTAATCTGAGCTGCATGTAAAATTAACTACAAAAAGGGAAAAATCACTTAAAAAAAACCTCTTAAGTGACTCGCTACCGAGCATTGCAAAAATATTAACTTCGTGTCAATTCTTTTTCACGTTCTAGATAATGACCTGAAGTAACTAATGCAGGTCTTCGATGAATGTTTGCCGTATTATCAGCGGAATACTCTTATGAACAGTGTATCGGCAGGTAGCCTTCACTCAAGGACTGACTTAATATGCAACTTACGACTCGCGTTACGTGATGGTTGTGGTCATGAAATATGTTTTAAATTATTTACCGTTTGGCAAGTTATACGCGCTACTAATGACAATAAAGCCGTGTTTATGTTATAGAATTATTCCGTGGTCAGTTGATATATGGCCTTAACCCAGCAACCAGACTCTTCTCGCTTGTTTAAATTTATCGAAGTTAGTTAACAATGAAAGTTTCAATGCACACGTGCTAATTGCGAAAAGCAAAAAAAAAAAAAAAAAAAAAAAGTCCCATGGATGAAAAATAATAATAAAGCGCAGTCAGCAAGGCGACAGAAAACGTGCAAATAATTGCCTACTTTGCTTTATTTAACCCTCTTATGGCTGCTTAAAAAGGTTAAATGAGGCAGAATTAAATTTAATGAAACTTTATATCCACTTTACAAACTATATAGAGACCGGAGAAGGATGAGATCAGGTTGCAACACACGCAGTTAAACACATATAATGTATTGCTTCCTTTCTTAAAAAAATTATAATAAATAAAAAAAACAGCCCATACGTTCCAATATGAATCACGTGCTGTTACAAATATACATTGTTTAGATTATTATTAACAATGTATCAACTATAGGGAGAGTTTATTAGTCTTCTGTAAACTGCTTGTATTCTCTGGCTTCTTTGCGAGATGAGAAACACGAGATTCGACGAGGAAAAATCTCATGCTACTTCCCTAATAGACCTGTTAATTCACCTTCTTGTTGGAAAGCCCTTATAAAGGGTCTTTCTCATCTTAGACAAGATTCCAACCAAGGATATTGTCACCACCGGCTTTCTCTACGAAGGCGGTGAGCTGGCTTTCTTCAGTAGCAAATAATTAGAGTGAACTGAATAAATCGGATTGGTTAGCAAAGAAAGTGAAATATTTGTTTCTACAGTTTGAGCTCTAGCTTGTTTTAAATTTTGTAAAAAAAAAAAAAAACAATTCATTTCATCAAGGAACACAGATTTCCAACTTGGGATGGAAATCTGTGTTCCTTTTATGCGGTTGCATCTTTCACATTTTTACTTGTAAATTATTATCATCATGTTTTTTGAATACGAGTATACATTGCTTTAGGTGCAACCAGACTTTTAAGAACTCATTATCCTTTATATCACATTCTATCTCTCTCTCGCTCCCGTCTTCTCTTATATCATTCCAAAATAATAATATGAATAAATAAAAATTAAATGTCATGTCCAAATTTTCTGATTTAAAAAATTTTTTTTAGTTTTTTTTATACTTACAACCTCAAAAAAAGTACGATGGCCAGTGCTGCCATCTGGCGGAAGAAAATAATCGAGTCGGTTTTTTTTTTTTTTGCAATCGTTAATACGTCATTGGATTACTTTTAGGGGGGGGGGTAAAATTTGAAAGCTTGAAGCTAAAGAAAATACTCTTATAAAGTTTAATATTTGTTTCAGATTATGTACTAGACGCAAGTTGTTTGTTCATAGTAACCAAAGTTTAACTTTAAGAAGGGGGGAAAAAAAGCGTTTAATTTTAGAAATAATTGACTTTGAAAATGTCTGCGAAAGAGATAGTAAAAAAAAAAAAAACCTGACGTTTTGGCTAATAACAGTTCCCCCACTGCCTTTCCCCTTCCTTTCCAATATCCCCTGTTAAGTAAGCGACAATGTGCTTGTTCTTAACGTAGCGACACGGTTTCTTGGAATCCGCGATGACAGCGATTTGTAAACTCCCGCGCACCTAGCGTCAAGAAACAACGACATGAAACACCCCAGCCCAGCGACAAGAAACAACCTAATTAGCGTTCATTATCAAGGGACGCACTACTAATTACGAGATACAAGTCAAGAAGCTGGCAAAACCAGCCCCGAGGATGGTGTACATATTACTAACTAAGCTAAGGATAGCCTGTCTCCCGAACAAGCTCTTTCGGACCCCTTCCCTCCCTCCCTCCCATCCCTCAACCGTCCCTCGGTTAGATAACATGAAGATCTCGGTTAATTGTCAGCATTTTTAACAAATGAAGTGGATATTTAGTAAAAGAAACTCATCGAGACTTAAATATTCGTTAGGACGTTTCGACTATAAGTTTCCAGTCTTCATCAGATAAAAAATGTGTCACTAACTACCTATTTTCGGAAAACTAATTGCTTAGTTGATTCATTACTAGTAGTGAGTTTGAAAAAAATAAAAATAGTGTTATTGTATACAGTATTTAACAATGTCATTTACAGATACCCCCCGAAGGCTCAAAATTAATCTTACAGAGAGTGAACTTTACGAAGAGATAAACCGTTTTCGTTTTTTTTTTTTGTTTGTTTGTTTGTTTGTTCCCTTATCCGATCAATACGAAGGTGAGTCAATCATAAAATTACATCAACCTTAATGCGTATATCCCGTTTTCGGTTTAGAGGAATTTATATTCGTATATAATTTATCCGATTTTTTTTGAGGGGAAGAAGGTTCGGGTGTAATAACAAACCTCTGTCATGACTGCAAATATGAGTACCTCCTATCTTTATTCTTCTCGCGTACTGTACTTTGTTTACGCAACTCGATCATATTTCAAGGAATTCGAGAGTTGGATTCTCCTGTCATTTTTATGCTATAAGCTTTCGAAAATATATGACTAAGCCTAAACTTTACAACCATAAGGACAAGCTATCGTTAAAACAAGGAAACCAACACTTTAAAAAAAAAAAATGTTATTTAACGAAACAAGTCATAATGGTTGAAAAATTCTTTACGATAGACTTCAAATGTGCAAACTAGACTGAGTTTATTTCATAGAAGAAGAAAAATTAACGAGTTTTTATGAAGACTGTTCTCACGACGTTCTATGTTTGAGAAGATATAATGGGTTAATACTATGAAACTATGTTTAACCACAAGCATTAAATTAACCATAGTCTTAAAGAGCAGTAAAGCACACTGAAACCAGCTGAAAAACAAAAACCAGTACATCTCAGAGAATCATTGCCAGTTCTTTGCTTAACCCTGTTTCTGATCAGCTTACGTGCCTTGTGGTTTCATCATTAACAACTTAGCCCTAAAACAAATGAGAATTGTTGATATAAACAGCGAAAAGAATGAGATGTTAATGATAACTGCTAACGATATCATTTTCCCAATTCCTTTGGCTTTATTACAACTGTTGTGCTAATGAATGACGTCATTCTTGCTGAGTGACGTCATGGTGGCTTTCATTTGTATCAAATGCCTCAGATGCCTGATATAATATTCTACTAAATAATTTCGTAGTAAACCAAAACTGAAAAAACTACCAAAATTGTTTTAGTCCCGATCTCAAATGTTATCCGTATCTGTACAGATAGAAGGGATATTGCAACTTTAATAAGTGTTTACTATTCATGCACCTTTTTTTTTTTTATTGGCGTGTGTCCTTAAACTGTGAGTTTAGTTGAGCTGTTTGCTTAACAAACTCTAATTTGTAGTCTTGTTTAGTTTAAAATTTTAATTTTACCTTCCGTAAGTTGGGATGTATTCTTATCACAATATTTCCTAATGGTATACTAATATCGTGAAAGAAAATATTAAAGAAGTTAGTGTGTTCTTAAGATTCTAATGTTTCTTTATTTTAGATCCGTTTTATTGGATTCTAGCACATGCGCACAAAAGTTGAATCAACTGCAGATATCAGAAAAACCAATGTTAAGATTTGAGTTTTCTTTAGTTGTGCTGAAGTTTTCTTTAGTTGTGCTGCAGTTTCCTTCAGATTGTGAACTGTATTTGTTCCATATGCATTGATATTTTAAAGACTTGGTTGTTGTTGTTGTTTTCTTCTTCTTTTCGTTGGAGTATTAATAGCATTTTAATTTCTTGTTTCAAGCTTTTTTTATAACAATACGATTCGCAATAAGATAAAGGCCATGAATGGCTAAGAAAGCTGGCGTAGGCACTAAAGACTAATTAAATCTATCTTAACCATACACTTTAAAAACCTACGAGTGCAATGTAGTATATGGATCGGATCTGGTTTATCTGCAGACAAAGCATCAATCACGTTATTATTATTGTAATTTTCCCTCGGTATTTATTATTGATTGCTACTTCTCCAATAAATGTAAATTCGATAAATATAAATATTGCAATACTAATGAAGATAGTGAATTCTTGGAGTTTCTTGTATCTACTAACGTTTCTACCCCCTCATCTCCTTTTAATTTCATCCCCACTTCAACCCGTCATGCCTCCCCTTTGTGGTAATGCATTTCCACAGCGTCTCTCCTAACACTCCACTTTTCCCCCATCATGAGGTAGTCTTGAAAATAAAATATATTTAATGAACGATGAAGCGGCCTTCAAATTAAGATGTTGGTCTTGATGGGGTGAAGGGGGAAGAGTGAAAATATCTCGCCGCATGTTCCTCGGCAAGCCAACCAGGATTTACTGAGTTCATCTCATAACCATCACATTAGGAGAAATTAAAGAGAAAACTATGCATGCATCATCACTCATCATTTGCGATAAACGGCTCCTGAAAAGATGGTGTTGGGGGTGGGTAAGAGACGAGGGGGAGATTGTGTGCGCGCACACACACACACACACACGAAACCTTTCTCTAGAAAGAACAGCGCGATCGGTAAAGCAGCGCACACAAAATTAATGAAACGCTGGCGATGTTGCGGAAAGTCAGGTGACCAAGTTTAAGTAACATCCGATTATCGTTTCGGGGGCTAATCAATCAGAGTTTCGCCGCCACGGAACCGACAAAGAATGCATCGACGATGCCGTAGTAAATATTCGAAAAGGAGAATTTCAAAATTGGTTTTTTTGATTATTGTTTTTGCTTGGAATTTTTTAACTGAATAAAAAAAACAAATTGGATGGGTATTGACGTATGTGTGTGTGTATATGTATATATATATATAATTATGTTCAACTATATTTATATATCTGCATGTATATAGGAAGGAGATGTTTGTGTCACTAAAGATTGGAGTCAGACTCAAAGCTGACATCACCACGCCATTATAGAGCAGATAACATCGCTTTCCCTATTTCAGTCATCTCTCCTTTCTCCCTCTGACCCATGTACCCCCGTCCTCTCCTTGCTCCATTGTCTATTGTCAAGTTGTCCAGCTGGGAGACGATAAACGGCCTCATTAGGTCACTTTGAGCCCCTCGTTATTGCGATTCTGTGTGCTATTTCAAAGGATTCTGGTCCGGACTGCATCGTTATCTTGCAATTGCAATACAAACCAACTATTCGATTGGGTGCTTCTATTGATCATTTGGCACACTCCCTCGCGTTTCCGGTCATTCCCACTTAAATCCCTGGACGCCTACTGACCATAGGGGGACTAGTGTGGGAGAGGGAGGAAATGGGAGGGTTGTGTATTTTCGGAAGCATCTCCTCGTATCTCATCTTTACAAAAATTTCATCTTTAACTAATGTCCTCCAAAACGGGCTGCTTAAATGCGATGCTTTTCCTTTTACCTTGTGTATTCTGTCGCACTAACATTCTTTTATTTTCAGTTTATATCATCTTTCCCTGCTATGATATATCAATGCTCATTACTGTAATTCTGTTATTAGGATGTGGGGGCCCAATTTCCTACTCGTATTATAGACAAGTCAACAGAAATAGCACAGATCGAGTAAGAATATGAATAAAATTCACACTAAAAACACAATATCAATAGAAAAAGAAAGAATTTGGATATAATAGAAAAAGAAGATAATATGAAACATTATCTTCCATTCTACTCATAAGATACTTGACCGCTTTGATCAAGCGGATAGCGTAAACGCTCTCCAACCAATAAAACATGGTATGTAAGAATCACATCGTGGGCATGGATGTTTAGTGAAGGTCTTTAGATTGAAGATGAAGTTCACCGCCCGATGTGAATTACCAGCGTTCATTGGAGGCCTTAAGTGGCTTAGAAGACAGATTAGTTAACAGATTAGCTAACTCTTAACCCACAAATACTTATACTAATATTAGTACTATATTTGTGAATTATTGTACTAATTGCAATGTATTGTACTGATTTAAAAAGTACTGATACAAATGAACTATTGGTTTACAAACTTTCGTGGCTATAATTCATATATAAAAATACCTGTAGGTATTTTTATATTTTAGTTTGAATAAATCATATTTGTAACACAGTATTGAGTTAGCAACGTTTATGACCTCGAATCGATGAAGAGGGAAAAAGGGAGGTATTAGCGTGTAAAAACATTTAAGTTAAATATAATTTTTAGTTTATAATTAACTGTAAATCATTCTAATCCATAAAGGATCCAAAGAACAATCGTAAGCACTTCATTTAATCAGTTGCATGTGCTAAATGAAGTAAGGAAAATTCGGGTAACAATCCAACTGAAAGTAGCATGTTAACAAATCAGATCATTACTGATCAATAGATGGGGCTGTTTAAATGTGTTTTGAGGCGCCTTTGTGAGATGAAAAGTTATGAATTATTGATCAGATAGTTTGGAAATATGAACACACACACACGAAGTGTGTATACCACATGGTTACAGAGTGATATTAGACTAATAATTTTCTAAACAATAATATTAACCTAAAGATATAATTCACTTTCTCTTTCTATTTATAATTGGATTTATATTACAATTAATATTGCATTTATATTGCCTTTTAACCGTATATTCTATTCATATTGTATTGCAGTTTATTTTATGGTCTTCATACTGTCTTTTTTAAATCATGTGTTCCGTTTAAAATGTCTTTCATGCTCTTATGTATTATACCTTCACGCTATTTCTTTACAGCTTTCTGCTTATTAAAATTTTAAATTATATTAGTGAATTTATACATCGATCTATGCATTATCAGTTGTTTTATACATGCGAAGTTAAAAGTAAACGGTTTATTACTTATTTTTATATTTTGCATAGAAATGAGCAGTAGTTCGACTGTTCTGTGTAATCATCTTACGAGTTTTAACATAACCTAACTGCATATCGTCTATAAGTGACGATGTAATCTGACAACAAAAAGTCAAAATCTGAGTTACAAAGTGTTTTTGCATTAGCGCTGTTTTTTAAGGGGAGGGGAGAGGAGGGGGAGGAGATAGGAGGGACTCTTAGTTTTGTTAATGCTATACAGTTGCTAGAGGTTTCTTTTAATGATAGAAAGCATCTATCTTTTTTTTTTTTTTTAGGTAAAAACGCCGACTCGCTTCTATTTCTTTTCCCCCTCCCCTCCTCTTTACCCAGCGGAGAGGAGATAACAGCTTTCATCCGCTACAACTTGGCAAAACTTTGAACGTTGTCTGCGGAATTCCCTAACCTCCAGGGGTAACAAGGAACGTTTTTAAGATGTCGGCTTTTCGTTCATCAAAATGCCATTTGTCATCATACAGCAATGCCGACAGGCTAACAGACATATAGCCTCTCTCTCTGTACTGCTGGGTAGAGACTTCTATTTTCTCCTTTCTATTCAACTTCAGAGAGAAGGAAATAGTAAAGTTTTGATAAAAGATGTGTTCGCTTCAAAGTTGCTTCTTTTATTATAAAGCGATAGTCCAATAGGACTGCCGACCAACTCCGAGATTTCTTGAAATATGTGTTCTTTTGATATCGCGCACATCTTTAATGTAGTCACTTTAGAGAATTTAACCGCATGTTATCACAGTAGCTAACTCTAATATCTCGCTAGATGGCACTTTTAGTGTTTCCTCTTGAATGTAAATTTCTGTTTTTGAATATGTAAATTTAGTTGTTCTCATCCATTCCGACAACAGACTAAGTACGCTCGCGTTTTAAGTTGGTTAAGTAACTAGTGCCACCTGGCGGATTTTACGTACTTGACTCCAGAAAGGAGTAAACAGGTTATCTTTAATTAGGAGGTTAAAATACGATAAGATTCGAGATTTGTGGGAAGAAGTAAAGAATCGGAAAGAGAATAAACTTACTAAACACTAACAAGAAATTCGTTCGGTGATTTTTATTTGGCCAAACAAATAAGTCCTTGTCCAAGACTACACAGTCATCTTAGCAATATCTGACTTTAATTATGGTATAAGAACGTCTTCAGCTTTGTTCATTTTATTTGCTTCTGTTTTTCTTTTTTTTTTGGGGGGGGGGGACTCCACAAGCAACTGATTTGAATGGATGTTTTTTGGGTAATGAAGTGAAGCAATAAAACAGGGCAGGAATAAATACATGAGGATTAGATAAGCGAAATGGGCTCTAACCATTCAGTGGACATCGATTCCTTAATGACTGGTTGCTATTATAATAAGTTAATGTTTATTTTTGGATGCCATTCGACGTGTGCCTCGTCAGCAAACAAGAGTATCCTATTGAAAATTTGCAAATAAATGAGTGTGTTCAAGTAAATCTTTAGTCAAGTATTTCAAAATGTATTTGAAAGCAATGACTGATGGGTAATATTCTGTACGAGTTTGGCACACAAAATATTACCCACTGGCAAATGTGTTCAGCAATAAGTATGGAACAGATGGAAATATCATCGAATTGTCTACAAAGTACAGCAGAAATAGCGAGCAGGAGCAGAACACCTAGTTTGTCTCTGGCAATAAAAGTTTACTGTGATAGTTCAATAGAGATGGAAGTGATGTCGTAATATATCTGTTTAATTTGCTCTACAGCTAACAAATGTAATTTAGTTCATTTTTCTTAGAAACAATAGTGTAGCGTATATTTTATTTCTAACCAATGTCAATATTTTAAATAGCTGAAAATTATTTCTAAAATTCTAAAAAAAATAATGTACACCTTTAAAGTCTCCATATCATAATATTACAATCACGTTATACTCGTATATTGTATCTCACGTTGGCGTATTGCAATCAATCCAAACAAAAGCTCTGCATACTTTTCGCCAGACGTAAAGCAGAACCGAATACAAGCATACAAATGTTTGGTAAAATCATCCCTTGGTACAATTCTACCAAATATCTGGGAGTTCATCTTGATAGACGTCTAAACTTCAAGTCATATATGGATAGTGTCGTCATTAAGGCAAGTCAGACCTTAGCACAGCTATATCCACTTTTGAATAGGAACAGCTTCCTGAGCATAAGCAACAAAATTCTCCTTTACAAATCGGTAATCAGACCGCAACTTACGCCTCTCCAACCTGGGGTCACATAACTAAAAGCAACATCAACAGACCTTCAGATAATACAGAATAAATGCCTAAGAATGGCATTTAATGCCCCATGGTTTATCAGAAACATCCGGTTACATCAAAAAGCCAATCTTCCAGATATTAAAAACTACATGACAGGCATTGGAGAAATTCTTCATAATCACCGAAATCAGCTAATTCGACAAGCAGCGGACTACAAACCCTCAGATCGTTTCAAACATGAAAGACCAAAATCCTCCATCGCAAGAGAAAGCTGATACAGCCTCAATGCTCACAATGAGCGGGTAAATTACCCACAATAATCTCATCACCCGCAAACTAAAATCCAGATGAAGGGATAAAGAGTCAAGGACTCAGTCCATCAACCAATTAAGTTCAAAGTTCAAAGTTGTATCTCGCGAGGGGAGAGAGAAGAAATTACCCTGGGAGGGTAATGGATGGCAATGCTGTAGCCAATGAAGTTCTAACTGAGGCTCGGCTATTGCTGTTACCCTCCTGCCATGATCAGAGCTTTGTAGCTCAATAACACCTTATCCTTACACTGTCCTCTAAAGACAACGGGGAAGATGAAAAGCATTCTTGCTTCGTCCCTTTAAGCCAGTCCTTATAAGGATTGTATCTCGCGGTTGTTCTCCCGTGTGGTGACCGGGAAAGAATAGCGGCAATGCAAATCCAAGCATGTCTTAAGAGAGCAATTTGAATCTCCGGGGAGGGTGTTCTCTGGCATGGCCCTTGTCGGTGGATGCCTTTCCCTGGAATATGAGCGGTTCTACTCGGTGGTGGGGGAGCCCGTCAGAGAGTAGAGCCAACGGTGAGTTGGACAGTCTTTCGGCCACTATTGAGTGGTCTAGGAATCGTCCTAATTTTTAAGTTGGCTTTACTTAAATGTCGCCAATGTAAATCCATGCATGTCGTAAGAGGCGACTAAAATGAACGCTGAGTTTCGAGAGTTCGCTCTCTCAGATTTCTTCCGGAATTTTGCTCCCTGGTGAGGGGGAGCTTGATTTCGGGAGGTTTGCCCTGGGAGAGCATTTTGAGTCTCTGGGGAGGGTGTTCTCCGGCATGGCCTGTGAGGGGCCTTGTCGGTGGATGCTTCTCCCTGGAATATGAGCGGTTCTGCTCGGTGGTGGGGGGGTCCGTCACTGAGTGGAGCCAATGCTGAGTTGGACGATCTTTCGGCCACTATTGAGTGGTCTAGAGATCGTTCTAATTTTTATACAGGGCTTTACTTAAGAATCGCCCCAATGCAGCTCATGCATGTCGTACGAGGCGACTAAAATGGGTACCCAGGAGGGTAATGGATGACAATGCTGTAGCTAATGAAGTTCTAACTGAGGCTCGGCTATTGCTGTTACCTTCCTGCCATGATCAGAGCTTTATTTATATAGTTCAATAACACCCTATCCTTACAATGTCCTCTACAGATAACGGGAAAATGAAAAGCATTCTTGCTTCGCCCTTTTAAGGATTGTATCTCCAAATAATGGCATAATTTCAGTATCCAGTTATGAAATGAAATCTATGGTCCTTAACTTCGAACTTAAATATGAAAATTGCTCTTATATATCATTTCCCTTCAAGCCGGACTGTTACTTAGATTGGCTCGCCCGATGAATTTAATTTCCTTACGTTATACAGGTAGGTATTCAAAAATCCAGCAACCTCCGGACCTGAAGGGTGCCAGATTTTTTGAAAATGCCGGATTTCGGATGGTTATATATACTGTATATTTTTCCACACCTTCACTTACACGAAAATTAAACCAGGTTATGAGAACTTGGTCCAGTTCCGAACTTTTTCCCTCCGTCATTGACTTCCTTACAAGCATTTGCTTTTTTGATACACTGTCAGAAAAGAACTTTAACAGGTTTTTTTTCTGTTTTTTTTAATATCATACACTGTTGAAGAGCCAATGTCGTATGTTTCACAAATGGTTCGCACAGACACGCCGCTATCAATTTTTTTTAGCACTTCCACTCTCACTCTCTGCGATCGACAACGCACGATGTTTACGTTTTACGCCACTCTTTTCTTGGCTGAATCCATTAATGGGACTATACAGCAGCAAATAAATGCTAAAATGAGAAAGAATAAGCAGGTTATCGCAATGCTTATCGACTACAGCGCCATCAAAAGATAAACAGAAAACAGTGGCGCGCCAACGCGGTAAATTTGAAAATGGGCGCTCCGAAATCCATGCCGGAGATCTGAAGGAATCGGATTATCGATGGCCGGATTTTTGAATGCCTACCTGTACTATGTTTCGCAAAAACCGCTTAGACTGTCGCAAAGGTCAAATGCCTCCTTAAAATATCATACATTGTTCATATCACAAATTCAGAACTGAGACGAAGAATCAGTTCTTGCGCCAGTCTATGGGATAGCATCATAACAAAGAATCGAAAGAAAA
Organism: Typopeltis vanoorti; assembly: GCF_054136105.1. Classification (NCBI taxonomy): domain Eukaryota; kingdom Metazoa; phylum Arthropoda; class Arachnida; order Uropygi; family Thelyphonidae; genus Typopeltis; species Typopeltis vanoorti. The sequence goes on from NC_143562.1 coordinate 37,691,234, forward strand.
ACTCATTTGGCTTGGTATTAGCAGATCAAAGGGCGTCCCAATATAATTCTCCGACAGACTTATTCCAAGAACTCGAAAAAGAGGAATAATTATTTGTTAAATGTAAAGTAAGCAAAACGTTTTTCGTTGCATATTTAAAACAACAATAAAATTCCTATTTTTTGTGTTTTGTTGCAGTTTAATTTCGTTTCACATTTATGCGCATAATTACTATGTTTTTGTCCTGTCTAACTAAGTTAAGACTAAAGTTCGCTTTATTGGCTTTAAAATTTTAAGCAATTCGAATGCAATGCACATGAAGAAACCTCTTTCATAAACCAGATGTCCGAAATCATGATTAAGAGACCGAATCTCTCTCTTTATTGATCTATAAATAAATATGATAAAAATACGATTATATGAATCATGGAAAATCCTATAATTGGCTGACATTTTCTGCTTACTGCATGTCATCTGAGAACCACAGGAGACCTTTTAAACGTGACCAGAACCTCCTAATTAGAATTTCAAGTGGAAAACCTTCAAAAGCCTGTCACTGAAAACACAAAAAACAAAAATCAATACCAATGGTTGCTAACAGCTATTATAAAAGCCTTTTCAGGTATCATCATTATACCCTCATGAAATCCAAATTACTTCTGGAAACTCTCACAATCCAAATTTCAGTGCATTCCAGTCCTATCCTTTGCATGTTCATTCTCATCTGCATATCCACACAAGCCACCCAGCTTTGAGTGAGATCTCTTCTAAGACAAGACAAAGTGTATACCAGACTAGATGCAGGCATGCAACGAGGGTTATCGCACAACATCTTACCTACTCCATCAATGCGATACAAATTCTAATAGATGACACTCTCTCTCTCTCTCTGCTATATCCTATGTACTTTGAAGCACACATCTGACTGTCTAACAAACAAAGTGATCAGTTTTTTACCCGAAACCTCGAGTTTTTCGTCCCACAACTAGGCAAAGAGGCCAGGGGAAACACATGCAATATATATATATATATATATATATATATATATATTATTATTATTATTATTATTACTATTATTATTATTCCTTCACACAGACCAGAAAAGACACAGAATATAAAACTTTTTCTTCATTGCTGCTAAGACATTTTTAATTTTAGATGGAAAACCACAAGACAAGAAAAAACCACTAGTTGGGGTGGCGAGTAGCAATATAAAATAACAATTATCGTTATTTTCTTCTTATTTGATGGTTTTCTGTTACATATTTTAAAATCCATCCGTATCCTTTTAATATAGTATTTCGTAAAATGTAAAGAGGTTATTTCAGTTGTTCAAATGTATATTTTTACCAAGTTTATTTTTTTTAAATCAAAATAAATAAATAAAGAGATAGTCAGGTCTAATTTGTTCTCTTGTTTTCACGGTAATATAGAACAATGACGGCGGAACCCTTTTTGACTACTGAATTTCTTAATTAATGCAAAGAAAAGTGTCTTTTTTATTTAAATAGAAGGCATTCAGTTTGTTCTTTCGCCCACTTTTTTTTATTCAAAAGAGAGAAAGAATAACGCACAATCCCTTAAATCTCGAAATAAATTATTCTTTTAAAGGGATTCCCCCGAAGTAGACCGTAGCACTAGTTGGGGTGGCGAGTAGCAAACGAAGTAATCAACCGAAAGGGAAAACCCAACCTCTCTCTCTCTCTCTCTCAATCGGCATCGATCCCGTCCGACATGCGCTCTGCTTGTACATTGTCTCCGCTTCCCACCTCAGCGATTTTGTCACCTTTTGTGACTACCCACAGAGCTGCGGTATTGCTCGAGGTTAATTCTGATAGCAAATCCGCACTAATCTTTGCTTTGTAAGGATTCACTGCAGCAAGAGTTGGGAAGATGCGTGCAAGCGGGTTTATTTCGTTACAAGTTAACAATATTCAGTCACATAATGTCCAGTCCACTGATGAAACCAACAATACAGGAAATGAAGTTGTATGAATAGCAATAGAGGACGTTTTCTTTTGATCTCGTGATTTTATATTTGATTGTCGCCAAAGGCATTCAGTTAATAGGAATTAAAAAAAAAAAAAAAAGAATTAAATGTTTCGTAATTCATCAAACATTCTGAATCAATTGTTTCATTTCCATTGGAAATACGAAAAGATTTTCTTGTGTTTATTATTTCTACCAGTGAGGTAATACGAACTGTTGTTCCTAATAAAGTAGTCACAGAATGAAGTGAAAAGTGGTCAACTTTTTTTTTTTTTCTTTCCAGATTCGTTTTACGAAGACCCTCTTGACGGATGAGACGTTGATCTTTGGTGGCCGCCAGACGTGACGTACAAGGCAGGAACACCGTGCGGTGTTAGAAAAGCACTCCTTGAAAGTTCGTGGTTCCTGTGAGCACCCATTCTGGCGGTCAGTGACTAGCGCAGCGTTTCTGTCCGTTCACCAGCTGCTGTTAACCACAGTAATCATTGCTGTGATAACCACGGAGAGGTGTGAAGCATCTCCGACCTCTCTACATGCAGTAATCTTCAGCAACCCGACACTGTGACCTGTTCAGAGTATATCCAGGACGTTGCTGGGAATAATGGATGATCGTAGAAGGGTCACTTTAACTGTTAGCTGCTTTCGTGATAACGTTCGTCTAATAAGTGTGCCTCCTACGGAACGTACATCACTTGCATGCTATCATCAAGCCCTGATGTGTCCCGAATAGAGTTGAACCTGCCTGACTGGCCCGTGTAGATGCTTCTCAATCTTGCTCTTCTGACAGTATGTTTATTTAATTTGTCGATCTCTATCTGCTTCTTTTGTCAGCTTATCCCGTACCTGCTTTGCCGTCTTTCAATTTCTTGTATCTATCTACATCTCGTCTTTCTTTCTGTCTGCACTGTCTACCTCTTTGAGTTCGTTTTTTTCTCTCTCTCTCTGAACCTATTTGTTAATATATTTACCTTCGCATGTGTGACTTTCCTTTATCTATTTCTCATTTTCCTAACCCCTTCGCCATGCATTCAGAAGACATGCACCCTTTTTGTTGCAAAGACATCCACTCCCGTAAAGGATGCGGGAAACATGCTCTAGGCTATTTACAGCTAAAAACTGAGTTAGCCAGTCTCGGACAGAAAGGAAGGATGAATCCACACAACTGTCTTTATAAACAAACCAACAGAAAGAAAGATTGTTAAAGAGATTAGAGATTCCAATGACACTTAGACTCCAACGTTTTAATATAGCATATAAATAAATTTTATGAACTTTTTATTATTAACTGATTAAATATTTTTAGTTATATTAATAACTGAGTTTATTTCTGAATGTTCGTTTGTCATACTGCGATTATAATACGATATAAAAGGTTTAAAGATATATGCATGCTTTTAGAATTTTAGAAAATATTTTAAATTATTTAAAATGGTGAATTATAGACTATAAATGAAATATAAGGAAACCTGGTGAAGGTATTACGCATGATGTCCCTTTAGTTACAAATAAATTATCAAACAAAAAATTTATAGTCAGATTCGGGCTTTTGATCTTCTCTGGACCCCCCCCCCCCACTTTTTTGTTACTCTAGGGTCTGCTCATGCTAAATTCATTACTGAGTTTTCCTGCTTGTATTTTTATCTGGATGGTTTCCAAAATATCACGGTGTTCTTGCGTTGGAAAGACAGGTGGATGAATTTCGCCTTCAACTCATTATTGCAATGGGATTATACATCGGGGATTAGAAAGTAGACGAAGAAAGACGAGAGAATCTATTTATATGATCAAGTCCACTATTATCTTTCTATTATCCGTTGAAATTTTCTATTAATTCATCATACAAAAACAGAACACTTTTTCTTTCTGTCTCTGTCAGTAGATCACACACACACACACACACACACACACACACACACACACACACACACACACACACACACACACACACACACAAATTCCCAGTATTTCGCTTAGTGAATTGATACAATGACAAAGAAGTGTTGTGTATGTTCGGATTCTTGGCTGCTGACAGCTGGCCTGACGGAATATATCTTGGCATTAAAGTCACGTACTCTCTCTCTCTCTCTCTCTCTTTCGGACCAATGTTGGAGGTGTTAGCCGGACAGTTTGTAAACCTTTGTTCAAGCAACAATACTTGTCACCCCTCTGGCCCCCAACAAAGGCCGCAGGTGTTAGATCCACCGCCAATTTGTCAGGAACTGCCGCCCCACGGGGGTGCCTCCTGTACCTCTCGCTTCGATCTCCGCTGGCTGACGGGCGATTGTGTTCTTTTCAACGACGCTCGGGTCCTGTAACATACATTGGCGAGCTGTCGTCGTACGAGAAAGGAGACAAAAGCCGTCTCAAGTAACAGTTTTCTGCAGTGCCACTGTCCATTGTGGTTTCGTCAGTCTATTGCGCGTGCCACCCGACTTACGTGCTGCCACCTAGTAACAAGGTCACATGACTACCGGGCAGATTGTTATAGAAGTAACGGTAAAGGACCCGGGACGTTTTCTTCTTCTCCACCTCCACTCATACTGACCAACACGAACTGGACCAAACACTCCGTCGTTCAGGTCATTGAAAGGACCTGACTCGAGTCACTTCAAGGATTTGACGAATTCTTCGATGCTGCTATTGTCTATTAACATTGCTAGCATCTCTTAAGTCTCAAAATAATTTTGAAATTGTAAATTCGCTGGCCTCCGATAATAGAAGAGATAACGGGATTCGGATATGATTAAATCCAACTCGTTCATCAATACCAGATTAACGCATCCTCTTTAGAAATGGTCACAACTGTAACCAATTTATAAAAACTTAAAAGTGGCGAAGATTTTTGTCAACTCTACACGTGCGCTTTATTCCTTGTACCATCAAGTTGAGAAGCTAGATCATCGTTGTTGTGTACTGTTTCTTTCCTGGGCCGGCCCTCGACCCAGCAACGAACAATTCAGTATTAAGTGTTATAAGGTTCTCTCCTTTCAGGCAAAGAGGCCAAGTACGAGACCGTATTGCTTTTGTTCTTCAGTATTTTGTTTGTTTTCTTATCGATGTTATATCAGCTTTATTTTCTTGCATCGGATTTTATAATAACATGCCCGATTGCAATTAGTACAGTCGTTATTTAAAGGTGAAAAAAAAATCGGGATAAGTTTCAAAACAAACATTTTTCATGTTACCCTTATACAAGCTGGTTCGTTTTCTATAGAGATGAAGTCCATTTTTGCTTGAACTACCATGGATGATGATGCTGTTTTCCTGTTCAGACAGTTAGATAGAAAGTTTATATAAGGTAGGGATGAAAAACTAGATTAAAACATGAATGATAATCAACTACTACATCAATGATAATCAAAGGCACATGGATATCCTCAGTTAGAGAAAACACATGACCACCACTGTGAACTGTGTCATGGTTTCCTCTACCATTCTTATCTTTTGAGAGCATCCATCTGGATTGTTGATAAATACAAATATTAAAAATTCTGAACCGAAGGTCCCAAATGAAGATGATCAATCGAAATTAAAAAAAAAAAAAAATCAAGGAATTAAAAACCAGTGAACTCGGCTCCGTATTATAAAGAGTAAACCAAAGTGATTTCTTTTGTAATCTTGTAACAGAATTTTAACAAGATAGTTTTACAAGATTACTACAATGTGAAAGTCTTAAAAATGTTTGTAACCGCAGGAGATGCCATCGTTATTTCACTTGACTACGATTTGCGTATCAAGTATAAAAGCTAGATATATATTCTTAGATCTAAGAAGAGCTTCTAATCGTAATCCATTTAAGAAAAACTAAGGCAATACCTAGGAGAGACGAGTTTGGAAGGCGACAAAATTGTATCTCAATTATAAAAACACTTTTTTTTTTTTTAATTTTGCATATTTTCTTGAATTTAGGGACGGTATATACCCTAACAATGGTCCTGTTCTTAGATTAATATCTCAAACAAGAAACCAGAAAAATTCATATTACCCACACTGAACAATACTGCACACAGAGTTAATTTAAAATTAAAGAAGAAATAAAATAAGAAAATATACAAGATTATTAGATTAATAATTCAGGAGCACACTGCGTCCCTTTTTTCATATATACAGGGTGTTCGGGATAAATTTGACATATTTATAATTAATTATATTTTTCCGTAAGTTACATGTATTAACACACACTTCTCTTCATTTAAAAGTTTGGACCCTTCTTCATTCATATACAAGATGTCAGAAAGGATGGATAGCTGGAACCCACCTGAATCATGGAAGAGAATAACTTGTATCATGATGATTCGTGCCCGCCATCAAAATAAGGATATTACGACTGCTGCCCAATGCTCCCTGAATACAGTAAAAACAATCAGGCATGAACTAGAGACTTGCAATGGTGACTACGAGGATGTAGCAAGAAGAAAGATCCCTAGCAGACGATCTGATTGCGTTCGTACAGCAGAATTCCTCGCAAATCTGCAGGAACAGGTGTTGAAGAACCCTGGCATTGGAATTCGGGCTTTGTTCGTGGAGTTGCTAACTGTAGTCAAGCCCTGGATAACAAGGGTAGCCAATGGTAGGCCGTATGTATGGCAGCAGGATTCGGCCCCTTGCCACACCTCTGGGAAAAGTCAAAAATGGTTGTCTGAAAATTTCTACGACTTCACCAGTCCAAATGTTTGGCCTCCAAACTCCCCAGACCTTAACCCCATGGATTATTTTGTATGGGGCGCAGTTGAAAAAGACACCAATCGCACTTCCAGTAATACAAAAGCCCAGTTAATGGATAAAATTAAAACAGTTTTTGCGGCCCTTCCCAGGGAGACTGTAGCATCAGCTTGTTCGAGGTTCCGAAGCAGAATTGAAGCTGTGATCGATGCTAATGGTGGTTATTTTGAGTAAATCTTGTTGATAGTATTGTAATTAACTCTGCCTGTAATGTTTTTTTGTCAATTCATTAAATTTAATAGATACAAAGAAGATTTTCTTTTTCCTTACGAAACTGTCAAATTTATCCCGAACACCCTGTATATATTTCGTAAATGAGATTTCATGTTAATTTTATTTTTATATCATTTCATATATCATAAATGAAACAATTGCACACCATTTTATTTAGTGCGATTTAGGCCAACTTTATATATTTAAAAGTTAACGTGTTATTTATGTTCATTGGATACAAAATATATTTAAAACTTCCTTTATAATTTAAAGTTTTAAGATATTAACTTTAACAGATCTTTTTATAATTTATATATTATTAATATTTCTCAAGTGGCATTTCGTGAGATGTCCATGAAATATACGATACTGATTTTTCTTTTTCTCAACTACTGGTGCGCTGCCCAGTATTACAACATCACGCTGTAGATGCCCTTAAAGTTATATAATACCTGTACAATGTTACTACGGTGTAGTTTGAATCGAGAAATACTGCGCTAAACACATTTGATGACCAGTTGCACTACAGTTCTAATTTATCACTAACTGACAACCTTCCAACTATTTGACTTTAACTGTACAAATCCAATGAAAAAATATATATATAAATAAATAAAAATTATAATGATTTTGATGCCCCTCCAGTCGTATTTGCATACAACCATAGAGTTATAGTGGCTATAAGTCCTCTATAGGTTAAGAAAAATCTGTAAATTTATAGATCGGATCACAGTCGCGAGTATTAATTATCTTAAAGAACGTATTTCGATGAAAATGACCTGAAAAAAGGAAGAAGCCCAACCATTATGATTTATGCTGTTTGCAGATTACTATAACATCTCAACGACCTCGGTAATATCAAAAAAAAAAGAAAAAGAAAAAGCGTATTTTCATTGAAACACAACAAATCAGAAAGACGAGATATCCTTTATTAGACTTTTTCGGGCTTCTAAGGAATAATCTATACCCTAAGATTAGTTAAATATCGTGATTGTTTCGAAAAATATGCACCTAGAAGCTTGGAACACATTTTAACAAACATAAGCATGTTAGAACAACCCATACGATACCATAAAAAAAATCTTATACAATAAACTAAGGTCCCTATACTACATATGAGAGAGATTATGATGTGTGTATAAAATTCAAGAATATTAAATACCAAATGCATCAACATATATTGAAAAAATAATATATGATAATAGCTAAATTGAACATAATGATGACCATTACACAGTGGTACGTTCAGTACTACACTCGAGTTTTTTTTTTTTTTTAAATTTGCGTTGCATCGCCATGCTGTACTTGTGCGGATAAAGGTAGCAACAAATCTGAAAAGTCAGAAAAACCTTGAAAAGATAATTGACTCTATTTGCATCCTAAAAACATAGTAGGCAATCATCACTTTTAGCAATTTTTCTGTTGATTTCTTTTTCTCCTTTTATTTTAATGTGAAAGCGACATCTGTCAAGGTTAATGGAATAGTAGATAAGTGACTAATTAATCATAAGTTTAAACGCTCTCGGATGTCCTTCCCACCCCACCCCCTTGGGAACGGAGCATTCCGAAGAGTATCGCCCGGTTTGTGTTTTCGACAAACTCAAATCATAATTTCAAAAGAAAGCTTCAGCTTATAAAAAAAAAAAGATAATAATAAAATATATAATAATAATAGTAATACATTTTTCGTTTCATCTTTTTGCTGAATCTATTCGACAGTATTGGATGAATATATAATCGAGGTCTTTTTGACTTGCTAGAGAAGTTCAGATCCATCCAATACTGTCGAATAGATTCAGCAAAAAGATAAAACAAAAAATGTATCACACACCCATTTCATTATAACATAAATAAGACTGATTAATGAAAATGTACTATCATTGTTATCTGCTGAATCTGCTGAAAAGATAAATGCTGATTTTTTTAAAATAGTAACCGAACGTAAACTGTGCACTTCTTTTAACACTTATTAGACAATAAATGCTTTCGTATTACCACGAAATAATGTGTACCATTAGACAAGATCGTTCGTTGTCTCACACAAAAGACTGCCGTTGAATTGAATTTTCAAGTAGCAAAATACACGCTTGGTCATTAACAGGAGTATTTTTTTTTTATTATTATTCTTTATTTTGCCTATTTTCTGCAACTTAATAACATCCTCACTAAGCCGTAACTTAGATACTGGTTTTAACGGTCAGTTAACACGAACCCCGAGTTTGATTAACTGCTTACGAAGTGAATAACCGGGAGGATTTAGGCTGTAAACAATTCGCCATCGTAAGCCTAGCATTAAAATTATTAAAACCTACACTTACTATCGCTTAAGAAGAGATTATCACTAATCCCAGAATTAAGCAGCTACACGCAGCCGCCATCAAATGTATGGGACATCCCGAGTAAACAAAGATGCACATCGCAAATAAAGGCGAGGCCTGTACTTGAAAACTACTGAAATATTTTCGCCGTCAGTGCGCTCGATCGAGGGGGGAAGTGCCGCTGATGGAAGGCGGGCGTTCCCAAAGGCCGCAGTTTCCCGGCAGGCGAAGGTTCAGCCTAACAACGCATGAAACTGTGGACCGTAACCGAAGGTGTGGTTATAATAGGGGATGTTTATAGTCCTTCCACATCGCAGTCTCGCGCTCCGGGGCCGTAAGAGAGCAGCTCAAGATTCCTCGCAAAAAGAAGAGGGGAAAAAAAAAAAAAAAATTAAGCCTAACTATGATCACTGCGAACTCACCTCAGCCACTTTCCCGTAGGTGTCGGCAAGACGGAGATCACACCAACGCACATTTCGAGGCTCAGGCGGTTTCACCGGTCCTGGCAGGTCAAAGTTCACAGAGAAAGGGTACCCTCGCTAGAAGGAACCCGCTCATTAAACCCGACGAAACAGTTATTAATCGGCGCACATATTTTCGAACCGGGAGGGAAGAAGGGGAACGTGCAGAAATCCGGAGAGAGAAAGAGAAAGAGAGAGGGATTCGCCGCAAGACGTTGTCCACTACGGAAAGAAACATCTCGACGTCAGTCTCGGCCCCGACTCGAAGACGTGAACCAAAACTGCTCGACACTTTTCCCTCAGCGAAGCAGCCATAAGGACGACCTCCTTCCGTCACGCCGGCAAGGGAAATGCCAGGCCGTACGCAGAAACAGCGTTTCTTGTATTCGTTTGTAATTATATGGAAAGTAAGCCCGCCATCTGCATTGCAATAGTGGCCGGACCGCGCGGTAATTATCACTTTAATATGGATCATCATTGAAGGCATGTCGGAGCTTGTTAAGTGAATGAATTAGAGTCGGCCAACTACGCGGCTTCCTCCGTGCATTGGCTTGCGCATTGGTAAAGCGATGGCTGAGAGCTTTCTGTCAAATAAAAGCAAAGAGCCGTTCCCCTCATTTACAACTCGAATCTTTGGAGGGTCCTCTTTCCTTCCTTCCTTTCCCCCCCCCCTCCCCTATGCCCGCCCCCTACCGAATATAAATTCTAGCCGTGGCGCCCCAGTTCGATAAAATGTTCATACATTTTAAACGGGCCTTTTTGTTTTGATAAACATATTCAGGAGGTGGACGGATTAAGAACGGCTCGCTGAATGGCAAGCAGCGACCTGGGACGAATTGTGACGGGTAATGACTGCAGGAACCCGCATGAACGCAGCTCCAATGGCTCCAGCGGCAGCCGTGATCTGCCGCGTGCGCTCTGATGAGAAGGATCAGCAGGAAACGAAAACAAGAGAGAGAGACAGAGAGATGGCTTCCGACAGTCAAGAGAGAGAGAGAGAGAGAGTGCTGGAAAGTCCTGTTTTGTTCCTTCCCCCTCCCCTCCCCCCCGGGATTATGTAGCTGTATGCAAATGTCCAATAGATGCTGGACTGGGCAGGGGTTTTAACAGGGAACATCACCCACCGATTCTACATGCAAAGACGAGAAGGTTTGCTGTCTCTCTGATCTCCTCGGATGAGAATGTCCTGTGATTTTTTCTCATTCTATAATGTTCTAAGAACTCTCGTAAAACCCATTTCAGCGCATTTAATACATTCTGACTTTCCACGAATTCTGCTCCGAAACGTGTGTAATAATCCGATAAATATTATCCTATGATCTAACAGCTTCTTCTCGATTTATTATTTTTTAAGTTGTTTTTCACAATCATCTTTAAATAGTATATAAAAATAAAAATAAATATTTTGTAGAAACAATATGTTTGTATTGTTTTTGCAAGTCAATATCAGTATCTTCAATAAGAGTAAAAAAATTCGTTTGAAAGCGATAGACACCTTTTTGCTATACATATAACTTGCTTAGTCCTGTAATTTGCTTAGGAATAATCATCGTAAAGACAATTCTTCTTATTAGTCAGTTCTCCATAAATAGGACATATTCGGCTTCCAATAAATGGAAATTGCTATTACATAACTTCGGGGAATCTTTATATTGTAGGTGTGTTTTATTTATGATCGTCCATCGAAAATATACATGCAATCTGATTTTAAGTAACTAAAGCGATGGAAATTGTTTTCTTTATTCAAACAATAGGAATATTTCGCTTATACACAATGTTTCTAATGCATGCGCGTCTAGAGGAATGATGCCATGCAAATAAAGCGAAATGAAGGACCCTATTAAAATCACTGGTTATCTATGCGGCATACGCTGGTAACTTAGAATTTGAAACTTTTGCTAGCCTTCATAATGTGACCAAAATAAAGTTGATTTTAATTAAACGAAGTGTCAAAAATTCTTAATTACAATCTCAACTTCTTTTTTGAACAAAAAAAAAAAAGCACAAATTACCTTATACTGTCCAGAACTGAAAAAGATAGTGAAAATAGATATAAACAAGTGAAAAATATTTTAATTTTTGTATTATTGGGTAAGTTATAGTATTTTATGAATGTTAATGAGCAGCGCTCTCTAAATTTAGAGAGCGCTGTATTTAGGCTCTAAATTAAGAAACGCGCTAAAACTATATCTGTTTTAATTTAAATGAAATTTAAATTAAAACCATTAATTTTAAAAGCATACAATATTAAACGTTCTTAAATGTATATGAATTTCTAATGATTATAATATATAATAATGCTAAAGTAAGCTTAACTGACCATTATCGTATTTGTAAATATATCATTACTGTATTTAAGTGTATCATTATAATTGTAAATGAGAAAAACGAGTGTAGAAAAAATAGTGCTTCTTATGGATTCCGGAAGTATTAACGCCTTTCCTATAAATGGGTAAGACAAAGATGCATATTACAATCTTGCACAGCTAGCAAAAATGTTTTATAAAGCACTGATCACAAGCTCAAAAATGCAGCTGTTAATGTTTAAGGCCTTTTCTGGTCAATCAGCACATTTTCGTTTTGTTTTTTAATCTTCATACAATATCTGCACATCATTCTATATACTTTCAATCACTACCTTTCCAGTTCGGTTGTAGCCGCCCATGAGTCGCTATCAGTGTTTATTTACTTGCTTGATCTTTTGCCTTCACACTTTTCCCTGGTTGTTGACTCTGACAATTATATTTTCTCATCCCATGTTTACTCATCTATCCTCTTTTCCGTTATCCTATTTGTTCTCAGAGTATTCGTTTCCCGTTCATCTTTACTTGCTCTCTCAGCGATACCGCCCATATCAAAATATACAAAACATCTCCCCCCCCCGATCCAATCATGTTTAATTCATCATGCCGGGAACTTCTCTCTCTACAGCAGACGATGAGCTGACGTTGCTACGGGCTGTTTTAGGAGACCTCCACCCCGCTTCCATCCTACACACACACACACACACACACACACACACTGGTTTACTTGCCACAAATCCGGGGCCCTCCGGTAAAGGAAGATTATTTAAAAAGGCAAAGGCAAGAAGACGTATAAAAACAAAGAGCTTACCACTCCATGCTTATACAGTTTTAAAGTAGGCTTTGCTTGATGGTGCTTTGTCCTCTCGCTCTGACGCTCGCCACTTAATGCCCCTAGCTTAAAACCGAGAAGGAGGCCGGGATTTCTCATGCTCAATCCTCAGCCTTCCATTTTAGCTCAACAGAGAGAAAAAGAAAGTGGCAAAAAATGCTGGATATTTGCCGTTCGAGTTGAGACTTTCAATTTCAATGGGTTCTCAAAGTCTTCAAGACTCAGCATGCTATTCCACTATCTTAAAATCGAATGCAATCAACCTATAAAATTATAGAGGTCACTACTTGCGTTGCCAGACGATGGAATGAAGTTAGTCAATAAAATAAACAAAAAAGTGTATTTAAGATTTCCAGTATTTATTCCTGTTCAATAAAGAATCGGAGGTAAAAATATAAAGCTACACGTTTACAATTTTATTTAAGCATAAAAATTTTAAATAGTTTAATGTTATAAAACAAGGTAGTCAAATTTGTATGTTATCGTGGCATTTTATCGTCTGGCAACGCAAGTAGTGACCTCTATAATTTTATAGAATGAATGAATTAATAAGTATTAATGATAATCAGTATTAATAATAATCTGGATATTATTAATAATATTCAGATTATTATTAATACTTATTAATAATAAGCATTAATAATATAAAATAATAATATTAATAATATAATCTGAATAATATCCGATTATATTATTAATATTATTATATTATATTATTAATACTTATTATTAATAAGTATTAATAATAATCTGGATATTCATTCAAACTATTAAATTCATCACAATCTAATATGTTACCTAAGTCTATTTATAGATGAATTTCACACGCATTTCTGTGATAATTTCAGGTCTAAAGAATCATAAAAGAGTAAATACTACTTTGATTCCAAAATAAATATTTCACATTTATTTTGAATTAAAATCACTCTGAATGTAAATGAAGAAAATATAAATAAAAGTTTAGCGACCAGAGTCCGCTGAGCAAAAAATTTTCTTACCTGAATTGTTTCTTCTTTGTGCTTCCAGAATATTTTTAAAATGTCAAAATTTGCTGCTGTGATGTGGACTTATTTTTTCGACAGCTAACGTTACTATTTCAACATTCACCGCTAGCACCTGCTGTCGCCTTTACGTCCTGTAACAACAAATAATAGCTAAGAGTAGTAGCCAGTGATATGGCCTTAAGTAATATCTTGAATGTTACCATTAACTAGAACGACACCAAGATAATAACTGGAATAGGAATGGAATTTAAGTTAAATTAACTTGCTTAACTTGCTATCATATTGATAACGATTTACGAAAATAATGCGCGTCTGCGCAATGCTGTTGGCAACCGACTGTTCGTATGCTATTAAAATCAACTTTTCATTCAGATTTAAAATAATTTCTGTAAATTAAAAACAATCACTCAGATAATTACTATAAGAAAATAAAAATTATAGCATTAATTTTTAGAAAATTCGAAATATTTTTTTAGCTGAAAACGATTCAAGTAGGAGAGTATATTTTCTTGGTCATTTGACTTTAGTTCGTTTAGGCATTCTGATTGGTTTAAGAATATTATTACAAAAAGAGAGTTAGAAATAATTTTAACGTTAAATAATTTTAATAATAATATATTAAGAATTGCTTTTATAAATAAAATTATAATTTTATCTTTTTACTAAATTTTTAAAGAAGTTACATATTTTCCTAAACTGTTTGAAAAAATTATATATTTCTTAAAACACCTTTTTTCTTTTAATAAGAGTATATTAATTAAGGTAATGCTAGCAGCCGATGTTTTTTTTTTGCCGAATGGCGATGTAAAGGTCGTTGGTAAAAGTAAGTGTAGGAGTGTTTTTTATTATTATTATTTTTTTAAAAAAAAAACAGCAAAAACGAAATACTGAAAGTTTAATAACGTATGTGAGTCACGACGTTGAACATTAAAAAGTAAGTATCAATATTAATTTATGTTTGCCGATAAATACGGTAGAAAAACAGGCATTTAATATTTATATACTCGCAGTTACATAACGATGCCTTACTTAATTTCAAGTAATTATTTTATGAGTTTTATGTATGTATTAGATCTGTATACTGATATGATTTCTGTTAAAATCAATGGGGGATAGCATTTGACTAACTGTGTGTGTGTGTGTGTGTGTGTAGAAAGTGTTCGTAGTGGAATTAACGCTTTTTTATACATTATATATAATATATGTTATTATATTATATATTATAGTATGGTTACGCAATAGTATATTAATTTCAAGCATATATTGTGGTTGCATGATAAAATGCGGCGAAACTAGCCTGTATCCATAGTTAATAAATTTCAGATAAAACAGTGATCAATACATTGGAAGCTGTAAGACTTCCACAGTTTTATAATTAATTTAATATTCTATAATTAATTGCACATGATATCACATTGAATTGAATACTAATAACATAGATGTGTTGTTTATAATTTAACTTGTTTAATTCCTAAACATGTTGATCAGAATTGTATTTCAGAGAACAATGCGCGTAACTACATGTTAGAAAATGAGTAGACGATCGTATACCTCAAGATTCTTAGCATTTTCTTGGATGAATCGGAAACGTTCCACTTAAAACTCCATCTTCAGACCAAAGCGGAAGTAAGATGAAAGGAATTTAAATGACCAATCAGAACAATTCCCCTGCACTGTTCGCTGACTCTAGTGATGTTTGGCAACTGTCAAAGCGGATATCCGGATTTTCTCAAGGTCCCTTTTACAGAAACTAAGCATTACAGCGATTTTTGGTCATCTGTTTACAAAGCACGAGCCACCTCCGACTTTGTAAATAAAAGTTTCCGAGGATTTGGACAGCAGAGAGCTTCAACTGTCTAATTAAATAGGGTGTTGACAGAACTTTCCTGTGAGCATTAAATTTACAATGGCCGCCGCTAGAATCCGCGGAGAATTTTGTTTACTATCAAAATTAAACGGTCGTTGATTTTATTTTCCGTTTGAATTTGCAAACGAAGGAGGAAATGACATTGATCGCTTAAATTAGGAATGGGGAACGTATATGAATTATATCTGGAGACAGTATAATACAGGCATGACGATATTTGTTTAGTCTCTCTTTCTCTCTGTTATTATTTATTATTAATTGTAAGACAGACAGTTGAAAATTTTTAAATTTGGAGGTATCATAATTATGATTAATAATAATCACAATTCATATACAAATAAAATATAAATTATTCTTTATTCTGAATTATTTTATTCATTCTAGAGATTCACGAAATTCTATAAACGCTTAACGCTTTATTAAATTCTTAACGCTTTATTCCCTGAATGGAGTAGGCAAGTTCGTTTATCCCTCACTAACCTTTTTTTTTTTTAAGACGAGCTGGCCTCTCATTCCCATCCTTAGCCGACACCGTAGCTGGCCTAAGACTGACAATGATTTTCATAGGAATCTGTGGAGGAGAGAGCACGTCAAACAACTGCTGCCATCTCGTGATCACTAACACTATATTTTATTGTGTTGTACTGAAATACTGCGAGTTCTGCAGTCGAATGTTCTGAATTGCCGGGTTAAAAACCGGATTCTCCGAAAGAAAAATCCTGTTTTGTGCCAAAGATCGACTAACTCGGGAAACGGATAAAAAAAAAAATCCTAAAAAAAATTTCTCTAGTTGTGACTAGAATCGAAATTGTAACCGTCTTCTGCAGTCTGGTACTATAGAAACAAGCAAAAACGCCATTTCCGCAGGACTGCGCAGGCACCCATATAGAATTCTATACGATTCTCTATAATGGTAATATTAGAATAATATTATGCTATTATCTATAATAAAAATATTATTTATATAGTACGAATATATTATGAAATATACTATATTATTTTATTCTATAAAATTATGCCATATAAATTCGTCTATAGAAACTTATAAAAAACCGAACACATACTTATTTATCATCCAGAGAGAAAGAATTATGGTATTCTACAGACTAATTCAGGAGTAGTTTTAATCTTCTATTTATTTGCAATTATTTTATTAGTAATTATTATATTTTTAATAAACACCAATAAATTCTATAATTGTTTTCATCCTCCAATTGGATTAGTCAGAATTCCTTTAACCGAATTGTTGGAAATTGATAGCCATTCGTTCTCCATATTTCTTCATCATCTTCATCTGTACTTGAGTTCATTTCTATCGATGATTTTTAGATTAATGGATGACGAGATAAGGCACACGAACTGCCGCTATATCGTGTTCCTAAGTCTAAGTGGTATTATTGTGTGAATAGTGATTATACAATCCATTTTTCGGAATTGCGTTTAAAAACCTATGCATTCGAGATTAAAAGAATTCATTAATTGTACCAGAGATTGACTAACTCATGAATTGGAGAAAAAAAAATTAAAAATACATTATAAAATAGAATCGAACGCATAACTCTTTTTTGTTCAAATGTAGCGTCAGGAAAGTTACAACGAAGCTACACAGACCCAATTTAATAAAGATATTTGAAATATGTTTATTTCAAATGCATGCTGCTTATTTTTGCCTTAAATTCTCGTTGCATACGAATCTGATTCAGTGTTGTGTATACATGACACACAATTTTTTGTTGAACTATTGGCAGTGGCATCTCTTCTTCTTCTTCAACAACTTAATGTTGCCATTGCCAGATTTCCCCGTCTATCTCTATTAGGTTGCACCTGGGGTAAAGTGTTCGTTTAAGTGTGTTAAGTATTTCATTGCTCCATCCTTCTATCGTATTCGGAGACTTCCTTCAGGTCTTTTCTTCCAAATTTTATTTGTAAACACATGTTTGATTGACTGGCCATCTACCATTCAACCGTGACCAAACCACTCAATTTTCTTACTTCTTATAAACAATTGAATGTTGGGTCTTTGAAACAGGTTTCGTAGTTCTTCATTATTTCTTCATTCATACACTCCTATAATTTGATTATAATATGATAAAAAAATATCGCTCAGCACTGTTCTTTCAGTTTTCTATTATTCTAGATTTGTTCTAGACTAATAGTCTAGATCTTAAGAATTGTAAAATTGCAAAATATCCACGATTATCCTTCTCAATCCTGTCCTCATCTTTGATGTGTATCACTGTAGTTGTTGATGTTGACTCCTAGATATTTAAAATTATCCACTTGCTCAAAGATACAATTATCAACAACCAAATTGGATCCGTCATGAAGATTCCTTGAAATGCACTTCTATTTAGTCTTTGCCTGGTTTATGACATTAATCTTTTCTGGGTTTTATTTAGTCTTTTTTGTTTGTTTGTTTAATACTCATAGGTTAACTTTCCTTAATAGCCTAAACAGATATGATGATCCCATTAATTTCCATTCTCTTTAGTTCATTTACGTCTCTTGTTCACTTTTTCCAGTGTTGGGTTGACCGGAGTTAATAAAAATGAATGCCGGTAGCGAAGTCCAGATTTTATTTGAAAACCTGATGAATATTCCTGTAAGAAACTTGCTTGACATAGAGTGTGGCAATCATACAGTTGTTATATTTATATACTTTTTTGTGGTATTATAAAAGTCTCATTGCGTCCCATAGTGGGTTTCTATGAATACTGACATATATTTACTTATAATCTACCAATACAAATACACTCTTTTATCAAATTCATAATTTTTTTCTAACAATTTTCCGAGCATGAAAGTATGATCAGTTGTCAGCTTTTTTTTTTGAAAAAGTGATGGTCTCCGATGATTTGAAAGTACATGTGTTACTCTTTTTTAGATCATTGTAGGTAATAAGTGTCCAAGTACTTCTTGTAACAAGTGTCCAAGAAAGAAATACTTTGTTGTTTTTAATGTTTTAATAAAATTCTCGATTTCATCCAGAGATGCTTTCTGAATCGCGGAGTTCCTCAACGTTTCATTCTAATCTCAGATGTAAGATGATGGGGATTTCCATAGTAGTGTCTCAAATACTGTCTGAATTCCTCAACATTTTATTTTTCTTTGGTAATTAAATCTCTTCGGATGTTAGTCAGCATTTGAGTTTGCAGTTTATATCCGCTTTTAAGTATCTCATTGCATCGGAAGAACTCCTTTCAGTTATTTGTATTTTTTTCAATTTCTTCCATCAATTTTTTTTCTCAGCCAGCCTTTTTTTCTTGATGCAGTCTTTTATTAGTTAAATTTCCACACCTCCTATAGCTCCCGGTATTCTCCGGTTCTGTAGCATTTTAACCTCATCTTATTATGTTTCTTTATAACCTCTTTGTATGCATTATTCGACCATTTGCTTTTCTTTCTGCTGTTTGGTAACTGAAGAGCTTTTTTTGCACAAAGCGTAGGGATAGTTTTGATCTGAGTCCAATTGCTTTGTATGTTTCTCTCAATTATGAGAGGAACTGAATGTTTTATTTCCTGCTCTATCTATTCTGCATATTTCCTTCGTATGTTTACATCCTCACACTTTTCGATATTACATCGATTACTATTTCCCCTTTCTGATAACATTTCTCCATTTGACAGAAAGTCTTAGCTTGAAATGTGCTCTTACATGTCTCTGTGCCTATTGTTTATCTTTACGTGGTCTATTTGGTTCCTTGTTGTTCCATTTGGGGAGAACCGAGTTTCTTTATGCATATTTCTTCTGGGAAAGTATGCGCTACTAACTGTAAGCCCTCTGGAGGATGCAGAGTTGATGGCTCTAATCCCATTGTTGGTCTGAATCTTGTTTCGTTTCCTATTTCAGCGTTAAAGCCACCCATTATACAATATCCAGGCACAAAGACTCATATATCCTTTCCATTTCTTTCTTTCTAGTTCGTCATAGAAACTTGCTGATTAGAATAGAATGCGTGAGCATGCGCACAAAACTCCTTAGTAGTTGAACAGCCATCTTAGGTTAGGTAACTACTAACAATTTGGTAATAATAATAATAATAGATAAATCTAATTAAAATGCGGTCTTTAGAACGGCATTTTAACTTTTTTAGAACCTTGAAATTTTGCGAGAGAATAAATTATTTCATGTATTCTACAAGGCTAACGAAAAATCCCCCTTTTTTGCCCTTTTTAACTTTTAGGTGCTCAAAAAATGAAAATCCCAAAAAGATTTGGTTTTATTTATTTTTTCTTTTTTGATAATAAGAACAAGTCGGTAGATTTCTCAGAACAGTTTTTATTTCCAAATTAATTAATTATTTTGTTTTGTAGAGAGTAAAAGCTGTACACTTGTCTGCCTTACACTGTGCCATAATATCCTTTATCGTTTTCAAGATTTTTTTTTTTTTGGGGGGGGGGGGGGGTGCAAAAAAAACCTCTTTAAAACTACGGCAGTTTGCAATATCTTTGTTTATTTAGTTTGTTTATCTATTCCCAAATAATAATAATAATAAATATTTTCTTCTCAAGTTGTATACATATGGTTATATAAAATTTAATATGTGATATCAATCTTATTGAAAATCTGTAGCTAGAAATTAGATACGGAGATTTTCAACCAATAAGTATAATTAGAGGAGGAAATGTCATTGCCATTTAATATAATATTTTCGTTATCTATGAGATTACTAATTTTATCGCATGATTCACTAACTTTGGGTGCGTATGTTAGAACAAATATCCAATTAACTGAAGTAGTGCCAGGCTGGTTGGCCGAGTGGTTAGCGTTTCCGCTCTCCAACCAAAGGCTGCGGGTTCGAATCCCGTCGTGGGCATGGATGTTCGTGAGTGTCTGTGGAAATACCAGTGGTGGTTGGCGGTAGATGGCGTTGGTGTAGTTGCGGTCAGTTGGTGATTGAATGGTGGAGACGGAGTTGTAGAGCAGGTGCCCTCCACTAGATGAGTCCTTGGACTCCCTGGAGGTGTCAAATAATAATTATTATTACGGTCCTAAATAGTCAAAAGAAATTGAGGAACGATGGCTGATCCAGGATCATATTTATGAAAACTATAAATTTGAAATCTGTATTTTCATCATTTAAAGGGAATACTCATAGGTTAACTTTCCTATGAGTAGGCAAAATTTTTAAATTACATTGTTTTATAAAAACTTTTTTAAAGTATTTTTCAGTTGTTTAGTGGATCGAATAGAATTTCTGAATGGTCCTAAGTGTCCCAAAGACCATAGTTTATGCACGTCTAAAATAAACAAAACTATTGCGCGCAAATGCACATCCTTTTACTTACAATAATTCCATGTTGCTCTGATTCGTTTTTTTAAGACTTTCTTCACCCTAAAAGCGATAGTAGTGGAATACTACAGGGACACATTTCGTCTGTTATGTCTTAAACCACCTCAAGGATTCTGGCTATTATTATTATTAAACCTCATCGTTAGAGTTTATTGTTTATGTTTCTATGTAATATTATAAAAAAAGTCTTTGAAATCTCTGTGTATTACATATATGGAGTGTACTCTTCCTTCCTTTTTTTTTTTTTGCTAATAATTGTCTTTCCGGTCCAAATATTTCTGACCGTTTTTCACAATGAATAACAAGACACGAACAAATAGCTTTTGCACAGAACAACCCAGGAGAGTATTTTCTACTTTTTTTCTTTCTTTCTTTCTTTCCCTCTTCTATAAAATTGGTTGATGGGAGAGTTATTGCCAGCTAAACGACTTACCTTCCCCATCAGTTTTTCTCTCATTGTGGACCTTCATCCATTCGGAAAATTTACTTCGAATCTATAAAAGGCCCGAATTCCCAACACCTAGACCTACGGTATAGACCGCACAGCGAAAATATCTTACTTGAAAAGAAAAAAAAAAACCGAGAGAGAGAGAGAGAGAGAGAGAGAGAGAGAGAGGGAAAAAAAGATTTAGACTGTTTCCGATTAAGTACGATGCACGCTGTATGCGTCACCCTCTCTAGTTTTCCTCCCCTCCTCCCACCCCCACATTGAAACTCTCATGCAAGCGTTCTTCCATCTGTTGCATGTCGACAGGAACAGAACCACATGCAGGGTCCCACAACGAAACTTTTCATAATTGATTTCCGTTTTGGAATTCATAATCAGTTGCTGTAATCACCAGAAGAGGTCGCTTAGAGAACGAAATCTGCCAGAGCAGCTAGTTAAGTATAAGCGACTACCTCAGGAACATTAACAGAGGAAAAACTTTAGAAAACTTGGCATCGCAGGAGTTGTCTGGAGATTTCTTATTATTGGACGAATAGCAGGGTTGGTAAAGGGCACGTGGAGTGGATTTTTTTTTTATTTCTTTTCTTTTTTTTCTTCCTCTTTTTCTTTCCAGACCTCCGCCATCATCGTGGGAACTAGTGACAGCAGAATTACTAACCACGTGTGGAGAATGATCTATGAACTGCGATTGTAGCCCACCACACTATGAGATGTATTAAATTTTATAAATCTTTTTGGGAATCTTTCTCAAAAATACCATCTCGTACATTTTATTAGAATTGGAAGCGCCGGCAACGAAAATAAATAATGAATGTACTGCTACAAGAGAGTTTTTTAAGATTTTTTCCTTCTTTTCCCTCCGAGACAAAATTTTTCGTGTTTGTTATTTAACTTTGAATTTTAATGCAAGAGCTGTGAGAGCAAAGAAAAGGCAAAACATGGTTGTGCAGTGGTTTGCCTTGGACCCACAGCAGATGGTACGTAATATAAAAACTCACCGCAAAGAATGTTTGGCTGCATTTTAGACTGAGCTTCATTTTGTTGTGGAAAAAAAAAAAAAGTATTTTCCAGACGGCAAAATACTCTTCTCTAAGCTGCCCTTGGGTCTGACCTCCGCTAACTGTTATTAACTATTTCAAAACTTCACCTTTTACAACAATAATTGGTTTTGATTCAAGACTAGTTCTAAATCATTTTATCTATAAAACAATAAAAATATTTCTTCTATTCTTCAGTGAAATAGAATATTTCCATCCAAACACTAAAACTATTAGTTAACTTATATTTGCATTCTGACGAACTAACAACATTTTAAACTAAAATCAAATATTTTTATTTACCACAGAATTAAAAAAAAAAAAAAATGCATAAAATGTAGCCAATAAATTAAGGTTGCTTTCTTACATGTTTCTCATATTTCAACATTTTTCAAAAAGCCTGCTCATTCTTTCTAATCTATTCTGTTTTGTAATAGTAGTAAGAAGAGAACGCCATCTATTAACATTCAGTATTGCTCAACAATGAAAGTAGCACAAACTAGCCAAGTAACGCTTCAACTTAGCATTGAAATTATGAAAAGAAAGGATAACAAATAATTGTTGTTATTTTTATAAATCGAGAAGCGTGATGTTGAAATGGTGTCGGAATGTCCTCCTCCTTCAGTGAAATACAACTAAATTTTTTCATAAAAACTAAAACCTATAATTATTATTATAAAAATTAGATGCATTTTTGATAGATGTCCTTTCCGATGTGTTGTTGATATTAGCATCTCTATAGTTTCTCTGATAAGATGCCAACAATACTAGAATTGACTTTCTCCGAATTTTTTTTTTTTTTATTATTTCATGCTTGTCATATCCAGATGTATCTTTTAGCCATCTCATCATCATTTTCTGCGCTAAAGTTGATCGTTAGATTACCGTCAAAAGACGGTAATCTAACGGCCCATCTCATTTGCAGTAACATCTGATTCACAATTCTTTCGTAATCACACGTTGCTATCAAGGACGTTCTAGCAAACTGACCTAAAAGATAACGATTCTACTTGTTCTGGTTCGTTTTTATTTGGTGTTGTCCTTCCGTTTTTGTAAACCAATAAATTTCCCTTATTATGAAATAAGAAAGCTATAAACATTTAGTTTACAATTCTCTCTGTGTGTGTGTGTGTGTGTGTGTGTGTGTGTGTGTGTGTGTGTGTGTGTGTGTGTGTGTGTGTGTGTGTGTGTGTGTGTGTGTGTGTGTGTGTGTGTGTGTGTGTGTGTGCGCTGAAATGCTCTCTGAAACCACTTTGCTTATTGTAACTTGACTAAGAATTGATTTTCTCTCTCCCTTTATTAATATACACTGTCTGCTTTCCCAAAAAATAAGAAATTGATCCCCATTTTTAATCAAAATGTTTGAAAGAAAATTGTGTGAATTAGGAGACAACATGATTGATGATGAGATACTTTTTTCTCTACAGATCACTCGTTTTATGTGGAAATTTAAAGTCTGGATAAAGACGGTGTGAACAGATGAATCAGATTTAATTCCGTATAAATTTAATACATCCGTTAATCTAGATATCCGATGTATTAAATATGTGATGGGGAGTGGAGTCTAATACATCAATGTTGAGGGATCGAGAGATAGTGCTTTGAAAATAGCTTCAAATTATTAAATTGCCTTTTTGTGTTTAGATTTTCTTTCTCTCTCTCTCTCTCTCTCTGAGAGCACTTTATATTCCTCTGAAACGGGGGGGGGGGGAGAATGACGACATTAAATAGATTCGATAATAATAATCTTTCGTTTGTTGCGATAGATCTTTGTCTTTTGGTGAATTGGCATTCTATGTCAACAATCGTCCAGAATACCCTGATGCTTTTAAGTGGTTAACATCACTCTAGTGCGTACTAACTGAACATCACCGTGTTATGTTTTGTTTTTATTAAATTGTTCCTCTTGAAAAAAAAAATCATTAATAAAACAACATTCAACACGCAATTTAATTTATGAATTTTTCTTCTGAAAAGAAACAAGAAGTATTAGGAAGATTTTAAGTGCGCCTCCCTCCAAAAGAATAGCATTATATAATGGAAAGGAATAAGTCTTTTTAAGATTTAAAAAAAAAAGGGAATAGGTGTCCTTGGAATAAAGGATTTTTAAGAAGAGAAGCAAACTTGGCTTTTTTAGATTCCGAGACAGCTATAGATGAGATTTGTTTATGTTATTAAATGTAATGTTAATAGAAAAGCAAATATCTGCTCTTCTTTGAAGATTTAGAGGTTATCATAGATCGTAAGAGAAGAGTTATTTCCCCCTCTAAAAATTCGTAGGCTTGCCATCTTCCTCCATAGTTATGAAAACTTGAAGGTCACCAAACCATCCTCCAATGGAAATGGTTTGGTGATCTTGATATAGGATTTTACTATTTTAATTGTGAATAGAGTTTGTCATCTCTCTCTCTCTCTCACACACACACACACACACACACACACACACACACACACACACACACACACACACACACACACACACACACACACACACACACACACACACACACACACACACACACACACAGAGAGAGAGAGACGCACGTACATCTTTATTGTTATACAACTGCATTCATAAAAATTGCCACGTGTAAAGTTAGCTTTCCACACGTCACCAAACCCTTCCCAATGTGAATAATTACCAGATCTATCTGTGATCTACGTATAACGCTTCAAAAGTGGAAAGTGAAACGAGTTTGAGTAACAGGCGCCTACAGAAACCGGTGGAAATTAGTCACGTTTGTACCACCTTCCTCCATGCCTGCTGCCAGAGCGAGTGACAACACGGGGCCCCCTGCTATGCTGGTATGGTGACATCTATGTCTCCTACCAGCGACGAAGGAGAGACAGAGAGAGAGAGAAGGAAGGAAAAAGGCGAGGTAATAACCTCACAGATGGTACGAGTGGCTGCGAAAGCTCCGGACATGACCACAATTTAAATTTAATAATGGTCGTTAACGTTCAGTGTGGTTTGCGATTCTTGCAGCGCGCGCTGGACCACAGACGTTAGTGGCACATGTGGCATAAATTGCTTTGGAAACTGTTTTCAAAACCCTCCCTACGACGGCAGTGACAGGTCGCGTCAGGCCGCTCAAGACTCCGACACACGGTTCAGGGAGCTGCATTGTCGGGGGCTTAGATGGACGGCAGTAGTCTCCAATCAATCACATCGTCCGAACGCGTGACAGAGTTTCGCGGCCATTAGAGGAATTGATAGGTCGGTTTGAGCGTCCTTGTTTCTACGTAGCGCTCGTGATTAATGGCGGGCTGTCTTGCGCCCCGCGCGGAAAATCTCCGTTTATGCTTCCATAACCCTGGATCGTATCTCGGAATCGTTTAAAACGGGCATTAAGCACTATATCGAAAGTCAGGGGGTAACACGTCCACCGTTCACGCTGGGTAGTTTATCCTCGAATCCAGACTACTTCGTGTATGAAAGGAACGCGGTGTGATGAATGTGGTTTATTATGTCGCTGACTGCCGCTAAAATTATCTCCATGAGCTACTGAAAGTTCCCACCTATTACTCCCTCCCCCCCCCAACATTTCTTTAACAATGAAACAGTCGTCATAGATGAGGAAAAGCCAAGTTTGTCATTTTCATGAAGATGTTTCGTTTCACCACCAGGTGGCGTACTTTCGATATGAAAAATGTGTCGGATAAGCTGGTTATAAGTGTAAACATTGACCGAGTATATTACTGTGTTACATTCAGCAAGTTTTTCTTTGAGTAATTAAAGGGGCAGTGAGAAAAGATTATTTTTTTTTTATATAAAAGAGAACAAAGTGTGTGTGTGTGTGTGGCACCTGTGCCATACCAACTGTCTCCTTTTGATATATTATAACAATTGCGCATGTACATTATGTAACTCCCACCCACGAAAGGGTGTATACCTACAGTACATTGGTTCCTGTGTGTAAGCTAAGTAAATACATGTACAGGGTGTTCGGGATAAATTTGACAGTTTCGTAAGGAAAAAGAAAATCTTCTTTGTATCTATTAAATTTAATGAATTGACAAAAAAACATTACAGGCAGAGTTAATTACAATACTATCAACAAGATTTACTCAAAATAACCACCATTAGCATCGATCACAGCTTCAATTCTGCTTCGGAACCTCGAACAAGCTGATGCTACAGTCTCCCTGGGAAGGGCCGCAAAAACTGTTTTAATTTTATCCATTAACTGGGCTTTTGTATTACTGGAAGTGCGATTGGTGTCTTTTTCAACTGCGCCCCATACAAAATAATCCATGGGGTTAAGGTCTGGGGAGTTTGGAGGCCAAACATTTGGACTGGTGAAGTCGTAGAAATTTTCAGACAACCATTTTTGACTTTTCCCAGAGGTGTGGCAAGGGGCCGAATCCTGCTGCCATACATACGGCCTACCATTGGCTACCCTTGTTATCCAGGGCTTGACTACAGTTAGCAACTCCACGAACAAAGCCCGAATTCCAATGCCAGGGTTCTTCAACACCTGTTCCTGCAGATTTGCGAGGAATTCTGCTGTACGAACTCAATCAGATCGTCTGCTAGGGATCTTTCTTCTTGCTACATCCTCGTAGTCACCATTGCAAGTCTCTAGTTCATGCCTGATTGTTTTTACTGTATTCAGGGAGCATTGGGCAGCAGTCGTAATATCCTTATTTTGATGGCAGGCACGAATCATCATGATACAAGTTATTCTCTTCCATGATTCAGGTGGGTTCCAGCTATCCATCCTTTCTGACATCTTGTATATGAATGAAGAAGGGTCCAAACTTTTAAATGAAGAGAAGTGTGTGTTAATACATGTAACTTACGGAAAAATATAATTAATTATAAATATGTCAAATTTATCCCGAACACCCTGTATTTCTTGTTTTATTATTTGTATCATAAATATAAAATGAAATTCAACCAATCTTTTTTAAGAAAAACAGATTTTTAATTTCTTCCGTAGCTTGGTGGTAACGGCGATGCCCTTTGGTTAAAATAAACTGTATTTGAATCCCGTTTGACTCGAAGAACTTTTGTAAAGGCTTTTTACGACTGAAGGTGAGTTAGCCGGTCTCATACAGACACGAAGAGGTTCTTTTGCTTATTTCCCACAAAACAGACAAACTAGTCTCAGAATACGAAATTGTTGACAAACGCAGCAGTCAAGATTAACAATTTCAAATCCTATCAAACCATTAATCAAGGGTTCTATAAATCTATTTAATCGCCTAAGGTCATTGAGTCCTAACATGTTAAGAAGGTGAAGTAAACAAAATAATAATAAATTTTATTAATTTTAAATTCCATGTGAAATCGTTTAGTTCTCATTACAACCAGAATCCCTTTTTTTTGTAAATATCCTATTTTTTGCAGCTTTGATTTGAGTGTAGCTTCTATATATATAGCTGAATAATAACAATGGCTAAAGTACTTCGAACAGAGATTGCCATGGAAACAAATGATTCTGCTCAATAGAAGCAAAATGCGAATGAGTGGAATATTTAGTGGGTGTATGCGAGACTTATTTGTATACTGTGTGCTTAGGTTCATGTTCCAGTAGTATACATTGCCAGGTCATGTGACCGGGATTCTCGGAGATCTCTATCCGTACATAGCTTGACTATTACACCGTACAAACTGCAATTTGCATTAAACTATGGATTGCTTACACATTTGACAGACATCAAATTTGCGTAACTGTGTCGGGAGTTCACAAAGCACTTCCATTACTCTCAGTTAAACACGGGAATGCGTTAAACCCCTCCTCCTCCTCCCCCCCCTTCTTCCTTCCCCTCCCACCCACTATGGTAACAACCGTGAACTGGAATAGCTGATCAAAATCCGCAGCGTTTGTGCGAATCTAGCAACAATGCCGTCTCCTGTGCACGGTCACGGTTGCGTCTTTGCAGCACCACTCCATGCCCCTGCACAGCCCCAGAACGGAAACATTACGAATGACGAAGCACGAGCCTTTCCGGAGACAGCAGTAGCGTAGCGAACGGAGATGTGACCAGACTTACGATTGGCCTCCGTGGCCGAAGATTACGACAAAAGATAAGGCTTCGTAAGACCGCCAACCATCGCTAGCTAGCAGACGTGAGTCAATCCTCACACCACCGTAGCCCTGTTGGAGAAAATTTATAGGCGTAGCTGTCACAGGAATGACTGCGCGTGCGTCTCCTTTAGGAAAATTGAATAACGCGCGAGCATGTGAAAGTGCGCCCCCCCCACCACCTCAATCGCCTTGTTTCCGCCTTTCATATATTCACCAACTTTGTATCAACCTCTCCACTGCTATATTATGACTCTATTTAGATTATAATTCAACACGTCAAATAAACACCGACTGTGGAATCACCAGACATCAAAGCGAGATTCCACTGTTACTGCGTATTATGGTCAA
This sequence comes from Typopeltis vanoorti, assembly GCF_054136105.1. Lineage (NCBI taxonomy): Eukaryota > Metazoa > Arthropoda > Arachnida > Uropygi > Thelyphonidae > Typopeltis > Typopeltis vanoorti. Next base: position 37,720,084 of record NC_143562.1, read on the forward strand.
AATAAAGCAACTATAACATATAAAATCTACTTTGGGGAAAGCGCAGGGACTTAACATGGCCAATTTATTTAAATTTAGTTGTTTATATTTATGGTTTTGCTAAGTCGCAAAATGAATTTTCATTTATTGAATCTCATAGTCCAATGATGATGAACTGTGATAAGCATAATGCAATCAAATTCCGATAAAATATTCTTTTTTTTTCTTTTTTTTTTTTTTTACTGGTGAAATGGTTTTCCTTATTTTGCTGTGTCCAATCGAAAAAGACTGAAGTATGGATTTAAGTTTAAATATTTAATTTAAATATACTTTACTTTAAATATATCGCTGTGATAGGGAGCCTTTACTAACACACAAGCATCCATGTCACAGCGAGATTCAAATTCAACGATCTTCTGGTTGGAGACATTGACATCATCCCTGCCAACCAGATCTGCAGTACGACTTAGTACATTGTTGTATCGAGGAAGATACTGTGTCAGTGTAGTCAGAATTGCGTTATTCAGAAGTACTGCCTATCTTTCGGGATTCATCCTTCCGAGATACAAGAAAAATTACCAAATCTATAACCGGTGAAACAACTCCAGACAGTTTTCACCTCCATCCATTAAACTGCACTGCAGCCAGCATTTTCTAGACATCTGTTTTACCCGCACTCGTTCCGAAAAAGGCTGTAGCACAATTCAGTGCTCCGTATCACTGACTTTCACCCTCTATGAACACGTCACGACATTTTTTTTACACCAGTGTAGTCACAAGACTGTTGAGTGCCATGATTGATGTTTGATTTATAGTAGGTGCCCTTCCATGGAAACACCGTAGACTCTTTGAACTCTGTTTCCACATCACCCTACCAATATTTTCGCATCACTTTTCTCTTCTGTGCACCATTGGTGCTTCTTGGCTGAGATGACACCTTTATATCGCATCGCCATTAGCTGATAACGTTGCATGCAGTTAATTTTGGATAGCGCAATGCTTTATCGTAGCAAGATGCTTCAGTGGCCTTCCTTGGTAAAGCATCTGTCGAAGTTCCTAAATTCTTCTCCACGTGCCATTGACATGTATGTATAGTCGCATTCCACTGTAGTGGTATATTTTGTTAATCCGATAGGCCATGTGGCTGATACAGTACTGCCATATGAGGTAAGCTATATATACATTCTTGACTTTGGTATTCACTTTGGTTGGATTGCTAGAAGAACTGTTTGCCTTGCTTTTATCATGTACAGTAGTGAACAAATTAATTCGAACTAGCCGAATTTTCGTCAAGTTTTTGGTTTGGTTTTACTTCACAATAGTTTTAGTCTCGGTTCACTATTTTCGGTTTTAGTCAGCTATTTTGTTTGAGTGCTGAGTGTTTTAACTGTCTCTACTTTTTCTCAGCACACATCCATGACTCAAAGAGAAATTGCCAATAAGTGTAGTGTTGGTTTGAGTACTGTTAATGCGATTTAAAAGAGGTTTAGGGAGACAAGGTACCTTTTCTCCTGACAGAAAAGGGAAATGTGGGCGAAAAAAAGGAAAACTACACTTACTCAAGATCGTTTACTAGTTAGCAAAAGCAAAATAAATCCAAGATTGTCACTGTAGACTTAAATAGACTTGGCAGCTAGTGGGATTAATGTTTCTAACACGACAGTCCGTCGAAGATTGTTGGAAGCAGGGAGGCTTGCTTCTGATACATAAAAATATTGGAGAAAAGAGTGGTCTCACAGATCCATAAAGAGAAAGAACTCATATTCCAACAGGATCTCGCTGTGTTCCATACTTTAAAAAAACTGAAAGCATTCCTCAAAAATCACATCCAATTGCTTCGGTGGCAAGATAACTCTCCTGACATTAACCAAATAGAAAATTTGTAGGCCACAGTGAAAAAGATACAGAAGATTAAGTTATGATGCAAAGGATAACTTAATACAATCCATTATAAAAGTATGGTTTCGAGACGCAGAAACGAGAAAATTGAGTTCTATTGGTAGAGTCCATGCCTAAACGAATTAATGGACTTAATAGGAACAACTTGGGAAACACGTTATAAACCTGAGAACACAGAGAATTCGTTGCTGCATTAAGCACTATGGTGTGAAAGACTCCTTAACAGGAATATCGTTTTTCAAATGTCCACTACTGGACAGCTGGCAAGGGTAAGTCTCGGTTGGTTGCTTGGCTGGTTGGTTTGACGTTAAGGTTATCTCAAAACAATTAAGGTTTGAGTATTCATGTCTGTGTATCTTCTGCGAGGATTTCTATGCTGTGTGGCATGAAAAACACAAGAATCCAGAAAGAAAAATCTCTGACACATCCGCTGACTTGCCGTTAGATGGAAAGGCTTCTATTAAAGTTTCTCTCAAACTACGAGACATCGAACCGGCTGTTTTAGATTCTGTTGATATCATTAGCGCAAATTTCGAGTTGCTTCTGACTTGTAAATCAAGATTTTCATTCAATTTTAATTTATATTCTGATTTTATGCTAAAATATTCGTGAATAATTATCAGATATTTACTTAGATGACGATTGAATGCTAAAAATAGTACAGTACTCACTGTTATAAGTTAAAACAGCAAATACTGTTATTATTTGCTTGTTGTAATACTCTAAAAGTTGTTTGTTTGTTTTTATTCTCAGGAATTCGCTTTTGGTTATGATCATAGTATCTGAAGCATATCAGCAACTGGCTGCTTTGTTATCACATTTATCATGTTTGAAATTAGTTTCAGAGTAAATTATGTATAAAATGTAACTTTAAAATACAAATTAGTGATAAAAGAGTTTGTTTTCTACACATAGCATGGAAAATCGTTGTTTATATAAGATGGGGGGGAGAGAAAATGCGTAAACTGAAATAATATGAATCTCTTGAAGTTGCATGAGGTGGATACCTGAAAATAGATGTTTGTTGGCCATAATGGTTTCATAGGTGGCGTCCTTACCCAGTTGTAAGCAATATAATTTTAATTTCAGAGAATGTTTACGACGTAAACAAGAAAAGAGCCAATCAAGGTCTGAGTTTTATATTTTCATAACATCTATTTGAACATCAGACAAAAAATCTTCTGGAGAATTTAAATATATAGATAGAACGTGATAAAAATGGTTTGATTACAGTCAAAATTGTTACATGATTCATAACGTCTTTTCTGTCGTATAATATAATATTTGTGGAAAGTTTCCCCCATCAAAAAAAAATATTAAATTCCATTTTATTGTGGAATCGTCTGTTCCTTACAAGGGCTGGCTTAAAGGGGCGAAGAAAGAATGCTTTTCATTTTCCCCGTTATCTGTAGTAGAGGACAGTGTAAGGATAAGGTGTTATTGAGCTATTAAAGCTCTGATCATGGCAGGAGGGTAACAGCAATAGCCGAGCCTCAGTTAGAACTTCATTGGCTACAGCATTGCCATCCATTACCCTCCAAGGGTATTAATCACCGCATCTCACGGTCGATTCTCAAACAACCGAATGCGTTTTATCACATCCTTTTCAGGTATAAATATGTGAAACTATAAAAGGTGTTTCTACATATACGATTTTTATTGAATAAAAGAAGCAAAAGTTAAAAATATATTTTTTAAGAAGATTAATAAAAATCATTTACATTTTATTTTTAAGAAAATTCTTATAATTATTTATCTATAAAATACTTTATAAAATATATATTAAAATTAATTGAAAAATCCTTTATTAATTGGACATTAACCTCGCTTTATTATCAAATGAGTCTAGACATGTTAAGAAATAGGGAAATGCATTTATTTATGTATATATTATAAATAAATTAACACACACACACACACATACAGGTGAGTTAGTCTATCTCGTACAGAGAGAGGAGGATTTTTTACCACAGAAAACAAACAACAATTAAAAGAGGTCTAAAGTTCGGTACTTATAGTCTTAGTTGCTTTACATGTAATTCCACCCAACTAACTTAAACCATCTTAATCTCTTATTAAATTCCATGTCCAGAAAATGACCATTACATATCTGATTCTAGTGGAGACCACAGGAACTTTTCTGCTTCAAATGATTCCAGAGTTATCTGATCTTCGGAGTAAGCATTAAAAAAAATCTTGTTGTCATTGCTGTCAAGTCATAGCTCAGAAAAACTCACTTGCACACACTCGAGTATATATAAATATTTATAATACTAAGTAGGATTACTAAAAAATGCGTTTCGCTCAGCATGACACATAACTGCGCTCAATTTTGAGATGATGAAAGGAAGATCCTGACTCCCTACCGATTTCCAAAAAAGAAATTAGGGTTAAAACAATGTCCCTATTTAAGTTTAGGGAACGAAAAGACACTAGCAGATTTCCTTAATTAATTATAACATTACGCGCACAGCATTGCAATATTTATGAAAACCAACATATCTTTTTTGCATGGGCTATATTATTACTACTTCGTTGTTAGGGGAATAATAATAATAATAATCAGTGCCATTTTTCCTATTATTTAGCAACATGAATCTACACTAGGATCTGATCACAGTCGTCAATAAGACCTATGCAGCGAGACAAGAAAAGCAGAGTTAGAATATCACATTTCTTAGATTATATCCATGCTTTTTGGCCCCAAATATGAATCTTTTAGCAAGAAAATCTTAGTAGAATTAACTAACTCGCTTATGTCAATAATTGAAATTTGAATAACTATTGGAAATGTTATGCATTAAATCTACCTAATTATTTGACCACACATTTTTTAATTTTTTTTTATTTTATTTTAGGGTTCTTGTTCTAGAGAATTTGTTTTCAAATTATCTCTTGCTATTCTGCTGTTTTTAGTCATTCTTTATCTGCTATTGTTGTCTCTGTATTTGTCCGTTTATGTTAGCCAAATAGTAGCGCATGTGTTACTATGGTATCACGCGACTCTTTCTAAAGGCTTCTGCTTTTATTACATATCGTGTTGACTTTGGGATTTGCTTTCAGTATTATGTTAACAGTGCATTTGCTGAATGAAATTATCATATATTTCTAAAGGGAAATTCGCTCTTTCTACGAATTAATCCGAAGTCAATTCTTTTGGTGATTCCAAGGTTATACGTTTAGGGAAATTTAAATGGTATTATATTTATTCTGCAACTCTTTTCATCTGATAGAGAATGATGACCATTAAGAAGTTTGGAACGCATAAAATAACTTTTATAGTCTAAAACGAATGACGGTACCAATACTCTGGTACAACAATGATGTGAAAATTTTGAATTTTCAACCTACTTAAAGAATACTTTTTTTTTCTTTTTTTCTTCTTTTTTTTTGTCTGATACGAGAACAAATCCGAAAGTTAATCCACCACTAACTTAGTGAATTTGATACATAAATATTGGTGGTTTGGGATCGGGAATCACTTCCATGTCTGAAAGAGCAGACATGGAAGTGATTTTCATTCAACTCGATTTTCATTTTCGAAGACAAAAAAGAAGTGGTAGAATGTGAAATTAAGTGAATAAGTAGGGTGCGAGAGTATTTCGCAAGAAACTGGCACATGGAAGCGAAGCGAGCAGGCGCATTGTCATGGTGGAGAAATCAGTAGTTCCTGTTCCGTTTATGCAGTATCTTTCGTTGCACATCCTTTCTCAACCCTTTTAATACATTGATAAAATCTGGTTCTCGATATGGTCTTGCGGAGTTGAAGTTCCTGTGAACAATCCTTTTTGCACTTCGAAAATAAATAAACGATGAGTATGCTTTACAATTTTGATTTTGTTTGCTAACTTTCGTGAACCTTTGTGAGGTCAGGAGATAAGATGCCCATAGTTAGAAAGACCTTGGTTCGAATCCTGTATATTACGCTAGAAATCTTAGAATATTTTTTTCAACTGAGGCCCATTTCACAGGAAGGTGAAAGGTTCCTCCTTTTTCTGAAACTCGGAGATTTAATCCGTCAAACAGTTCACCTGTCGGAGAACATACGCAATTAACAGATGTAAATTGCTGGTCTTATAGGATTAGTTGCTATGCTTTCCAAACTACCTTTAAAAATTGTCTTTTATTCAGAAATTCTAGTCTTACTTGTGGTTTAGTCTGCACCATACACGTTCCCTAATACGTCATAAAGTTTCTTTCTAATAGTAAAAATTTCCTCTGCTGCTCATATTCCGTATAGGACTAACCAGCGCTAACCTCTTATTGTTCGTATTTTTTTTGTATATTTCGTATTGTTCTGTAATGAATCAACGTTTGTCCCTATGGACGATACTTGATCTGTTATGTGTTAAAAAAAAAAATAAGCTGAATTAAGTGAAATGAAAGCTGCCTAGACAGTTGTCAGACTTAATGTCGTAAATTGCACTGTAGTGTATATTTTTCGTTAACTTTTTAGCAATAAAAAGTTACTTATAAAAAATCAACCTAAGTACATGATGCTGAACTTATAACTCTTTACACGAGTTGTGTGTCCACATTAAATTATAAACATGCTTTTTATTTATTATATTCATCCTTTCATTCATTCTCTTGCCTTTTATTTTTCTGCACAATATTTTTATACACAGACATAAAAACAATACGTTCAACACTTCCAAATTTGGTAATCATTATATATTGATGTAATGTCTTATTCTTCGGCCATAATAGCCTGTTGCTTTCTTAATTGCTTAAATTCACCGCGTGCTGCTAAAGGTGGTCATTTCATACATTTTCTAAACCTAACTGCAAAAATTGAACTGTGTGTATTTTACTTTCTTTCTTCTTTACTATTTTTTTTACTATTTCCTCTGCTGTCTAGCTTATATATGTCCTAAAATAACTTATCCACTTTAATTAAATATTCTCTTGCAAAATAAATTCATCACCAGCCAACCAATTCTCATAATCATCGTGATGCAAACCTCTCTACACACTTAGTCTGCTTTGAATTATCCTCGATTTTCTTGACATTCTTCGCGTCATAAACGGGAAGAACTTTATCAAGGCTTTTCAATCAAAGGTGAGTTAACCGGTCTCATACGTGGTGATGTAACAGAGGAGCAGCATACCAGTTACATTCAAATGCTCAGGCTCTATCCATCCTAAGGAATGGAAGATGAATGGAGGAAAGGCTTCTTTAACAGTATTCTTACATCCTTTCTCCAATATTTTAAGATCGTTCTGTAAAATAAGTTGGAACAATTATGTATTGTAATTTCTTTTGTCTCCTTCATAATAGGCGTCTTGGGAAGTGAACCAACGATGTTCAAAACATTTGTTAATTTCTCCGTCTCTTGTAATTGCCTTCAAAATCTTCCATTCTCCTCAATGCTATCGCATTTCGATCCTTTGACGATGTTTTTTTTTTTTTTTTTTTTTTTAATTTGAAAGAGCTAAACCTCGTTTGAAGAATGAGGTGAATAGCAGTCTGAATGACACATTTTTGTGACATCTTTCCAGGAACTTTTTTTTCCGTCTTGAAATTATACCAAAAGGAGTCTCGTTGTTTCTTTATCTACATTCAACTGTTTGACATCGTATAATTAAGCATTTATGCGAGCGAACCATTTTTTTTTTTTAATCTTGAAGCAATTTCATTATTCTTGTAGATTAGTCGTCAATGAATCTTTCTAATCTTTACTCTTTTATGCAAAAAAAAATCTTTTGTTTTAAATAACAATTACCTATCTTTAAAACCACAGTGTATACTTCTTCTTCGATATTATCATCGTATCGAATGGATTTAATTAATGTGACTATTTTGGCTATTAATCGAAACATATCAGAAGACATTAAGTAAAATATATATATATATATATATATATTAACTTAATAATATAAACCTAAATTTATTTTTGTCTTACGAACCGCAAACGTATAATATTGTTTCATTTAATTGCCACGGCAATTGATTTGATTTTAACCAAAATTTGAAACGATTTGGCAAATTTTGACATACATTATTAGTAAAGAATTTCATTAATTTCTCTTTAGCCACAGCGGAGTTCTTACTGCGTACCTTCCAGACACCACCCTAGCGTATCCGTTTTCCAACCTAGTAAGTTGCGTGTTCGAGTCTCGCCAATGGCATAAATGTTTGTGATTGCCTTTAGGTGGGTTGTTTAGGTCCCAAACAATGAATTTCGATAAACCTCGTCTAACCAGAGAATTCTAATTACTTATTTCGCATTTTGCGAAAATAAAGTACCTAAAATCAATATACTGTCTTATCTCTAAATCCCTCTGTTTTTAACAAAGCTCACAATATTTTGCTCATAATCATTGCGATGGCTCTGAGGATGTAGTTCTATTGCACTGAAAGAGCACAAATGCACGCAAATCTAAGCTGAAATCTCTCTTTTTTTTTTTTGCATATAAAACATCACATAGTTCAGTAGAGGTCGCCACTATCCTATATAAAATAATGTGTTTTGAAATCACCTATATAAAATAATGTGTTTTGAAATAACAGCGAAACAGCTGAAATTGTAACTACAGTAAATTAAGTTTTCCAAATGTTAATTAATTGATTGAATACTACGCTAATTAAGTACATTTATGTATTGTCTTTGGAGTGTACTCACTAAACTCTATTCGTTTTTCCATACCTGACTAAATGCCAATGCAGCTCCCCCTCGCGGAAAAGACTGGAATGATTGTCGAAAACGTCAGGTGCTGCCAAAGAAAAGATTATAACAAGAGCACATAGTAGCTTGTCCACAGTCGAAATGGGACGCCAAATGCTACTGACGAAGGGTTTACGGCCCGTTGTCATGACAGCACTTAAAGACACAATGTAATCGATAGAGCCATTATGATGGGAATGAGTGAGAGAAGGTGATTTAGAAAGTGTGTGTGTGTGTGTCTGTCTGTCTGTCTGTGTATGTGGAAGGAAGGGTACTAAGGGATTACCGTGGGGGGAGGCTATTCAGCTGCAATTTTCTTCCTTCTATCGAACAAATTATTTTCAGCTGGCCTTCTCCAACGTAGCTCTGAAGAATTTTGCAGAATACGAAGATGATTACCCAGAATTCCTTGCGTAAGGATCGCTGAGTGCATGCAATTCTTGATTATATACCTTGCACCTTCGGCTACAAAATTTTACTCTCTCTCTCTCTCTCTCTCTCTCTCTCTCTCTCTCTATCTATCTATCTATCTATCTATGTATATATATATATGCAGATGAATATGCAGATATATAGCAAAATGGAAATGTTTTTTCCTGCGTTCTTCTGTTACTTCATACCTCCAATCATTCTATAACCTTTCATCATTCTTACCAAATGCCGATTAGAATAAAGGCAGCCTTGCGCTGTACCTCTGTGGACAAGCTTCTTAGTAAAGACGTCATCTTGCTGTACTTCTCAACTCAATGGATGAAGTCATTCTATTGTAATTTGACACGAATGCAAATTGCACATCACGCGCTTGTAATCTGCATGAGTGTTGATACAAGAATTGTCCGAGTCGTGTTCGTGACTCTGAACTAAAGAAGTCATTCTAGTAACTCGCATAACTCAGAGAGTTGAGTTGTTTTTTATTATTATCATTATTATTATTAGTGGTTATTAATGTCTGGCAGAAAAAACATTGCCATGATTATTATTCTAAATTTTTGTTTTCATTTACAAACAAAGAAATCTCATTGAATTAGAAGATCCGCTTTCTCTTTGAGTTAATAATAAGGGTATTTGACATCTAATTTCTCGCTTAATGATGTGTTTACGACGTCATTAGCTGCGAAATTGAATGCGAAATACATGCCTACGAAAATATTGGCTAAGGTATTGTCTGATGTAATAAGACAAAACCTAATAAGATCATTAGTGCGCCACAAAAGAATTAATATACGTATTATTAAATCAATACTAAAAGTATTCTTTACAGAAGCATGGTATTATTCTTAAGATCATCAGTGAAAGTATATATACTCTAATAAATACGGAATATCAATATCAAATATCTAAATCTAAAAAGCATGATACAATATCAATACTTGAAGGCAGTACAAGCTAAATGTGTATACAGAACGCAATAGGGTAGTAAGCACTGTGAGGAAGAAGTCAAAAGGATGTTTGGAGAGGATGTTGAAGGCCGTATTAGCTGAGCATCTGCTCCATAAATTGGGATCTTCTCCGATTGTTAATAGAGAGAGGGGGAAAGGAATAAATGAGGTTGTCATTTAAAGAATTCTTCTGTGCATTTATTTAACCTGGAAGTCAGAGGATGGACCAATCTCGTGTACTGTTGCTCTATTCCAACACCTTCTTCATCGCATCCTAAGACTTATCCATTTGCTTTTCTTGAGACATTGAACCCTACGACACTTTAATGAAGGAATGTTAGTGCACTCTGACGATGGCGCTCTGCATGTCATTTTCGGTTACGAAGACGAGCAGTTCGGGGGAAAGACAGTGAGTGAAAGAGGGGGGGAGGGAGGGAAAGATGGAGGAGGAGTAGGGAGGTGGAGGGAGATGAGGATTCCGCACAAACCGCGACCTGACAGATAAGCTGGCGAAGTTTAAGTCTTGTGGCGTCCCAGTGACGTAGCTTCGATCGATGGATGTAAACTTTATTAGGGCTTTCAAACGACGCTCTGTGCTGGAGCAACGTGCCGGAGCGGCGGGAGCGTAAATTTCGTTAAGTGACATCGTGTCACCTTGGTGCAGTGGAGAAGAGCGTTCTTTTTAGCACTTCATTTGGGGATTTTCTCAGAACGAACCGCTGCGGGCTTTAAAAAGGACTTGTGTTCGTTACAAGAATGCAGCACGGAGACCTGCTAACAAGCCCTGGTCGACAGGGGGGGGGGAGGACAGCTTGATGGGGAGGAAGGAGAGTTTGATAGCAAACGACGAGTGGCATCCTAATGACCAATTAAAGGTACGGAAACTGAACGTGCCACACTTGGAATTAATAATGCACACACACACACACACACACCTTCCGCCAACAACTACAACACCACATCGAAGAGGACAAAAGTCACGTGACCCTAACGTTCACACCCCCCCCCCCCAGCGAGAAGGTCGAGTTTTTTTTTTTTTGTTTTTTTTTATAGTAAGCGCGTACAAATACTATGCGATTTCTTGCTGATGACGTCACTTTTTTCATCATTAAACAGAAAAAAATCTTCAGTTACGAAATTTATACTACTGACATCTATTCTGTTGAAGGTTTTGTAAATGATGCAATGTGTGGTGTGTGAGTCGGGAGAAGAAAAAAAAAAGAAAGTCACTGTAATCTATTGAGTCATCCGTTATAATCAGAAAAACAGAAGGAATCCGTTTCATTATGTTTGTGATTACAAATTTGGAAATTCATTATGTTGTTTTGTTGTTGTTGTTGTTGACTTTATGTTTGTAAACAATCATTTTATCTCGTGATTGACAATAAATAGATAGAAACATTCCGCAGACAGACAGAAGGAAGTTATTTGCTCCCCTCCTTCTCCCTCTCTCTCTCTCTCTCTCTCTCTATCTCTATCTATCTATCTATCTGTCTATTCTTCTCTTCTCTCGTTGACTCACTGTCTTTGTATATCAACTGCGTTTGCATTATGTTGAGGATTAAAAATTTAATAAAATTATTAATATTAATTCACGAATAAATTAACAGTCATTATCATTATGTATTGTTTTAGCCAAGGCTTCCCACAAACACATTGGAATCTCAGAAAACGATTCCATCCATTGTACTCATCATACTCTAAATAAGTCACTGACTTTCATTTAGGGCTCCAAGCAATAAAGTCATTCCACATCTTCGTGGGATGACTTTATTGTTGGACTCGTTTTGCTTCCTTTATGACAACTATCCTTCCATCGTGATCATCAATCTGGATTAAATATGTTATCCCTTGATTTATTCATGACTCGAAAGAAAAAAGTTATTCCATTGCATCTTTGATCCTGAAATAAGGGAGTCATTTCACCTTGCTCGTGACTTCAAAGTATGTGATGATGAATTTCAACATCATGACTTATAATCATTTTTGAAAAACACAAAGATGGGGCCGAAACAAGATTCATTTCAATAAAATACTAAGATAAAATACCCTGGTGCAATACAGTAAGCACTAGAATATCAGATAAAGTACCTGCTGCAGGTACTTTAGTAAGTACTTGGATAAATTCTGGTGCAAGTACTTTAGTGAAAGTGGAGTATTCCGGTGTTCAATAGAGTAATCATCGGAAAGTGCTCTGGCAATAGAGTACGCACTTGAATGAATTCTGGTGTGCAATAAAGTAATCGTGTCTCTAGTGAGATGGAGCAAGTACTTGAATGCAGTATTCTGGTGCAAAAAAAAATGCTTGAATGTAGTATGTTGGTGTAAAAGTGAAAGTGCTAAGTACTCTGGTACAAAAGAGAAAGTGCTAAGTACTCTGATACAAACGAGAAAGTGCTAAATACTCTGTGCAAAAGAAAGTGTTGAGTAAAGTACTCTGGTGCAAATGAGAAAGTGCTAAGTAAAGTACTCTGGTGCAAAAGAGAAAGTATTAAGTAAAGTACTCTGGTACAAACGAGAAAGTGCTAAATACTCTGTGCAAAAGCAAGTGTTGAGTAAAGTACTCTGGTGCAAATGAGAAAGTGCTAAGTAAAGTACTCTGGTACAAAAGAGAAAATATTAAGTAAAGTACTCTGGTGCAAAAGAGAAAGTATTAAGTAAAGTACTCTGGTGCAAAAGAGAAAGTATTAAGTAAAGTACTCTGGTACAAAAGAGAAAGTGCTAAATACTCTGTGCAAAAGAGCAAGTGTTGAGTAAAGTACTATGGTGCAAAAGAGACAGTGCTAAATAAAGTACTCTGGTGCAAAATAGAAAGTATTAAGTAAAGTACTCAGACTGCAAATGTATCTAAATAATGTACTCTTGCATCATAGCGTATATGCTCGGATGGGGTGTTTTTGTGCAGCTGAGAGTAATACCACATACTCCGATGCAATACATCAAGTACGCTAGTTAAGTATTCTGATGCAATAGAGAGGTGCTTGAATAGAACATTCTAGTGCGAAGATCTATTTCCGGCATAAGAAAGAAAGTACGCGAATGAAGTACTCTGATGTAATAAAATGTATGGACGAAGTATTCTGGTGAGGTGTGTACTGGGATGAATTGCCGTGCATTAGAGAAAAAGGAGCTTCTCTCTGATAATTCCGTGTTACCGTTCATGTATGTCCGTTTTGCACACGGCACATCAAATACGAGTTTAACAACCTTCATCTAAATATAAAATCATTTTCCCTCTTTCTCCCTTATTGTGTTTCTTTCTGTCGCTTTCTTTTTATTATGTTTCTGTGTGTGTGCGTGTGTGTGCGTGTGTGTCGTTGTATAATTTAGAGCCTACACAGGAGGAGGAGGAGGAGTGGCACGTGCACTCGCTGATCGCTGAGGTCCTCCATACTGGTGCATATAAATAAGGGATGCACGCTAGTGTGGAATCAAATTTTCGTCCGTTATTCAACGCAGCTGTGGTCCATACTGCCGAGCTTTCAAATCCCTCGCGCAGGGAGGAGTCTCTTGTGTTTAAAGCTCGCTTTCGCGTTCCCCGGCTCCCGAGAGCGCGTATGTTCGGCGCGTTTGTAAATATGCGAACGCCACATGTAGCCTGCCTGAAACCTAATACTGTACTTTTTTTTTGCTTCGAAACTTAATCTCTCTTGTCTCTTTAACGTGAGACGTACGTCTTGGCTTGCTATTGTGTTAGGGGCGGAGAGATAGCTGGAATATGCTCACAAACATCCCGATGCTCCTTTGTGGGTTTATGTGGTGTACAAGCCCTGGGTCTCATTGAGAGTCGCTTTTAGATAAATAACGCGGAAATTGATCCTTTTGTGTGGGCTGATGGCTTTTCGGGTTAACACAAAGGTTGTACGGTGCTCTTAATTCTCCGCGAGCCGTTTCTAGTTTGATGGGAACGCATTCTCAACTATTGACGACGTCACTTCCGTTTTTCTCTCTCTCTCCATTCTATCGTCTCTAATTCTTTTAATACTTGCGCTTTTAGTTGGATGCTAAAAGTAATTGAACGATTCGTGACGTCACTTCCGTTTTGTCTCGATTCTGCTTCTGCTCCATGACTAACACGCTCATAATGCTTCAGCAGGTGCATGCTTAGTTTGATTTAAAAGTAACTGCATCGCTCCTGATGTCACTTCCGTTTCGCTCAATGCTAGCAAATTTTCTAATTATTTTAATATTTGCGCTCTTACTTTTGATGCAAAAGTGACACTTCATGACGTCACTTCCGTTTATATCAATTCCGTTTCTGCTCTTGACACATATGCTCCCAATAGTTCAGCAGATGTATGTTAGCTTGATCTAAAAGTAATTAAACTATTAAGCCAGGAATTTCTAAACGAATGAAAAAAAAATCCTTGAAGTAATATCTGTTTCCATTTAGTCCTCTTAACTTCTCTATGAATAATACATGCATTTCTATTTTATTTGGGAGCACGTTTTTCATTACCTATAACTTCACTCCTGTTTTATTCATTTTAATCCCATTTTTTTATAGATACATGATTTATAATTTGATGATAATCTCAACTATCCATGACGTCACTTCTATTTTTCTCTTGTATGGAGATCATGGAAATGCATTTACAGAATTACTTGTTGTCTCGGTTTGTGACCTTTATTGTAATAACATTCTCTCTCTCTCTCTCTCTCTCTCTCTCTCTCTCTCTCTCTCTCTCTCTCTCGCTCGCTCGCTCGCTCGCTCTGATTGCGGAATCGAGTTTTCGTATTCATAATGTAGTGTTTTAGTTTATATGCGATGTCAATATTTATTTTTGGAACGACTAATCATAATATAAATAGTTAGATTTCTACTCCTGATACCAGATGGCAGCAGCGTAGTATATGCGCTGTTCTTTGAGTTATATTTGAGTCATTTGGAAAATTATTACTACATTTTGTTTCCAGTTGGTAATTTGAAAATATGATGAAAACGAACTAACTTTATTTTCACACGATTTACTATCAGTCCTCTTAAACAACACAATTTGTACTGTTAAGCAGAATTGCTAATGGAATTATAAACTTTGATATCTCAAAATTCATCCCAAATGTAATTTTATGGATCAGCTATGTTTAAAATAAATTAAAATATCTGTAAAATAAAAAAAAAAAGATTTAATTTCTTAATTTTATGAGTTATTTATAATAATTCTGTTCTTCTGAATGACATACGAGTTAAATTCTTTCTATGTGTCATTTAAAAGAGAATTATTGTAACGAATACATGCAACAAATCTAACGTCCGATGACTTACTACAAAAGTGATAAATAAGAAATATCAACAATTCAATAAATTATAGAATCTTAGTAACGAATTAGCAAAATTTGCATCTACATATTATTTCCAATTGACAAAATTCCATTGATGGTTGCTTTGTTAGATGTGCGTGCTTTGTTGAATGTTGCATCATTTATCTATTGTTGTTTCAATCATTGTTAGCATAAGTTTATTAATGTTCACATCCAGAGCAACACTACTTTGGCTACAATAATTGAAAACAGAAATGACAGATAAATAGTGCCTGATTTCAATAATGCGCCTCAGCTCAAGTCACAATAACCTATGGGAATACTGTCATATCTTAGTCAAAAAAAAAAATAAAATAAAATAATAATAAATAAAAAATAAAAATAAATACCGAGATGAAATAGCATATGAACAATTGAACTGAAAAATTGGCTCTGTTACATGCAACAATACCGATCTGTGAAATGAAATCAATGAAACTAACATTTTTCTGATGGACTTGTCGTTTGCTAAATACGCATGTATAGCTTAAGTTAAGTGCTTGGCATTTATTGAAAGAATACATGATATGAAACCACATTGATATACGTAGATCTACTAAAGGTATTAGAAACAAAGTTGCTAGTTTATTGGTAACGTACTCAGGGCTATTTTTCCTCCTGATGCACTCTGTTTGTTACTTAAATGGAAAATCTGTTATCGTTCAGCCATTATGAATCCCAAACCTAATTTAAAATATGGATTTTTTTTTTCTAGTGGGCTTCACTTATATCCTTTTGCTTTGTGTGCGTGTGTCCGTCGAACTAGCAAGGCTTTAGCATCGTATTTCGTCCGGTAGTGCGATGCTCATCTGATCACGGTGGCTAATCGAACGGATTTGCTAGTAGCCTCCCCGTTAAGGCTGTGGTGAGAATGTTGCTTCAAATTAAATTAAAGGTTGACGTAATGGGCGATTCCGTGTAATCTTATTGCCGCTTCTTAGTAATTGGATCTTGGGGATCGCTGAACACAAAGGAAGTGGTGAAGCGGCTACAGCACAGACACTTGTTTTCTTCCATAAAGGGCAGGAAGAGGGAGTAAACATGTTGTCATAGTGACTGATATTAGGGATAGTCGAGTCAGGGTTCCACTCAGTGGATAGACCGAAAAACAAACAGCAAAAGTGATGATAGAAGAAATGAAAGTTTGCTGTGACAAATGTAACGGAGCGTGTAGAACAGAGAGAGAGAGAGAGAGAGAGAGAGAGAGAGAGAGAATGCTTTTAATTATACATACCTTAAGTTCTATGCTACCTATAATTAGCGCAATAGACTGAGCGTAGCTTTCATAATAATCCTAAATTGAGTTGCGCAAGAAAAACCAATCAGATGCATTTTGAAAATAAAAGTTAAATCAAATCGATTACATCGTTTTGATTTACCTTTCATTCTGTTTTTACTCTAAAGTCGTTTCCTTTTCACCGTAGAGAGGTTTTTTTTTTTCCCACACAGTAAAAGGAAAGTTGAATAACTCTATCTATATAAGATACCGTTCTTATTATTGATGTCGAGGATGTTCGACGACTTCGTTCACTTCGTTCTTCCCTACAGCTGGGAGATGTTTCCGTTGGACTACTGCTGCTTTATTTCTTAAGTTGAAAACACATTTAAAGAGTATTATCCAGTTTGAAAAATGACAAACAGATCAAAGAAGAATTAGAAAATGGTTCCGAAAACAAACTCTAAAGAAGTTTACCGGTCTGAAAAACTTGTTGAGAATATGTATGGAAAGGAACTGTTTTGGAACTACTTTGACACTGACAGAGAGAGATCCGAGGAGAGGAACGCATCCTCCATGACACACACACACACACACACACACACACACACACACACACACACACACACACACACACACACACACACACACACACACACACACACACACACACAATGAAATATTAAAGTGGAAAATGGTGGACCAAAAGATGGCTGTTTAGTAAGAAAGTTTCTATACCATTCACAGTCAAATGTCTTGGAGATGTCAAGCGCTACCACGTACTCGTAAGTTCTTCCAAACGTTTCCATGTCTTGTGTTCAAAGGTAGATAAGGATAACAAGGAGGTCTCAATGACAGTTTCGGAATCCATATTGGTGAGCCTCAAGTATTTGGAGAGGTTTTTTAAGAGGAGTGTGAGATTTAGGTATCGGAACGATAGTTCGATGGATGACTTTTATCACCTTCCTTAGGGCTAGGCGGGATAAAGGCTTGTTTGGATAAAGGTTTGCCTTTATAGAATAATAAAAGTAGTTGCTAATTCTGTAGCACAAATTTTGTTTACAATCGAAGGGAAGGAGACAACCAGCTCTGAAGATTTATTTATTTCCTCAAGTTATTAAGGATGTATGTGATTTCAGAACTATTACATGCTTCCGATAGGATAGTGCCCCCCCCCCCCCCCCAAAAAAAATAAAACTTTTAAAGTGGCTGATCGTTCACGCATTACACCATTGGAAGTGGTTGAACTTATAGATTTAGCAAATAATGCCAAAAAGGCGATTAAATATCTGTTCTTTGCCACAAACACTCTTCTTTCTTTGCGTAAACCTCCGACCGAATGCGACTTGACTTTTTTTCTTATGTATACTTATGGATATGACCATCGCGAACAATTGGTCACGGCACGTGTACCCGAACCTCCTCTGTCTCCGAGAGAGACATCCCAGGGAGAGCGCGAGGCCGGTCTCACAAAGACCTCGTTTCATCAAAGCTCTCTGCAACTCCGCGAGATGGTCTGCCAACTTTCACACGTCACAATGATCATCCACGCGTGAGAGAAGTTCCTCCCCCTCTTACGTCTCTTCCCCCCTCTTGTACTCTTCCCCCATCACCTACACCCTGGTGACCCGGAACGAGACACCGTCTTATAATATCCGTGGCTGCCCCCGATTCGGAGAGTTGATAGGTCGTCCATGAGAGACTGAGGAAAGTAGCCAAGCGTGTGGGTAGACGTTAAGTATATTATCAACCCCTGGCATGTCCCCCGACATTCCCCATCTACCACCCGTCTCCTTCCTTTCTTTCCATCCCCCCCCCCTTCGGTCCTCGGTTGTCAAGACGACAGCTAGTCTAGGCAGTTGATGGAGCAGGTCGTGTTGTGCAAATCTGTTTTCACAGAATTATCATCGAGACAAGACCGCTGATTTGAAGCCCAGTGAACGTTTAAGGGACCTGTTGTTTTAACGATAATGGTTCTCCTCCTCCCTTCCTCTTTCGTCCACTGTGTCACCGGATGACATGTCTGTAGTTAGAAATAAATAGTGAGGTCACGTGATTTTGGCTATGCCACGCCGTATTCTTATGTGATAACCGAGAAACAAGAAGTTATCGACACAGGTGCAGATAACACAATGTAGTAAATACACAAGATGGGCAACAATCACGCAAAAAAAAAAAAAATTATTAGCGCAATGCTTGTCATTCCCTTTATTGAAACTTCAGAGGCTTTATAAACAGATGGTACTTTTAACAGCAAATTTGCGCTGCTAACAGAAGATTATCTGTATGAATAATTATCACATCACCCAACAATTAATTGTAATAAACAATCTGTATTCTCAACACGTGACCAACTTCAAATTTCTCTGTATTTCAACAATTGGTTATTTCCACAACAATCCAGTTGCTCTTATAGTAGCAGATTCTGTACGTGTAATTAAAAACATCATGCCCGAACAGATTTCTATTCCACAATATATATATTCAGGATTGGCATTCTGGATTTTTTATTTCTAATAATCTAATCCTTTCCTAAATAGCAGATTTGACTTTCAGAAGTAGACGACCTAACAACGTTTTTTTTTTTTTTTCAACTTTTGCAATGGCAAACTAGGTAGTACTACCTACACAAAAAAGTGGTAGGTTTTATTCAGGAAATAGTCCACCATTCTTCACACAGAGATTGTATTCATTCATAGATCATCAATGGACAATTTCGCAAACGTCTCTCCAATTGATTTCATAGATGCAAACAAATTAGGGCTGTGAACTCGCCAGTTGTATTACGATGGTGTCTAAACCCAAACGGACTCAGTAAGGTACCATTGTAACAGCTACTGAGCGTCAGTCATGGTTCGATGCAATGTCCTGCCCATGGTACGTATTAATCTTCTGTGTCAAATGCTTCGGAATCCCCTGAGTAATTCTGTCGGAGGTATTGGTGTGATTTTGTTTCGTAATGAAATCTGGTTTTGTACGAAAATATACATCGTTAGAAGAAGAAGAAAACCCTACCATTTAAGATTGGACATAACAATTTCTTTCCTGGGAACCCTTTCTCGATCAGCTGACAAACACAGCGAGCCATTGTGGCACAGAACTGTAGGAAAACATGTTATGCTCTGTAAATTATTGGGGTGACTCAGGTTAGATAATGAAAGCTTTTTCAAGAAACAGAGCATTTCATCAAAATTCAACTAAACGGTTTAAGAAATAAAAGACACGGAGTTATGGGCAAATATGACTTTTTATAAAGGGGGCGATCTCTAACTCTTTTTTCGCTCTGAGAAAAGGTCGAGGGTACTGTCTGATTGGAACCGCTTGAATCGGCCAATCAATGATGCTCTGCCATCTTGTGGCCTAATTAGGACTAATTTCTCCAGCAATTCGCTAATCAGTATCACTCCAGATTTTATTAAAGATAAATTTTAATTATACAGTATAGTTCGCTATTGATGATTTAACATGCAATTACTGATCCACACTTTTTTTAGGGAAGTATTAGGTTAATTTACATTACAAAAGTTTATATTTTACATTTACAAAAGTTTTTCCCTCAAGAAATCAAGTTGATTATCAAGTTGATTTCTTGAGTGAAAAGCAGCTTCTTCCATCCCTCCATTTTTGTTCCGACAACCTACTGTCTTGTCGAATAATAATAATAATAATAAAGTATAATAAACGAAACCGTGGTCAAACTCAGTGGCAATACAGAAAATATTTCGAGAGTTCCAGCAGTCTGCGAAATTTGAAATTACCAAAAGAATCCGTTAAAGGATTCTCTTATAGCTTATTACGCAAAAGATGATAATGATCATTATCATCATTTTTAGATATGATAAATGGATAGATAGATAGATAGAGACTTGATATTCTAGGTAATTCTATCTGAAAACGAGATAATAAATGTCCTTCTATCACAGAAGGAATATTTGAATTCCAGTGTTTCTATCCTAATATAAAAGTCCATCAAATATGTTTAATTTTATTCAAAAAAAGACTCTTATTATTTTTAAATAAAATTTACTCAACTAGTATTCCCCCAATAGAATGGAAAAAAGCAATGGTGATTCCTATCTTTAAGAAAGGTAATAGAGATGACCCTAAAAACTATGGAGGTATCAGTATACTAAATTCATGTTACAAAATATACAGCAGAATCTTAAATAACAAACTAATGAAATATTCCGAAAACTTTATTCTAGAGGTACAGAATGGATTTAGAAAAGGACGATCATGTATAGACCCAGCCTTTTGCCTAAAATTAATAGTAGAGAAAAGAAGAGAATATAATTTGGAAACACATATTGCATTTATTGACTTTGAAAAAGCATTTGACAAAGTTAAAAGAAACATATTATTTAACATATTAAAAGAAAGACAAATACCAAATAATATCCTGAAAGCTATCACAAGTATATATGAAAATAATCAAATACAAATAAGATTAAATCACGAGCTATCATATACAAGAGAGATAAACCAAGGGGTCCGACAGGGATGTCCCCTCTCAGCAACTCTTTTTAATATCTACTTAAATGAAATAATAATAAAATGGAGTAAAAATTTACATCAAGGAATTAAACTTTCACCTACAGTTAACTTAAACACTCTCCTCTTTGCAGACGACCAAATAATAATTACAAATTCTGAAGATAACTTCCAGAAAGCTATTTTAGATCTAAATGAGATATCCAAAGATTATGGTATGATAATATCAACGGAAAAATCAAAAACTATGGCCTTTAAAGGACAAGATCCAGCAAGAACTAAGATAGTAAGAGATAACAAGATCTTAGAACAGGTGAATTCACTTAACTACCTAGGATGTATGATCACATATGAAAATGAAAAAGATATAAATGTAAAAATTGCAAAATATTTAAAAATAACAGGAGTAATTAACTCTATATTTAAACCAAACCTAGTTCAAAAACAAACGAGGCTAAAAGTATACAATACATTAGCCCTACCGGTCTTAATGTATGGAAGCGAAATCTGGACAATAAAACAAAAAGACAAACAAAGATTAACAACAGCAGAAATGAAGTTTATGAGAAAAACTGCAAAGTATACCCTATTTGATCACAAAAGAAATTATGAAAGAATTAAACCAAGAACCAGTAATAGAAAAAATTAAAAAATATAAACATAAGTGGATGGAACACTTTCAAAGAATCAAAACAGAAAGATTACCAAAACAAGCCTTAAAGTACAAGCCATTAGGAAAAAGAAAACCAGGACGTCCTCTTAAACGATTCAACGATGACTTCTAAGGCCATGCTAGGCCTAAATCCTTGATACGTATGATGATGATGATATGTTTAATTGACCTTTTTAAATCCTTCACAACTTTTCAGTATCTTCAACTACCCTACTTGGATCGTCATCCGAAACAGGAGACTATTGCTTTTAACTATCTTGCCTTATTAGCTTCTTAGCTCCCTCCTCCCTCCACCTTTGACCTTATAATCGCTTTTTTCATGCATTAAACAGCAGAAAGAAATTCCAAAGATCCATTTACGTCTGTATCCATTGGATTACAAACTGATGCTTCCTGATAATACATGGAAGTCAGATTTTTAAATGATTTTTACCTGTGAGCCAATAGAATCGCTTGTTTATAAACACACGCATGCATGACATTATTAGCAGAGTCCTATGACTCGTATGTTATGATAAAACACCGAGATCCCAGAAGCAGACAGTCCCCACAAAGTCGGAAGTTGACTAAGAATTGCCGACTTGGTGATGGGGTTGTTTTACAACAGACACCATTTCTAATCGATACTGCAGTGGAAGTAGAGAAGAGGGGGATGGGTTTGTTGTAGGGGGGGGCTGCAGGAGAAGCTGGAGCCATGCACGACGAGATGGCACATCCTATAATGATCAGATATGTGGCTTGCATTCGTAACGACAACTCTGTCGTCTTCTGAGTCACTTGTCGCATGACAGGAGCGGCCATGCGAAGCGGTCTCAGCGGCAAGAGACAGGAGATTGTCCCAAGTGTCCGACGTTATGAAGTGGCGATGGCCCCTCGGGGACCGTAGCCCGCGCGACACTTGCTGTCACAGACACTAAAGAAAAATTCCGTGACTTTTGCGACCACCATCCGTATCACGACCAACAGTGAATGTTGCTCTGCCCTTCGGTGTGCGATGGCTAAGGGAGAGAGTACGTCTGTACGAAGGCACACCGAACTGTGGTGAGTTTGGCATCGCTATAAAAAAAGAGAAGGAGCAACTGCTGTGTAAAAACCAATAAAAATGCTAAATGAGAGACAAACAGGCAAAAAAATAGGAGGAAGAATAAAAAAAAAAAGTAAAATAGACAGATATGGAGGAAAGCGGTGTAACCGAGGGGGGGGGGACGAAATATAATAAGGAATGTAAATAAAGTGAAAGAAACTAAAGGGGAAAATAATGGCAAAAATAAATAGAGACAGGCAACAAGAAAGAGATGAATAAAGAAAGAAAGCATGTATGAATCACACGAAGAAAAGAGAAAAAAAAACCGAGAATGGTTTGCTGGAAAAGACACCCGATGGCACTGTGTTTATGTCTGTTAATAGCGTGTGTTCTTCTGACCAATTCGTCTGTTTCGCAGGATGAAAAACTCGAGTTTCCCGGAAGACAAGACCTATAAACCCATTTTAACTGGCCTTCGAAAAGTTCTTAATAAAAACTAAATAATGATTAAGATTAATATATTTTATAAATTAAGTGAATTTTTTGAAATCATGTTCACGTTTTTTTCCTTAAAAAAATACTTTTCGAGTTTATACAGAGAGAGAGAGAGAGAGAGAGAGAGAATTTAATGATCGATTTTCTCTCATTCTTCCATTTTAAGTAAACTCGCATCTAAAGTTGTAAAATGCCTGCGAAATCAATGTAAATTGATTTCATTAGCCTCCCCAATCTCGTTAATATATCATGTGATTTCACTGATAAAACAAAACAAAACAAAACAAAAAACTTATTTGCATGGACTTTGTTTTTATGTTCAAGCTGAGCGAGTGAATATGGAACCAATTTATGCATCTCAATCACTGTAGAATATAGATATATATAATGTATATATAAACAGTTTTATCGTGCGATATCCCCGTAGAGCAAACATTTAATTAATATTATTATGTAATCGTTTTGCATTAATGTTTCTCTTGTGAAAAAAGGAAAAAAAAAAGCAATTGGAGATTTTCTTATATTTTTGTCTTATAATCCATCAGGGACGATATTTCATTGTTTGCCTCAGGGCGCGATCTAATCTGGCGACGGCCCTATATATATATATATATATATATATATATAGTTTTCCTATTTGAGGTTGAGACGGATTTAACTTAATCTAGACTACTTTTAAATTATTTTTCTATTAAATTTTTCACTTCTTTCACAAATAATAGTGCAAGTCATATTTTATTAGAATATTTAAAATAATTATAAAATACACCTCTGCATTTTCATGTCACAATAGTACAATTCATTTACGACTGGTTGGCTGTGTTTATTTATCCCGAAAAGCTACCGTCAGATAAGCCTGCTTTCCAACCTAGGAAAGATTGCGAAAAAAATCATCCTCTCAAGACTACAAGAAAAATCAGACCAATTAGGAATAATTCCAAACGAACAATTTGGCTTCCGCTGTATGCACAGCACAGTGCAACAAATACACCGACTAGTGGAGCATATCACTCAAGGATACAACTGGAACCTTCACACAGCTGCAGTCTTTCTGGATATTGCCAAGGCCTTTGACAAGGTATGGATTACTCTACAAACTCATACAGGCCAACATTCCAGCAAACCTTACCCGTCTAATAAAATCATACCTCACTGACAGATCCATGAAGATAAAAATAACTGGCACCATCTCAACTAGGCGCCAGATCAGGGCAGGAGTACCACAGGGATCCCTGTTGGCTCCTTTACTTTTCACAATCTACGTGGCTGACATTCCATAGAACCTGAGGACTACCATCACAGCCCTATATGCTGATGACACAGCCATAATGACAAGATCTCTTCGCCCACACCTGGCGATCAGTCGTCTCCAGGACACCATCACAAAGCTAGAGAAATGGTTCTCGGACTGGAGGATGCAAGTAAACTCCTGTCAAAAGCTCAGCTATACTATTCACCAGACGAAAAGCCTTCATCCAAGATGACATCCAACTCCTTGGAAAAAAGATACCATGGCGGACAGAAACCAAATACCTTGGAGTACAGCTGGACAAAAAGCTGAATTTCAACAGCCACATCAAGCTCATAGGCACAAAGACATCCAGAACCATAGCCCAACTCTATCTCCCTGATCAACCGCAACAGCAAATTTGATACACGCAACAAGCTGTTACTATATCAGATGGTAATACGACCAGTAATCACATATGCATCCCCAGCATGGAGTCACACATCCAAATCTAACATCCTGAAACTACAGAGGATACAAAACAAATGCCTGCGGAAGATCTCAGACGCCCCATGGTTCGTCAGAAACACGCAGATCCACAGAGAAACCGGATCCCCAGACATCCATTCTCTCCTTCATGACTATGCGGAAAAGTTCTTCAGCAAGGCACACTCTCATCCCAACCCACTAATCAGACAAGCTTCCAGTTATAGTGAACATGACTATTACAAACATAAAAGATCCAAGGCAATCCTGCTCTCAGCAGAACAGAGCTAATTCCATAGTTCACAAAGTGCGAGCATAAGGCTCACCCCCCCCTCTCACACACACACACACACACACACACACACACACACATACATCAAGCTTCTCGACACAGATAAAGGGGAAAAACAAATAGCATTTTATGCTTCACCCAGCAAGTCAGTAACGTTGTTGTTGCTGTGTTTATTTGAAAGAATTACTTTCTTGGAACTTTTTAAATTAGTTCTAATCGAAGATGGATTCAAAGAAAAGAATTTTATGTATGAAGAATATAAAATTATACGAAATAAAGAAAATAATGGTATAAAAAAATAAACAGAACTACTGCAGTAACTACTCCAAAGAATTAGAACATGATTTTTATGGTACTCAAAGAAGAATATGGAAAATAAATACAAACTAAAAAAAACTAAATGAATTATAAAACGTACAAATATTGAATTGGATAAATGGAAATATTATTTTCAAAATCTATGCACAGAAGAGAATAAAGATAAAATAACAATGATGATGTTTATTAAGAGGATAACTTTTTGTAATAACAAAAAAAAATTACTAGAACAAATCAATAAAGTAAAAATAGAAAATCGGATAAAACAAATAATATACACACTGAATTACTAAATTATTGAGGAAAAACAATTAGCAAAAAATAATTATACTATATTTAAAGAAAGAAAAATACGAAATAATTGTATATGGGGAGACGTCCTATCTGGTTGGCCGAGTTAGCGTGCCCGTTCTCCAGCCAAGAGGTTGCGCATTCGA
Organism: Typopeltis vanoorti; assembly: GCF_054136105.1. Taxonomy (NCBI): domain Eukaryota; kingdom Metazoa; phylum Arthropoda; class Arachnida; order Uropygi; family Thelyphonidae; genus Typopeltis; species Typopeltis vanoorti. The sequence continues at coordinate 37,745,970 of NC_143562.1, forward strand.
ATCTCACTGTGAGCATGGATATTTCCTACTAACTCTTTGTGGAAAGGGCAGCATTTGACCCTACCGTTTCACTCAACTGAAAAACTCAACCCAACGAGATACGGGAGTGACCATACGACGTCAGATGTGAAATTCTTCTTTCAAAAACGGGAAAAAAAAAAATTAAAAATTATATAGAAGGATGCAGGATTATGGGCAAAGAAAGTGAAGAACTGGAGACCAAATGGCATCTCCAAGGAGTGCCGGGACACCTCCAAGGAGTCCGAAGACTCATCGCGGGAGGACATCTACTATACAACTGTCTCCACCACTACACCGAACCTCTACTACCAATCATCTCCATCAACGCCATCTACCGCCCACCACCACCACAACTAGTATTTTTTTGTGTGTAAATTGCGTGTGTTCTGAAGGGCCGATTTGTTTGTATGCGGGATGAAAAACCCGAGTTTCCGGGTGAAAAAAACCCTGTTACCTCCGTATGAGATCGGCTAACTCACCTTCGATTGAAAAAGTCCACATTATCTATTTTTTCTTCTTCGTTCTTTCCTCCATCGACTTGATCGTCGTAAAGTTGAAGTGTCGCGGCATGTTATCGCTACAGAGTTGAATAATTTGTTTTTTTGATTTGTGTTTTTACTTGACATAAGTAAAAAAAAAAAAAAAGAAGGTAAACATTATTACAGACACTTGTGGCAGTGCTGTCAATCCTCCTAACGAAATTGGACACATTCAATCCCTTTATTTGTCATATTTCCATGACGTCGAACGTTATTTGAGAAGTTAGCAAGAAATGTAATCAGTTTAATAAGCATGTGATTTGCTTAGTGCGCTAAAAGGCTTTTTTTTTTTTTTTTTAATATGGAAAATGAGGTTTCTTGTGACCAGCGTGCATGCATACGCCCATTTCTATCGATGTTATAATCGCAAGCTTAGTGGTTATCGATATCAAAATTGCATTTGGGAATAATCAAAGTAGTGAGCTTAGTCATATATTACTCTATCTCTTACTGTATATGCAAAATCTACAATAACTGATGAAAGGAAATGCAAACAGTGGACTCGACTTAGTACCATTCAATAAATTGCATTTATTTTAGGCATCAATTTTTCCTATTTTTCTAATCAAGTTTCCTTCTGTGTCAGACGTATGATACTGGCTGCAAATACCGTATAAGTTACTGATGTTTGGTGTATATTCTTCTAAATATTATCCTGCATGGATAAAGAAGAAAAAGAAGAAAAAAAAACTATTACTTGCGTTGCAACTCTAGCACATTCCCTTTTACCTTTTTGTAATCTGATATACAAATTAAATATTCTTTTTTCATTTCAGAGTCATTTTGTTGTGCTTCTGCAATAGGAGTTTTCTGTAGAGTACTCATAACTTTCATCCTTAGATCATGTCTCGATGCTTTTCATTTTTTTTTCTCTCTTTGTGTGTGTGTGTGTGTATCCCTCTTCTTTTCTTCTTCCTTCGCTACTTGCGATCTTAGTAACATCGTTCTGCATGTGTCTAGCAATTTTTTCCTTGTTGTTTTCTAGTAGTTTTTATTCTTCTCATTCAGCTGACTTTTTCAACCCTTTTTCCATCTCTCTCTCTCTCCATTTTTTTTTTTTTTTAACTAAGCCCACTGTAGTCTTCTTTACGGCGCATAGGAATGAAGCAGCTGACTTAAAAAAACCAAAGAGAGAGAATCCTGTTATGTGCGTGACCGAAAAAAAAAAAAAAAAAAAAAATTCCCCTCTTCAATACTGAACTTTTTTTTTTTTCGGTCCCAACGAACAACTGCAAACGCTATCTCCATGGGATGGTGCGCGCGCACTCACTCACTCACGCGCTCACACACACACACACACATGAACTGTACCGGGGGCATCCTGAGAAGAGCTACAAGGAGAAGGCGGGTATAAGAACCGAGTTAGCCAGTAGATACAACGTATTAGGAACAAACCCACTTTATAGGTTTGTCCTCCTGGTCGTTTAGGGAGACTACGAGACTAATCAGCCGATCATGTCTATCCCCATGGGCACATTAAGTCTACTGTTGATGTTTTCTTACCTCCCCCCTACTGTCGTACGTTCTTTTTGGCAGAAACGCCCACCTCGTAGAGGGTTTTTTTTTCCCGCTTTTTTTATTTTTATTTTGGCTAAGCGAGGGAGATCTCCAGCATCATCTCCCTCCCCCACCCAAACTCCACAAATCGAGATTTTTCATTCCACTCAGGAATGCCGCTGGGTTTTTGGTCAACGTGATGGGACTCTAAGCATCCCCACAGGATACGTTTGAAAAATAAATAGTTATTACCCTCTATGGACAATTCTGTTTCCCTTCAGTTCATGCATCTGTCTTCTCTCTTATCTCCTAGAATTCTACTACTATTCATCGATTCTTTATATTAAATCAGTTCATTGTCGCATTGAATGAGAATTAGAATTATTAATTTTAGGATTAGATCGGATCAGAACCAAACCTTCTAGTTTTAATTTTCTTAAGTGGAAGCAGTTGACCTTAGAATATATAAAAAATAATAAAGTAAACTCTACGTGCTTTTTCTAGACCGCTTCATAGCCTTACCATTCTTTGACGGAAATACCATTCCGAGATTTATTTTCTTTTATTTTCAATATTAACCAATCAGTTGGTAGACAATATACTAACCCTTTATAACTTTAATTCTCCGACTGATAATCGAACTACTATATCCTGCTTTTTTAATCAAGTGAAAAATAAAAGGGAATCGATAGTCATTGTCACGTCACAGTAATTCTAGTAACAAAAAAACAACCAAATTCTCAGCTAATAAAAACAATGGCTGCAAGCTTTTTTTTTTTTTTTATAAAAATCATTCATGCTAGTGGCATTGAAAATATCCGGTTTTGCTCACGACGTGCATTTTTTTGAGTATATTTCGTTATATAATATGCAAGAATATTTCAGAATAGTTGACAGCGATACGACAAAAATATGAAAAATTATCAATCGTGGCCAGGTTTTTTTTTTTTTTTTTTTTTTTTTGTTAATAATGTTTAAAAATGTGCAAATGAATGACATTTCTCTTACTATTGAGTTAGTTTTGTTTGACCGACAGTGGAAAGCCTAAGTGGCCAACAAACTCCCAAATCAGTAAATGCGGTAAAATCATGAATAAAAGTAAAACAAACTCATAGAATGATAATCTTTCCATTATGTTATCAGACAATGCTTTTATCTCACAAGAAAAATAAGCGATTTGAATAAGCAATCAATTGAATAGCCTGCAACTATGCGTAATCACACTAATACATAAATCATTGGCTTCAACACTCACGAATATTTTAGACTACATCGATATAAAGCTCGCAAATATTGGGACAGCTTATTATGAATTTTTAAATAATTCAGTCATGCTTAATATATACGAATTTTACAACAAAGAATAATAAATTATTTATTTACTGTGATTGTTTCGCATGCGTGACACGCATCAAAATTAAATTTAAAAAAAAATCATGCGTTAACAATATTAGGATGCTGATAACATATTTCAACGTACAGCGACTACCCTACCACCTTGAAGAATAAAACAGAACTTATTATTATAATTACTTCATGTATTCATAAAGTATTACGATGATGGTGGGAGGCATAAACTACCAACCCCGAAAATCTACTGAACTTCTTTATCTATTAAATTTTTGTTGGTTTGATTTTTTTTTCTGTCCATTTTATTTTGTTCATGCGACGCCAGCACCACATTTCAAAAGCCTCCGATCTTCTTACGTCTTCTCTGCCTAGAATCCAGGTTTCCCATCCATACAGTGCAATGCTCCATATCAATGTCTTTACTAATTTTTTTTTCAATTGTAGGTTGAGGTTTCCTGTTAAAATGCTTTTCATCTTAGAGAATTTTGGGCTTTTGCGTTATTTATTCTTGATCTTATGTCTTCTCTTGTTCTGCCATCTTCTGTTATTAGGCTTCAATGACGTAGTCAAGAACGAAATAGGCTACAGACTGCGACATTTTAGCAAGATCTTGTCGCCTTTATTCTTTTCTGTTTTCCGGATGCTTTTTTCCTTGTCTTAACAATTGTGCATGACTACGTTGTGATCATCATGCCTTATTCGGCATATGAAATAGCAGTGGTCCTATACATGTTCTGGGTTCGAATCCCGTCTAGGACTATATTTTAACGTAAAAACACACAGTTTACGTACAAAATATAGTTTTAGGACTAATCATCTTATCCTCAAATTATGGTTTAGGAGATCCAAAGAATACTTGGAGGGTCATGAGCGCTGAAGGGTTAGAACCACACGGATGATGGTGACGATGATGTATACATGAACGTATCAGTAAGCTTTAAAGATCAGGGGTATCGATGCGCTTCTTAAAATTAACGTCTGAAAGGTTGAAAGAATTGTCTCAGGCAACTAAATAACGAAATAAATATATTTACCAAAACAGATTATAAACCAAAAAAAAAAAAATGGTACACTGTCCTAAAAAAACTTGTCTGCACAGTGCGAGATGAAAATGTCAGACTACTATTTTTCTGTTTATTTTCGGCAAATATTGGGATCGGAATATCAAAATCCAATAAGATTAATTTTTTAAAACCAATTGCTATCAAGTACGAGTGCGTGTATGAAGGAACTAATAACCCACTTTAAATAAGTGCGTTTAAAATCAATTCATGTTCGTCACCAGATTTGGCACGTTAAAATATATTTCGATTGTTTGATAAAAATTTCACCGAAAATATATTTTGATTGTCCATAAAAATTTTACCTCAGATATTTCAGAAAATAGGGAACTAAATATATTTTGGAGGTTTAAAAAGTTTTTCCCAAAATATATTTTGATGGTTCCATAAAGTTGGGTCATAATAAATTTCGATTGTCATAAAGATTTGACCAAAGTATTTTTGTTCGAAGTTCGAAAAAATATTTTGATTTAAAGTCTCCCCAAAAGACCAATACATGTAAACAGTCGTGGAAACATTCCTTCCTCTTAACGTGACAAAAGTACTTTCTCAGCATTCTTGGTCGATGAGAAGACATGTCACAACTATCCCGACATGTTAAGAGTTCTCTTTGCTTTGCTAATGTTCGTTGTCTCTTGCTGGTGCTCGCTGCTTAATAAAGTAAGTTTCTCCCTCACGAGGAGTAATTAGTGGACTAATTAAGAGACTGGGGTTGTCACCTACACAGCAAGTTAGGATTGTAGATAAAATGCTGTTCAATTTTTCCCTATCATTTCGCATGCTAATTACCGAAGTCTGTAACTGTTGCTCCAATCGTTGCAGATGTCTAACGAGGCTCTTCCTTCTACCAATCTTACTCCCTTCACTGCTATAAGCAAGTGTAAGAGATTGAGTTCAACATCGAAAATGTTTAGTGCACATTCGCTAATTTCGTCACCAGAGGGCCATACCTGTAATAACACACACGATGATTTAGATGCATTTGTGGAAATTGATAGGATTAACAATATATATGCATAAGCAATTTATATTTATGCGAATTGCTTGTTTGTATAAACCAATTTATTAATATAAGGACAACATAATAAATAAATTCTGGAAGGAAATACCGACCACAGACGGCCAACTTGCCTTCTGTTAAAAAGCCTTAATAAAGACTCTTCCCGCCAGTAGCGCACTCAGGATTTAATCTTGGGGGGTGGGGGAGAGTTGAGTAGACGATTTGAGAATACACACTACGCATCGCATACGACCTATGACTGAGCATCTGCAATGATCACTGATTCATAAGTAGTGTAGAAATAGAAGACATGAAGCAACATAAATAAAAAACTGAATCTTAATTAGGAAAAGATTTTTTGAAAATTTTCTAGTGTTTTTTTCCTTTTTTCTTTTTTTTGGGGGGAGGGCCCCCCCCCCCCCCTCTGGGTACACCACTGCTTCCCGCCCCATACGGAATTCGATCCATAGTCTTTCCAACCCACGTCATCGTCAATACTGAGTTCCAGAAGTGTTGCAGCTGGCTCTATTAAGTTATACTAAAACATTGTTGCCATACAATATCTGTAGGTGAATTACACAGGAAAAAAAATCTACAAAAAATTACATTTATTATAATAATAAATTCTTTTGAATGTGATGTAATACGAATAATTGTTTTTGTTCGTTCCCCTTATTTTTATTCTCAATCTTATTTTGAGCATTTATCAACTTTGCATTCCATTGATTGATAAAAGGCCAACAAGCCTTGAAATATGTTACGGTATTGAGAGGAGACTTAGGATTATGTGAAATCCTGTTCTTTTTTAGAGAAAAACTATAACCAACCTTATTCGTTCTAAATCTTAGTAGCAAAGAACTGAGTGAGTGATAGAGTATTAAACTGGACTACTGAACAGTCTGAAGATTCATTCAGTATAACTTTAATAGTGTGTGTGTGTAAATTAGTTTAGAAAACTGTTTTGATGGACCAAAGATTCAGGTAAGAGCTTTAAATAAACCTGGAATCTGCTGGACTCTGTGTCAGCACTACAAACAGGTCCCTCTCCTTCTTCGTCCCCCCTCCTTTTTCCCTATTCCCAGAGGAATGTAAAATCAATTATCCCTGTGAAAAGTATAAACTTTTTCACGATCCCTCCCAAGTGTTTGCGTCTTTAACAGACGCCTTTTAGCGTCTCGCACTCGGAACGGAGTGCATCTGTCAGATCGGATGATGTGCCATTGCAAAGAGTCTTCCCCCCCCCACACCTCCATCCCCTCCAGTACCTCGTGACTCGACGACATCGCGCGCTACTTGATATTGGTCATAAAAGCCACCACAAAATCCCTGACACTACCACAGTCCTATTACCGCGCCGCTACTACGGGGGAACTTCATATGCGATATTTTAGACGAGGAAGCAGCAATTCGATTTCGCCTGCCGAAAATCTGCGGACAGCGTCTCTTTTAAGTCGGGACGTGACTTCTCGGCCAGCCGCGAAATCCAATATTGTCCCATTGTCCAAGTCGCGAGGAGCAACCTGTCGTTTGTCGTTAAGCTGCCGCTCCCAGGGGGTTGTTCCGCATCGAGAGCTGCTACTGCTGCCCTGGAGCACCGCGGGCGAGGAAGAAAGTTAGGCCACGTCGCTGCTGAAACTTGACAATTGTAAATTGAAATGCTTTTTCGTGTTAAACGTGAGTGCTTCGGTGAAGGGGGGGGAGAACAGTATTAAAGGGGGAGTCGAGGATGCCTTGGGTAGTTCGGGATTTGGCATTCGCGTTGTTTGCTTGTTCATCGAAGCGTAGCAACATCGTTCTCAAAAATCAGCCGAGTCCCAGACGGCCCCCCTCGTGGTCCTATGGCGTGCTGATATGTATCGTGTTTTGGAATTTTTGACGGTGGAATAAGTAAGTGGAAGAGAAAAACACGTTTTGCAGAGTTACAAAACACTGGCAGTTAAGCCTAAAGCTATTCTCCATACAAACATATTAACGAATGTAAACCAGTTGACATATTTGCATATTTGAGTAATTCTCCTCCTTTTTTTTTTTTCCCTCGTAAGTTTCCCCCCATTCTTCCTCTAGAATTCTCTTCTAGTTCCCTAAAGCAGGGATGAGAAGATTTATCGTTGATATAGCGGGTAGGACTTATCTCTTAATCTATCGTGCCAACGTTCTTTGTGTCAGGACCCTGTGTTTTGAGGCGTCAAGCTGTCTTGGATTTCATTTGTTTCATTGTCCGGCAATCCCCGGGGTTATACCGTACACTCGTCATGGAGGATGACGGCCTTGAATATAGTAGGCTAATACTATGAGCAGCCAGACGTAACTTAAAGAGAGGAAGCCAACAAACAGTTATTAGGGGAAGAGGAAAGAAAGCTCCGAACAAACTCAAGAGCACTGTGTCACTGATAGTTAAGGTCACATCCTATAGTATGATTAGTGCCATATTCAAGATCATAGGGGTTTAATATCTCCAGTATATTATAAATAAAACAAACCCTCTAACGTTTAAGTACTTAAATCTTTCAGGCGTCACTTTTTAACATCGAAATGTCAATGCATGTCTGCAGGTGCAGAACGAAATTGTGATTTTTTTTATTATTATTATTTTTTTTATGTGGCTCCTACCCACATAAAGGTCATATGCAAACCTATAGTACATTTGTATCATGGGTGGACTCAACTTTATATATTTTTCTATTTTTATTTATTTTTTTTACATGGTCCTTTCACCCTGCTTTAGAGGGAAAACATGGACCTTTTTCAAGCTACTTTGGGCCTATCAGATGCTCCTAATCCTGACTAATCTGGAAGAGGGAGTTACTCAGGATTTACTTGCTATACTCATAGCAAGTAAATCTTCGACTCTAAAAAAAAAAAAAAAAAAAAAATGTATTTGTGTGTGACTAGATCTGTACTCTAATACGCGCAGAAACTCGATAAGTGTCTACATCAGAGCAGTTATTTTTATGTGGGTGACCCAAGTGGGAAAAGGGGAAGATTACACCACATCAACTGGCACTCTATTTAATCATTTGTAATTCAAGATACATCCGCGAATCTTTTTTTCTTTATACGCTACGGAAGGAAACGAGGACTTCACCCCCTCGTTCACTTGATTGATAATTATTGCCACCCTTTCATCAGCAACAAAAGCGACCTCTGACATCTACAAGGTGAACGACTAAAACAGATTCAACTTGTGGGACCGCTCCGGTGGTGCTGTGTCGTGAATATGTTTAGCCCATTACTTACTACTGAGCTGGCATTGGCTTCCTGCCACGTATCTGTCCAACTTCTGTCGGAAGGGTGGGGGGGGGAAGGCTTGAGGGAAGAAGTGAAGGGGAAAGAGAGAGAGTTCATTCAACCACAAAACAGATTCAGTGAATGACAAGAACTCGGGTGCGTTCTAGTAAAATAATAATTTTGAAAAATTGCATTATATTATTCGCAGTTTAAAAATAACTTTATACATAATTGAGTACGCTAACTTTTCAAAATATTTTTTCGACAACGAAAATTTAAACCCTTAAATAAGTTACGGGAAAGATAATATTGGAGTCTCCATAGCTCAGTCAGTATAGACGAAGCCCTTTGGTCGGAAAGACCTGGGTTCGATTCCCGTCAATGACGTGAGGAACCTTTATCTGGTCTCTTTCGACGAAAGGTGAGTTAGCGGGTCTCATGCGAAGGTAGGGTTTTTTTCACCAAGAAACTCGGGTTTTGCGTCCCCAGAACGGGCAAACCGTCTACGTGAACACACGCAGATTACAGTCATGAATACTTACAGCCATATGCTGGTCCTGAGCCCGGATAAAATGGGGGTGGGTGGGAAAAGCAATGGTGAACTAACTACCCTGTAAAAATCTCACCAGGGGTACTTTGTGGGCAATGCCTACAAAGTCACCTACGGTCGGAAACGACTGAAAAGGGAAAATCAGATCACATCAAAGATAATATAATACTGAAATTTCGGTGCACGATAATGTACTAATGTTACCACTTGTAAACGGAAGCAGAACTAACTGTTACTATGGGAGACGCTTGAAGAATGTGCATAACTTCACGAGCTTGTTTGGGAATTTAAAAAAAAAAAAAAAGAAAAGAAAAGCGGCATATATGAACACGAGTTCGATACTGAATGTTCAGAAGCTATGGCTATGAAGTCTTCGGTGGCAAAAATAATAAAATAAGAAGATCCGTTCCTCGTAAACTATTCAAAAATTATTGAATGAACTACATACACAGGTGAGCTGAATTAATTTTGCAAATACATGTCATGCTTCTTCTTTTGTCTGATTCTTTCATCCATCATCACAACTGGAATTTGGTAAATTGACTCAATGCCAATCACTGATTGTGTCGACACATGTTTTTTTGTTCTCAGGATAGTCTCAACAATCGTCTGCAAGTCAGTTAGTATTGACAGGCCAAAGAATACAGGTCCGAAGACGGAGGTTGCCAATTTTATGGTCAACTACAAGCGATCCAGGGAATTGATGGTCATTTCCGTGGACAATGAATCTGTTGCGTTTCCATAGGAGAAATATGAAGGAACAACGTTGTATGGGAAGCGCGTTCGACGCTTTTATAATTAACAGCAGGAAACAAATTTGTCTTGCAGAAATCGTAGATTAGGGTCACTTATAAGACGATCTTAGAAAATAAAGTTTCAATTCCCCGAGGGCATTGAGGATTCCTTTTTAACAATACGTATGCTCTTCAGGCAGGTTTTGATGTTTAGCTGGATGAGAAACCTTTCTCCCTCTTCATGAGACCGGCTAACTTACCTTCAGTTAAAAAGTCGTTATAAAGACTCTTCGCATCCTGGACGGGACTCCAATCCGGTTCTTTCCAGCCAAAGGAATATTTTGTCAATACTAACTGACTTGAAGACGACTGTTGAGACTATCCTGAGAACAAAAAAAAACATGTGTCGACACAATCAGTGATTGGCATTGAGTCAATTTACCAAATTCCAGTTGTGCACGATCTCGAGGTGTTGAACAAGTTTTGTTCAACATTTTGTTCAACCCGTATACGTGGAGTCGCTAGAGATCCACTTCATGCAACTTTCGACACGATCTCTTTGCGGAAACGTCTAGATCATGGTAATTCTTGGCTCACTTAACGAGGAGTCCGCCATGCCACAGCAGTAATGTCTTTCTCCTTCGGAAGCATCTTGTTCGACTGCACACGCAGACGAATTGCGAAAAGTGGTCGAAATGTTGGAAAAATTGTGCTAAACAAACTTCGACTCCTAATTGTTCGATTTTACAGGATCTCGAAATTTATAAACATGACATTATTACAGCGTATACGCTTTGAGAGATGAGAATAATATGCAATGGACGATTCTTTTTCTTCAACTGATCCGTCCCTTATGACGGATAGAGTCCCCTGATTAGGGGTCATGACGAATTAATGCAACCGGCACGTCGATCCTGTGCTACATTCCGTAAAGGTAAGTATTTTGGGCTGTAGTTCAGTGCGTTAAGGGGCCGGTTTGCCTGTTCTGAGGAACAAAGAACGCAAGTTTTCGGGAAAAAAAAAAAATCCTCTACCTCCGTATGAGACAAACCAACTCACCATTCGATTGAAAACACCTGATAGAGGTTCCTCACGTCATAGACGGAATTCGAACCGGAGTTTTTCCAACCAAAGTGTTCATCTATACCAACTGAACTACGGAGGCTCTGCGATGAATGATTTCGTTACAATGAATAAGCAATTTTTATTATTATTATTATTATTTGCAACAAGGGAGTTACATGCTCAATCTATTGATCCACTGCATTTTGTATTGAGTCCGAGGGTGACATTTTTGAGAACTTGTAAAATACGAATTTTTTCATTCTTGAGTAAACACTTTAACCGATACGTCTTTGTATTATTCTTATTTTTTAACCATTAAAAGCCCCATTTATTTAGAAAAAAATTAAAGAACTATAGCTTCCTAACAGCTTATTATTGAATCCATCGAAAGTATTTTTTACTAAAAAAAAACGTTTATAAACTAAGTTCCCGAAATTTATTCGGGAACTTAGTTTATAAACGTTTTAGTTTATAAACTTATTTATTCCTCCTTTTTCATGCTGTGCACAAAGTGATTTAGCAGTTTCCAGTTTCCCCTTTCGAAGGAGAAACTACAAAATATGAAAACAGTGCCACCTGGCGGAGAGTAGCAGATATATCTAGTTTAAATATTTTCTAAATTTTGTGATTTCGATTTAACTATAAATCGAAATCCATTTTATTGATTTAACTTTGGATCTCAAAACTTGATAACATGGATATCGTTATTCGTAGTTATTAAAAATGGAACAAGTTTCTTTACAGGTCGGAAAATGTATTTTGACAAAAAAAGTATATTCCTCTTGTTTTCATCCTTATATGACGTCACACGTGAATAAATAAAATTTTATGCTTACGTAAAATGTCTTCACTAATTTTTTTTTTTTTTTTTTTTTTTTTTTTTTTTTTTGTGGTACGGCATCGGGATTTGAATCCACAGAATTATCATTTGAAAAAATAAGAAGAAGAATAAAATGTTAGTAGAAGCAGTTTTGCAAGCATATCTAATGTTTAGAGAGTAAGCAGTAGGCCAAAAAAAAAAAAAAATCAAATAGGGAAAAAAATAAATCCATTTTAACAAATGAGATCAAAAACACAATACGAAAAATCGGCTAAAGACGATGAGGGAAAATTGTCAACAAAGGGAAGGAAATTTTTCGAAATGAAATAAAAAAAATCTTAATTGGACAGAAAAGTAAAAAAATTTAAGCGAAAATGAAAATAGAAGAAGAAAATTAGGAGGAAATGAAAAATAAACGATGAGTCAAAGAGTGTTAGACATTATCGGACGCTATTTCATTAAATCAACTGAAAATCATAAATAAATGCAGATTTTTGAAGATAAGGATTACTAGCTCTGTACAGGAGGAAAAATCGACTTGTTTTGCTCGCTAGTGTAATAATATAGCGACATGTTTACGCACACACTCGAGAGTGCATTGACTGAAGTGTAGACAATGTGTGTCTGTGTGTGCAGTTTTATTCCTACTATAAAATGGTTGCATTCAAACCATAGCTCAATAATTAGCCACCACTTGCACGCTATATTGGGACGAAACCCATCAATCGAAGTACTCCGACTTTCTTGAATGTTTTATTATGCACTAACTGTGTGCGTGGACTTTTTCTATCATTGTTTACTTTCAAGGTAGTTAACGATTGTACTGTGTTGAAATACCAACAGGTAACCACGAGAGGGAGCCACCTAGATCAACCTTCAATCACTACAGTTAAAAATAAAAATAAAAAAAAAGTCAACATCGTCTACAATGGAGTACGTCAACACTTATTCTTCCAAAAACTTGTACATTGTCATCATTATGGTATGCTTAATAATGCCGATTTTGTTGCTATTATATTCTCCCATTGTCTGCAAGGCGATAATACCTATATTTAAGAATATAAAAAGAAAAAATAATAATTTAAACAATTAAAAAATACAACGAAAGAATGAATGGAATCTTTTAATATTTTTATGGTTTTAATCTGAATTTTAGATTTTTTATTGATGTTTTATTATTCACGACATCTAACCATTCAAGTACTTTATTATTTCGAAGTCCTATTTTCTTCCATCTTAATTGAATCTAGAAAACGCTGTTCTCTGAAGTAATCTACTGGAAAATTGCATTTACATTTTGATTGCACTTCCTTAATGCTGAGTAATTATTTTTAAGTGTTTATGTCTGGAAAAAAAAATGCTGTCAAAAAAAATCTGTCTTTTGTATGTCAACTGTTAATTGTAATTTCGTTATCAAGTATTTTCGCACTTAATTGTTATGTCTTTTCTTTTTCGTTTCATGTTTTATTTATTTATTTTTTAATTAAACGTATGTCAGAGTTCTCCCTGAAGAGTACGTCCCTAAGATGACCTTGAAGGTTTTTCACCTTTGTGTTAGTCGATTTTTTTTATTTTATATTTGCATATTTATTCATTTATAAATATAATATGAGAAATATAAGGAATGCGTGAGTAACAGTATGGTTTTATTATTTATTTATTATTTATTTTTTTTTATGTGTGTGGATTTGGTTTGGGATTATGACCAGAAATATTAAACTTTGATAGCACTTAGTGTCTGAGGGAAGTCTGTTATGGCCAGAACTGAATCAAATAAGCGCGGTGCCAAAAATATTTAAAAATGCGGAGCTCTCTCTCGTACTACAAGAAAAAAAAAAAAAAGACGGTGTCGGTTTTTTTTTTTTTTGTTTGTTTCTTTCCTACTCCCGCAAATCCATATTTCTTAATCTAAACAAATAAAATATAGGAATCTATGTTAAACTGTTGACAAGTTCTATGTTTCGTTTCATAACTCTCAAATAAAATACTTCGGTTAATAAAATTTCCATTCTGATTGTAAAATTTTTCATATGCCACAGGAAAATAAGCAGCAATTAAGTTGTAATTAAGCATAACGTAAACACCTAAAACAAACTTTTGGATTAATCCATGTTAATAAAAACAGATAAACGCCTTTTTTTTCCAACACAGGACTAATTCTGATACAGAACAGTCTAATATATTATATTTAATCTATACATTATGTATAGATTAAATATTATAGATTAAATATAATATATACTTTAATCTATACATTATGGAAAATACCTAAGAATAGCGATCTGAACTTCCCCCACCTTTGCAACGAGTCGTCCGATATTGTACTACGTACTAGGATCACTTGCATTTGCTAACGCTAGTGTCGCCGATACTTTATAGTTTTCTATATTCGGCAAGAAACTCTCTGATTCCAATCTTTGAGTTTCTTATTCGGTTTTAAAACTATGTGGGATTTAATATCCCCTTAATTTAACTAATATATTATTATTACTGGCTTCTCCATGGAGTCTTTAGACTCATCGAGGGAGGCTCTAAAGATCGTGTCAAGAACTATCCAACCTTTGTGCAGTATCTATCGTACTTTGCTTTCAACTCATTCACGACCGCCTCTGGCAACCTATTCCACTCATTCACCACTATCCAAGCAAAAATCATAGTTCTAACACCCTTGCTCAGTTTCCATGGATGGCCTCCAGTTCTCCCATCACCAGACCTGTTCTGAAAAATTTCCTCTGAATTAATCATGTAAAAACCCCTCAGTAATTTGATTGTCTCAATAATATCATATAATTCCTTTTCCGCCGTCCGGGCGGTTAGCCTAGTGGCTTTGCGCTTCGCAACCATAGGCCTGGGAAGGAGTGTTCTGGGTTCAATTCCCGTCGCCGACATGATGAGCTTAAGGATCTTCCTCACCCATAGCCAAGTTGGGCGTGGACAGCAGGGTTACCCCCCCCCACCCTGTTTATCTGGGGTTTTTCATCCCGCAAGCAGGCAAACCGGCCCTGTGAACACACACGGATCTACAGCCATAAATACTTAACCCTCCCCCCCCCCATGGGCTCAACTCGTCCCAATAGGGACGGGGAGAAAAAGGGAGGAAACTCCATATGAATGAATAAATAAATAAATTCCTTTTCCACCTGTCAACCAGTTTCTGTAACCCACAGTTCTTCAACCTGTTCTCGTAAGGTTCATTCCATACACCAGCTATCATCTTGGTCACTCGCCTCTGGGTCCTCTCTACCTCCTCCCCATCAAGAAGAAACACTGGTGCCCATATCTGGGCACAGTAGGCAAGACGAAGTCTTATTTAACTCCCTATCTACTAACCTCCGAAGTCTCGGGCTTTGTCAATTTCCTGGAGTACAATTCCACCAATGTCGTATACTGCAGCTAATCTTTTCATCCCAAAATGCATAACTTTACACTTTACCACATTAAACTGACATCCCTTCTCCTTTGCCCAATCTGCCAATCTATCCGAATTATCCTGCAAAATTTTGACATCATCTGTAATAATTATTGCTCTACCCAACTTTGCATCACTGGCAAACAACTGAACAGTTCTTCTCAGGTCTTTTCTTATATCATTAATGTACAAATTAAACAGTAGCGCCCCAAAAACAGAGCCCTGTGGCTCGACACCAGTCA
This sequence comes from Typopeltis vanoorti, assembly GCF_054136105.1. Lineage (NCBI taxonomy): Eukaryota > Metazoa > Arthropoda > Arachnida > Uropygi > Thelyphonidae > Typopeltis > Typopeltis vanoorti. Next base: position 37,761,486 of record NC_143562.1, read on the forward strand.
AAAAGCCATTTTCTGGACTCTACTCCTGAATAAACTACTCTCTGATATCTCTCCATCAATCACCCTGTTATCCACCTCACCAACCCTTTATCCATCCACATATGCTGCAGTTTATATCAAACAAGTTATTTTTTTTCACCAGTGTTAATATATTCGGATTAATCTATAAAATTAATAAAAATCCAAAAAAAAAAAAAATCCTTAGCCCACCCACAACACTAATGAACTATGGGTATGTATTATAGTATTATGCATTATAGTAATGTACACTAATGTATTAAATAATAATAAAATCTAGAATTCTGCAGAGATGATAGAACTGTATGACATTAATGCTATAATTGAGTTGAACATTGGAAAGAAAATAATCCCATGTGCAGGCTGTACTTTAGAGCCTCCCTCCCCCACCATAGCTTAGGTCCGAGTGGTCGCGACATTCGCCCTTAGGTTGGGATGACATGGGTTCGAATCCTGATATAGAGATAGCAGAGCTTTTCGTTTTAGAAATCAGACAAGCCAGCCGTAAAACACATGCGATTAACAAATCTGATAAATTAAAAATAAATCCGATTTTGCTTTGATTTAGGTTTCAGAAAGCTTAGTATTGAAACAAAAAGATGTATTTCCATGCAGTGATGTAAATATCGTATAACGTCTCCACGGATTGCCAGAATTCACTGTGGAGGCCATTCTACTCCACGCAATCTGCCATCTATACTATACTATACTATACTATACTATACTATCCCCTCCAGAATTTTTTTCTGCTAAGTGCGTGTGTTCTTGGGCTTGGTTTTTCTGTTTTGAGAGTAAGAGACTGTTATTGTTAAGAATAATAGTTATCCTAACGCGAACTTGAACCTCAAAAAATTAGTTGGAAGAATATTTTCCCCTAATTTTACTTCTGAGAAAACAGGACACAAAAATTAAGCACTAAAAATGGAACATTTTTACCATAAATATAACACAATACAAAAGGAGTATTCTCTTAAGTTTAAGAAACAGAAAATTCAGAATAATTCAATCATTTGGATAAAACACTTTTAAAAACTTTAAAAAAACTTCAATTGAAGAATACGTGTTTTTAAATTTACTTTTACTTTTAAGTTACTTTTGAAATCGTAAAATATATAATATTTTACGATTTCGTTGTTAGTCTCTAACCCTGCGTGTATTTAATGATATTTTATTTGAATTTTAATAAAAATAAATAAATTCGCTAAACAGTTATTTCCTAAAAAGCAGTAGGCAAGGCTGTTTAGCATAAATTCTGGAAACTGCGGACAGTCAATCTTCACCTTTAACCAATGACAGATAGCTGGTTCGAGACTATCAATGAATTTTATTTGGTATTCGGAGAGGGGTATACGGAAGAGTATACAGCATTCGCATTGTGGCAAAAAAATAACATCTCAAATGTAAATGAAGTATGATTTCTTATTAACTATTTATCTAAAATATGCTTTCTTTAAAGAATAATCGAATATAAGTTCTGAAAAATATAAAATATTACCTACGATTCTATGATTACGATGTTATAATGAGCAGTAAGAAGTTTATCGTTAATGATATTTTCTAATATTTCGTATATTGAAATCATATGTATAGCTATACGCTCTTTAGATTCAATAGGTAAATATGGGATAACTATATTATATTAATACATAATTAATTATGAATTAATTTCATATTAAGTAATTTAAATTGTTAAAAGAACTGATAAATTAACATATATAATAATATATGAAAAGAGTTGACAATAAACCCGGATAGCTTAGTCGGTAGAGCATTAGACTTTTTAATCTAACAGTCCAGTGTTCAAATCCCTCTGATAATTGATTTTTTTTTCTCCTTTTGTTTTAGCAGATTTAATGCCGATCTCCTTATCATTCTACAATAGGGGAAAGACAACTTGGATAATTTTATTGCTGATACTACCGTGCATCATCATCTTTCACTAAATATATCATTACTAGCAGATCTCACATTTGATAACACTCAGGTCTCTGGATATAATATTTCATGTTTTTTATGACTAAGATATTTATTTCTTCATCTCTTCGTAGAGAAAATAAACAACTTTCATCCGCATATAAAAATTTACGCTGGAAATAGAATCAAATAATGCATTGTCATTCCTTGACTATCTCATCAGAATTCCTGAATGGTCTGAGCTTTTTGGCATTCAAAAAGGACACTTTCAATGGCATATATATCCACAAGGACTCTTAGCATCCGGTTAGACAGGAATTATGCATTATTAAAACTCTGGTTCATCGCTCCAGTATTACTGTCACGAGAATATGGCCTTTTAAAGTCAGACCTATCTCATAATGGTTTCAACCTGTCCACTGTGCCGAAAGTTCTTTGCATTTATGCCCAGAAATTTTACAGAGATGTATTTCTTTTCTTCACATCAAAAGCATCCTCAGAAAAAGAAAAATTAAAAAAAAAAAAAAAAATATATATATATATATATATTCTGTAAAATAAAGCTACTTTATTTTACAGGATACTACGTTACTTTTGCATTTACTGTATTTACAATAGAGGCAGCAACGAAACAAAAGACACACTTTGTTACTGAAATCTTCGGCTGACTTCAATTTAAAGATTGGAGAGTTCTACGACTATGTATTAGAAAGAAAATTAAATAAAAACTCCATTAATATGAATAATATTATTTGCCGAATAGTCCCACTAAGAAAGTGATCTGTAATGGAAATAATTTTTAATAATTTAGTTCAGCACCATCATGTGGCGCTGTGTTAGCATGATGTTGCCAAACGACTAATCAAAAAAAACAAACAAGTGCGTTGTTATGGGTTATGCTTAAGGAAGTATTATCTATAATTATTTGATAAATAAACAGTTTTGCATAATAATTCAAGAAACTTTGAAATATTCAGCTATTCAGGTATGGATATTTTATTCTTATGTATATTTTTTTGCTATTCATAACATTAAATGAGCAAACGTTTTAGAAATATTAAAATATGATTAAAATATTTCATTTTGCATGGACATCATAAAAGGTGAAAGACCTTTTTGTTATTTATTGATCATTAATCACGCGTTATTTAGTATTCATTTGTTTACATTAATTTAGTTATTATTAGAAAAACAGAGAGAAATATTAAATTTAATCTTTCAACATTCCTATTTCATTTATACCACAATATTCTCAAAAGAAAAATAGCCTTTATATATAAAATATAAATACTCGCACTTCGTTTGTATCCATGTTTATATATGAAGGTATAAAATTTATAGATTTGTGCAAATGTCAAAATATTTATTATGTTATCAACATAAAATATAAATACTCGCACTTCGTTTGTATCCATTTTTATATATGAAGGTATAAAATTTATAGATTTGTGCAAATGTCAAAATATTTATTATGTTATCAACATAAAATATAAATACTCGCACTTCGTTTGTATCCATTTTTATATATGAAGGTATAAAATTTATAGATTTGTGCAAATGTCAAAATATTTATTATGTTATCAACATAAAATATAAATACTCGCACTTCGTTTGTATCCATTTTTATATATAAAGGTATAAAATTTATAGATTTGTGCAAATCTCAAAATATTTATTATGTTATCAACATAAAATATAAATACTCGCACTTCGTTTGTATCCATTTTTATATATAAAGGTATAAAATTTATAGATTTGTGCAAATCTCAAAATATTTATTATGTTATCAACATAAAATATAAATACTCGCACTTCGTTTGTATCCATTTTTATATATAAAGGTATAAAATTTATAGATTTGTGCAAATCTCAAAATATTTATTATGTTATCAACATAAAATATAAATACCCGCACTTCGTTTGTATCCATTTTTATATATAAAGGTATAAAATTTATAGATTTGTGCAAATCTCAAAATATTTATTATGTTATCAACATAAAATATAAATACTCGCACTTCGTTTGTATCCATGTTTATATATGAAGGTATAAAATTTATAGATTTGTGCAAATGTCAAAATATTTATTATGTTATCAACATAAAATATAAATACTCGCACTTCGTTTGTATCCATGTTTATATATGAAGGTATAAAATTTATAGATTTGTGCAAATGTCAAAATATTTATTATGTTATCAACATAAAATATAAATACTCGCACTTCGTTTGTATCCATTTTTATATATGAAGGTATAAAATTTATAGATTTGTGCAAATGTCAAAATATTTATTATGTTATCAACATAAAATATAAATACTCGCACTTCGTTTGTATCCATTTTTATATATGAAGGTATAAAATTTATAGATTTGTGCAAATGTCAAAATATTTATTATGTTATCAACATAAAATATAAATACTCGCACTTCGTTTGTATCCATTTTTATATATAAAGGTATAAAATTTATAGATTTGTGCAAATCTCAAAATATTTATTATGTTATCAACATAAAATATAAATACTCGCACTTCGTTTGTATCCATTTTTATATATAAAGGTATAAAATTTATAGATTTGTGCAAATCTCAAAATATTTATTATGTTATCAACATAAAATATAAATACTCGCACTTCGTTTGTATCCATTTTTATATATAAAGGTATAAAATTTATAGATTTGTGCAAATCTCAAAATATTTATTATGTTATCAACATAAAATATAAATACTCGCACTTCGTTTGTATCCATTTTTATATATAAAGGTATAAAATTTATAGATTTGTGCAAATCTCAAAATATTTAATATGTTATCAACATAAAATATAAATACTCGCACTTCGTTTGTATCCATGTTTATATATGAAGGTATAAAATTTATAGATTTGTGCAAATGTCAAAATATTTATTATGTTATCAACATAAAATATAAATACTCGCACTTCGTTTGTATCCATTTTTATATATGAAGGTATAAAATTTATAGATTTGTGCAAATGTCAAAATATTTATTATGTTATCAACATAAAATATAAATACTCGCACTTCGTTTGTATCCATTTTTATATATGAAGGTATAAAATTTATAGATTTGTGCAAATGTCAAAATATTTATTATGTTATCAACATAAAATATAAATACTCGCACTTCGTTTGTATCCATTTTTATATATGAAGGTATAAAATTTATAGATTTGTGCAAATGTCAAAATATTTATTATGTTATCAACATAAAATATAAATACTCGCACTTCGTTTGTATCCATTTTTATATATAAAGGTATAAAATTTATAGATTTGTGCAAATCTCAAAATATTTATTATGTTATCAACATAAAATATAAATACTCGCACTTCGTTTGTATCCATTTTTATATATAAAGGTATAAAATTTATAGATTTGTGCAAATGTCAAAATATTTATTATGTTATCAACATACGCAATAAAAGTTTATAGAGTTTTTATTGATTTATTTATCTCGAGATAAATCAATGAACACTAATTTAACATGTATTTTTTTTTAATTAAAAAAATACAAATACATTTCTTTGCCTTTAGAATTATGATACTTAGGGCAGCCATCTGTTACAGTATTCCAGAAGCATTGAGATACTATGACTGAGAGGATGGGATATTGAATAGATTAAGAAATCTCCAAAAAAAAAAAAAAATGTAACGACATTCATGGTCTAGTTTGAGATTTTCGATCATTTAATCATTGCTTATGGGTGGTCCTTATCTCATTTAGAGATATTTTATTATGCATTATAATCATACAATTATTGCTTTTACAACTTATGACATTTTATAATAATTAAATTATTATATTAAATTAATAGTAGCGCTGTATAATAAAATTGTTTTGTTTGTTTATTTGTAAAAATAAACGGATGTGACACAATATTTATTATCTTTCCGCAGTAAAAAAGATTCTGCTTGTGCACAGTAATCAATGAATGTTTCCTCTGTTGACCAAAAGATACCATATTATTTTTCTTTTTATTATTATTATGATTTAGTTAAGTTTTGTACTTGAAATTTGTCATCTTCAAGGCAATTATGTAATTAATTACGATAGTTTGTACTATTGGATGATAGTTCTCAAATAGAACCTGCTGGTTTGAATCCCCGTAGGCATAAATGTTTGTGATTGTCTTCGGGTTGGAGAAGAATTTCTTCACCAGGTGTGATATCCTCTTCTGCCTATTGGAGACTTAAATTAGCTTGAAAAAGTTCCATGTTTTGTCTTTAGAGAAGAGTTTGCAAACTACGCAAAACATAAATACAAGCGAGAGAATTAATTAAAAGAAAAAAATTCTTAGTCCATCCACGATATGAATATATTATAGGCTTCGGAAAAACTTTCATAGGTCTCATTTAATATATAAATCCATGCCGTCTTCCTTTTTCATGTAGGGGCCCCCATGCCATGGTTAGATATCTTGGCGTCTTCTGAAACTTGCTTTCTGCTTATAATAGACAGGTATCTGCATTATATTCTTTTAGCCAGTTCGCGTCTTTTGTGGGATGGAAAAAAAAAAAAGTTTCCGGTAGGAAAAACCCTGTCACCTTTTTATGAGAGACCAGCTAACTCATTTCAGTTGAAAAGCTATGATAAAGATTCTTCGCGTCCTAGACAAGATTCGAAACCAGGTCTTTTAGACAAAAGGGCACCCTCGATACTCACTGAGCTACAGAAATTGAGCATCGCAAGATGTTATTTCCAATTTAAGTTTTCGTATGCTCACACAAGATTCATCATCATCAAATTCCTGACATGTACCCTCAGGAAGTGTAACAGTATATTTTAATATGACAAGAAAATTGCATAATTGCTAACTTCCTATGACAATTTCCCTCAAAATTAATCTGACTAAATTAATTAATTTAGTAAGAAATATCAAGACTCCAATATTCTCAGATTTTATATTTCCGTTTTCTGAGGTACTTCTTACTGTATCAATCTATCTAGACCTCGGTCTTTCTCTGTGTATTATTCTTGCCACCCTTGCAAAGAACACTTGGTTTTCTAACTTTCCCTCTCCCATTCTGTTTACCTGACCATATCATCTTAAATTAGCTCTACTAACCTCAATGCTAACAATATCAAGTTCTTTCCTAATATCCTCATTTTTAATATGATACTGCCATCGATGCCATCTGTTCACTTCCCTAATCTTTCTCTCATATCTATAGTCGCAAGTCTATGAGAAAGTGTGTTATTTCTGACTCAGTTCTCCGATCCCTAACTTAAAATTGGTTTGAACAGTTTCCTGTGTACAATACCCGTAGGTTCTAGTTTTTCATCCTGAAAAATATGAAAACACAGACATGACCTTTACTGGCCTCGTAGTATTAGATGTTTCAGCATTATTGAGATAGTATCGAACCTAAATTAACTATAATATTAAACTATGATAGTTATCTCATTAATAGTTTATAGATATATTTCTTTATGAGTTGCGATGATCAACTGAGATAGTATTGCATCTACTCATAAATAAGTGTGTGCACAAACAGATAAAATAATTATTTTCCTTTCGATGAACTTTAACCAGAAAGTTCTGATTAAAGTTCATATTCGGACAATAGTGATCAGGAAAAGGAAGAAGTAGTGAGAACGTTCAACACCAAAGATAAGCTCCTTGACTGGCAGATAGTTTCAAGTAGAGTTATTAGTAGTAGAAGAGAAAAAAGTAGTAGAGAACGCCAAGATGCTGAGGAAATTTAGAGTCATTAGAGTCACAAGGCAGCTGAAAAAAAAAAAGAAAGTGGAAAAGCTACCTTGTTCTGTTCAGGACACGGACTAATCACTCCTGACACCATGTTAACTTAAAGACGTGCACACTTTAAGTTGGAAAATATAGGAAACAAATATCCCGTGGAGGCTATTGAAAGATTCGAAATGGATGAATGGACACTGTAAAAGGAAACAGAAACGATAAAGGTGATCTAAAAACTGAAGATAAAGATATTGTGGATGCCTGGAGTGGAAAATATTCAGTACGAATACAGTCGGGACTACATATCAATCCCCGAGGTAGAAAACACCATTCAGAAACCTAAAATGTGTAAAAGCAAGCAGAACTAGAAATGCTCAAGTATGGAAGTCTAAAAGTTTTGCAGTGAATAGAGAATAATTCAGAACGCCTGGTTATAAAATCAAACTCTAAATAATTGGAAGAGAGCTATTACAGTTTCAACCTAAAAAAAAACTGAATGCGACAATTACAGAAGATTCTCCCCACTAAGTGTTCCAGGTAAGATTTATGCATGAATTCTGGAGAAAAGGTCAAAAATGTGGAAGAGAAAGAGAAGAACAAGCTTGGTTCAGGCCAAATTAAACACCATGGAAATATAATAAGGATCAGTTGTTGTTGTTTTTTTAATCTAGAAAAGGCGTGACAAGATTCCATGAGAAAATCTATTCAAAACGCTATCATTATGTGATGTAAATCGTACATTATATCGATAACTCAGCAGTTAGAATTGAAGGAAATATGGGAAGAGATGTAAACTCAGATGTAACATAAGGGACACGCTATCTCAACTCTTATTCATCTTCTATATGAATTACGTTATGAAAGAAAGTGGCATAATGCCTGATGTCAAAATCAGAGATATAAAACTTATCTCTTTACTTTATGCAGATGATGTTATACTGCGGGATTCTTTAAATTGAATAACAAATTTGGCATGAAAATCTCAGCAATAAAAGTACGAAAACTATGAAAAATAGACAGGAACATGGAAAACTTCAACTGCGTTCTCAAATATAGAACGTATGAAACAAGCAAAATCTTTCAGCTACTTAGTCACAAATTTTAGAGAAGACAGAAAATGAAATATGTAAACAGACAACAGAATAAGAAAAGCTGGTATAGTGGAAAGCCAACTGAATAAATTTATATTGAATAAGAGATAAATTAGCCAATACACTAAGGTAGCATATACAAGACAATGTTCAAACCGATTTTAACTTATGGATCTGAGATTAGTTGGGTTAGATGTAAAACATTTGACCGAAGCCTAGATTCAACAAATATGAGAGGTTGAGAAGAAGAAAAAATAGAGGCTTGAAAAGATGGATCATTGGCAGAAGCAGCTTCCCAATATCCTCATTTTGTCAAATGCTAGCATTCAAGAACGTGGAATTAGAGCTAATCTGGGGTGGTATGATCACTTAGACTGCATGAAAGAAGAAAGGTTATTCAAATAGATACTATTTTTCAAGATGGCAGGAAAAGACTTAGAAGAAGACGAAAGTCTAGGCCGATTGATTCGGTCAGAAGTGCGAAGTATATGAGTTGACAATGTTGGAAAGATGACAAATGACAGACTAATTTGGAGGAAATTGTTGATAGGAGATAGTAATGATGCAAAGTTGATTGTATGGTATGATGCTGTTTTTTTTAGTTTTTTTTTAAATTTCGTATGATCATACAACGGCTGTGAGACCCTTTTACTGGGAGGTACGATCTCAATCTCCCCGCAAATTTTATCCAGGCTCGGGACCCGCATAGCTGACGAATCAGGCCTATGGCTGGGTCTTAAGTATTCCTGACTGTAATACGTGTGTGTTCATGGGACCGGTTTGCCTCTTCTGGGGACACAAAAAACAAGAGTTTTCCGAGTGGGGGGTGAAAAACCCTACCTCGTATGAGACCGGCTAACTCACCTTTAGTCGAAAGAGACCAGATAAAGGTTCCTCACGTTACGGACGGGAATCGAACCCAGGTCTTTCCACCAAAGGGTTTCGTCTATTCCGACTGATGATGGTGTTGATAATGATTAACGAATGTCTTTAGTTACTTATTATAACTGATTAATCTTTCCATGTTAGTAAGAGATAAAATCTCTCTCTCGCTCGCTTCTTTTTCATTCGTTATTTAAATTATTTTATTCAAAACAGGGGAGAGAGAGAGAGAGGGGGAGGGGATTTTTCTTCGAGTATCTTGAGTTTTTCTTCTCAAATAGGTAAAATCTGAAAATGTTCTCAAGATGAAGGGAGAAGAAAGGCTTCAGTAGGTTACATCATGGATAGTCTGCTAAATAATCAATAAACTTTCCCAAATGAATAAAATGGAATACAGTATTAGTTGTGAAATGTAGTATTTTAATATTCAGTCTCTTAAAAGAATTTCGTTTTATTTCATTCTCTGTTTTGATCTTTTTTTTTTTTCTTTTCCTTATGAAAGCCTTGTAATGATATTAAATGCGACAGAATTCTTCCATGATTCAAACAAATAACTATTTTGGCGCTGGATGTACATAAGGATAGCACATAAATAATTTGTAATACATAAATATTACGAATTACTTATGTGCTATATAAGCTTTTTAAGCTGTGAGATATTCATATAAATATCTCATAGCTTACATAGACACATAACAAACTTGTTTTACCAAACTTTTTTGACATTTTTGATTTGAAAAAAAAATCCTGTTATTGATTGTATATGCTAATATTAGGACGTTTATTACAGTCTGTTTACGTGATTATAAATTGATTTTCCCTCTCCATAGCATCAAAGACAAAAAAAGAGACCATCTAAAATAAGAATTCAGAATACAGTCAGGTTAATTTGAAATTATGTTTAGGTTCATGCATATTTACAAAAAGGGTAACAGTATTGCATTTTGAGTCTTTGTAATTATTTTAAAAGCATTTAGTAATAAAACTGGTTAATAGTGATTTTTCTTGGAAATTAGCTACCTAAATTCTTTCAATCCAATTCTTACGAATTCCAGTCAAAGTTTCTGGAATAATGCGAAATAAGAGCAGGGGGGGGAGGCGAACTATCCTTCATCGCGAGCGCGCGCGCACACACACACACACACATACATACACACATAAAAAATATGTTTTTTAATATGCTTCAGAACTGTCATCCAACATTTCTATGAAAACGCACGGTTTTCATTCTTGCACGCGAAACATTAATTTAATGAACGTACCTGAATGCTTTGCTTATCTGTGCTGCTTTTTGCTAGTTCTTTGGAAAAGGGTGCTCATAGTCGTTAATGTATCAACTCTCAGTAATTAGGGAAAAACGCGGTATGTGAAAAACTTTATATAAATTGGTAGCAGTGAACGGCAGTGTTACCAATTTCTAAACGCCTCGTTTTCGGCTACGTTTTAATATTTTTCCAACTTTCAGAAAGAATTTATTGCGAATTTCAAATCACCAAATCCCTTAGAAACCGGCTTTGTTTATGGAAACTACGTGCTCTTCCCCCCCCCCCCCCCTTTTTTTTTTCTCCACCACCACCACAAACACGGATATGCATATAAGAGAGGAAAACAATGAATCAGTCCAGGCGTGTCTACGCGAACAACACTGCGCTTCAACACTAGGGTTACTTTGCCAGAATTGTTCATTCTAGTCACGTGTAACTTTATTTTTCGGCGCCATGAACAACCTCAACAAAGGTCTTTATTTTTTATTTTATTTCATTTTTTTTTCTGGCTGTTGTTGCCAGCGTGCTGCCATTATTATCAAAGGGTATCTTTGACTTGTAGCATTGTGGTCGCCATGTGAATGTTAATGAGGCTACCATCGTAGTAATTATGATCTTGATTGTTATGTACCATTAGCTTCTTCACAAATTAAACTGTTTATCTATACATAATGGAGCTGTTAAACAATAAAAAAACTGCTGACTTATTTCATTTCGTTCTTACAAATCAAATTAAACTAGAGACCACACGACAGTCGGCACGTCTCGGGCAATTTATACATCCCTTAAGAAACTTTAGCGGGAAATAAAGACCAGCTGTGTTTAGCCGCATCGTGGAAAGCAGAGCCGAAAATGCAGTGGCAGTCTTTTTTTCTTTTCTTTTTTTCCCCCTCTTGCTTCCTCCTTATTTTTTCGTTGTTCTAAATTACAAGCGTTTTTCGTTGTTTATTTAGTTGACGATTTTGTTCTTTTCAGGGGTTTCCCCCTCCGTGCATTTCATTGGTTCTCGGTTTCTTTTAACTATCGATAATCACACCGGACAAGACAAAAACTCGGATGGCTGCTTTGCGATGCAAAAATCTCAAATCCGGCTGCAGTTTTGAATAATCATGAAAGGTCACTTGCCGCCGGCCTTGAGGGTATCAGATATTTTGCATCATTACAGTCATGTTCACATCTTAATTCCCCCCCCCCCGTTTCCCTTTGTCTTCATATCAGCCCTAACTGGTGTTTCGATTTTAAGTCAACTGAATTTTTTTTTTCCCCTGCTTCAGTTTGATATAATTTTTTTAATTCTACTACTGGTGTCTCCATCTGCTGGTAGGGTTGAGTATTTTATTACGTTTGTTATCGGATTTTATTTATTCCACCTTCATATCCTCTCACAGTTTATGAATATCTTCTTTAAGAAGCAAACTAAGAACTTATTAGAAGGAAACTATCCCCTGCAGGAAGAAAGCCACTGGGCCAATAAATCGTCTTTTCCACTAAACAATGATTGCTTCACATTAAGATCCGGACCTGGAAGGAGTAGCCTGTTCTTAAGTACCCCCAAACATCTCTAAGCCCAAACTCTCTTTTAAAAGACTCCCGACGATGGAACGAATAGGGGAGAGTAGCAACGGAATGGGGGATACGCAAGCGACTGTGTGTGGCGCAGCTGCGTTTGATAAACGCTGTTTTCAACCACACATCAGTACATGTGTTCTTTCCCATCCATTTTTAAACGCTTTCCATCGACCAATCTAATGATATGTGCTTAATCACCCCAGTGAACAGGTGGACGCTTTCCAAAACAAATTACCTCACCTTAAAAGGAACCTACGTTGGACTCGGTAAATGGAAGAATTTGAAGGAATTTTCTCTATCTACTTCGTTCTTTTCCTGTTTGCTAAAACACTGGTAAGGTCATTGTCTAGGGAAACAGACTTGGAACTTTATTGCTCTCTGAATATTGGGTTTTGCGGCATTTCTCTTTAGAAATGAGTTCTTCCTTGCAAAACATTCAGATATAATGCACCCACACGGAACGAAAAAAAAGTAATACAACATGCGGAGATGGTTATGAATTACCGTCGATGGACACAGAACGCTCTTCTCTCTCTCTCTCTCTCTCTTTTACTGCTCCTTCTGCACATCTCATAGGTACAAAGAACGAGGTGGGAACCAATCGTTGGATTTTCTTCGTTTTAATGTCTAGATCCCCGCGGTGGTTTAAAAGAATAACTCGTATTCACATTCCTTTAATACATAAAAAAGAAAACCTGTTTTCTCTTCAATATATCTCGATTATGTTTGTAGATTTTTTTAAACAAAAACATTTCTCTCTCTCTCTCTCTCTTCTTTCTCGATTTTGGCATGCGTAATTTTTTTTCTATCTATCATTCTACTTTTATTTAAATAATGGTTCAGCGTGGTATTATATTTATGTTTTTAATGCTCAGACGAAATCGATCTTTTACAAATTTCAATGACAATTCACACGTATATATATATCTTTTTAAAAAAATTGAATTGTTTATGCAAATTGTGATAACTCTAATAGCTTAGGTGTTAAAGGTCATTTTATCAGGTAACTGAAAGATCATTTAGCAGTATTATAGTTAGATGAAAAAAAGATGCAGATATAAAAAAAAAATCGAAAAGGGAAAATTTAATATGGTGATTTTACTGCGTGCGTTTTTATCAAGCGTAAACAACTGTTGAATGCGAGCAGCAAAGATCAACAAATACTAAACCGAATTCAATAATAAATTATTTCGAATTCATTCAACGGCAATTTCTAACAAGTTTAAATAAATAAATAAAAGATAACTAACCTGGGAAAGCCGTTTTGTCCTTGTGTGATCTAATCAGCTAGTAATAATTTGCACGCTCATCAGAAAGTGCTTTGTTCGGATGCTTACTAGCGTAGAATTAATTCTAGGGTATTTTTCACGCTAAGTGAGAATCTGAACGTTCTCTGATCCGAATCACAAGGGAGTGTTAGTGAACCATCGAAAATGACTTCTTAAAGAGACATATTTTATTGACATTGACCCAGAGGTCGTGATTAATTCTATAGGACACTAAGGAGGATGCCCATAAGTGAAACTTACCTCAAGTACAAAGTAGATTGTGGAACTCCAGGACTCATCCAATCAACAACCAGATAGAAATCTATTTCCGGCGGAGATTCATGTCTCTGGTAATCATGCTTCGCTAAGTACTGGGCTGAGGTTTCTTCTTTCAAAGGGATCTCTGTCTGTTCCCCCAACGAGCGTGGTGTGAATACAAAATCGTTGCACCTGAATATAAAATAGAGGCTATTAACTGAATGTCAAATAAGGAAGGTCTTGAAGCATTGCAGACTCTCGCTGCGACGCTTTCAAAGCACTCATTTCTGATTATTCACCTCACGTAAAACAGTATGCCGCCTCTTGAAAATTATATTTTTAAGATGTATTAGTATATTGTTACTTTAAAGAAAACAAATTCAAAATATATTTACGCCCAAGTCTGCAAATTCACGTTTTTGCCTAATAAAATGAACTTTTGATATTAAAGTATGAATCATTATTTAGCACCTTTCTGATATTAGTTGTGTCTGTGATCTTAATAGTTAATGCATTTGTTTTGCTTCGGTTTATTTAGACTCTGGTTATAAAAATTTCAAATTAATCACTTCAGGAGCTTCTCGAGTCAAACATATTTTGCTTATATCATTATCCGATCTGTGAGATTCATTAAATGTAATCCTGTTCGAAAAGATTTTACAAATTACACACTGGTACAGTTGTGTACCATTGAACGGCCATTGAAGAGACTTGAGTGTAAATATAATTAAGTGATTTGTGCTGTTAGAAATATTAATCGGAGGGATGGAAAGTCACATGGACATAAACATATTGGAATTTCAGTATGGTAAAGTTCCGTTCTTCCATACGGCGTACAATACAATTGACTCCTTCAGCATCCTTAGCAACATATAAAGGTGCACGATGTATCTATCCTGTACTCTCTTCATTCTTTCCCAAGATTCCAGCAAACCCATTAAAATCGCCGAAACTACCCTCGGAGAATTTACCTCCCGAGGAGAGGGAGTATGAAACGTATGTGAAGACGTCATTAGGATTAAAAGGCCCTTAAGGTGCCAGTACTCAGACAGATAGACAGACTACTGACATGCTGGAACTAACTCCAAACACCAATTACAACTCGTTCACTGTCTGTCTTGGCGGCGCTGGTTAGTTTGTCTACAGAACCCTGAAAGAGTTAATGCACAAAGATCTCTGATCCCCTAATTTCTGTTTCCCCACCCCTTTCTACCTCCCTTACACTTCTTCCCACCACTTTCGGTGCTCAGCGAAACGTCCACAGTTTAACCAAAGGGTAATGGTGGTGCGCGAGAATAACCACGCTTGCAGGACAATGACAGTGATTAGGTTACGGCCAGACAGAACGCTTGTGTTCGAAGTCGTCGAAATAATGCATCTCCCGGCTTGCTCCGCGCGCACAGGTAGTGATTAGCTTACGGTGACGGACGTCTTGCCGACGGTATAAAAGAAAAGAAAAAAAAGGACACTATGTGTAGGGAAAGGGGGGGGGAAGCACGCGCAAGCAGAGAAGATGATAAGGAGGCAGGGTAAACACGAATGCTGTTGGAAGGAGGTGACATTTTCTTTACCAGCACGTGACCAGGGTTGTAAGTAGTGCACGTGAAAGGTTGCTGGAATGGTGTCCGATATCGATCTTTTATAATTAAGTGTACAGCATTGGAAGCCGTACCTGGTTTGATGAGGTTTTCTGGACCGAGTTCTTGGAGATCATTCTTGCCAAAGGGATGAGAGAGGCTGGGACTGGAGGGAAGAGTGACATAGGAAGAGATGACGTTGTGTGAACAGGAAAATACACTTGTCATTGCTTTCGAACCTCGCTCATCGAAGTACTCGCTGTGAGACTTTTGGATCTTTCGAGTATTATTATTATTATTATTACCGTTATTATTATTTTTGCCTTGATTTGAATTCTCATATCTGTCTAAGAAACATTCAAAAAATCAAAATGAAGGTAAGTTTCTCTTTCATATCATGTAAGCCTATGTGAAGACTGTGGAATATTTCCTGATATTTGAGGAAGTTAAAAGATACTGGTGGAGGAAGAGGAGAGTGGAATGAAATGGTCGTAGAAACAGTTTAGTGAAGTATGAACAAAAGAAAAAAAAAAGAATGAAGAATTTCTATCACATTAGAATTTATGTTTATACTTCAGTTGTTACTTATCTTTTATTTTTTATTACCAAATTTATCCAACATAAGTCCACCAATAAACGGTACTCTCGATTATAGCTATTTCATGTACAGAAATTCATGACTGAATAAAAGTCATTGGAATATGTCTACTATCTCAAAAAGTTTGTGAACAAAAATCTGAGAGAGAGAGAGAGAGAGAGGGGGGGAATGGAAAGAAAATTAATATTGATTAGCGCAGTTTATTATCAACATGATAGAAAGAAGGGGCATAAAACTGTGTAATTTAGCACTAAATGAGGATTTCAGTACACAGAGTTGAAGTCTTTCTTTCGGTAATCAGAATAATTGATTATCAGAGTACTAAAACAGCCCACGCAGACGGCGTGAATATATCGTTAGAAATAAAATATATACCTTTAGCCAGGCCAATAATAGGAGGGAAGAGTTGGAACGGGCTTTTCTGATGAAAATCCTGGACTCGAATCCGGCCAAGGATGTGATAAACAGTTTAAGTTTTACGACTAAAGGTTAGTAAGCTGATCTCACATGAAAATGGCTGAATTTTTTCTTCCAGAAAGACAGGCGCATAATATAATTGCTTCATAACCTTGTATATGAATCTAACCCAAACAACCCAATCAATCCAAGTCCGTACTAGAAACATGAGCTGTTGTTTTGTTTCTAGTACGGACTTGGATCCAAGCAGGGCTTCACCATTGCATTAGCTAAAATACGTTATTTGAAACAATGCTATTAATCACTTGCTTCTGTTTTTGGCAAATGTGCAAGAGTTTATACTCATCATAGCATACACAGCCCTATTAAAAAGTTTATGGGTTATATATATATATATATATATGACCTTCGATAGAAGATAGCACAATAATAAGAAGAAGAATATATATATATATAACTTCAAGATAACTTAATTTTCCTGCTATTCCATGCTGTCCCTTTAGAAGAAGAGCTCTTATGAATTTACATAGCCAACTTTCTGGTCACCATTGCTGAAAACATCTGAAGAAGTCTTATGTTTTGAACTCGTTAAGTATAGTCTGCAGTTATTTTGAATCGTGATCAAATCACATTCTCTTCAGTGAGTACTTGAATTTAAAAAAATGAAAAAAAGGAAAGAAAGGAAATGTTGCAGGATGACATATTTAGAGAATACGGAGGGTTGTAAATAAGACTCATAAAGCAAAAATATTGGGAACAAAATGGTATTCTAAACAACTGGAATATGACTTTTACAGAGCACAGAAACAGGTATGGAGAATGATCCGAACTCAAAGAAAAGAAATTTGTGAATACATAAATATACTAATCATAAAGAGAATAATGGTAAAATTATTTTATCAAATTATGTGAAGGCGAAAAAAAGTTCGAAATACCAAAGCCAGAAAACACAGATGAAATTCAAATAAATAATAATTTAATAGAATCAGTCATCTCGAAATTGAGAAATAGGAAATTATCTGGAACTGACAGAATTTATAATGAAATGATTGGAAACATGAGAAATTTAATTAACATATCTTTGAGAAAAGACAGATTCTCGATGAATGGAGAATGAATATTACAATACCAATATTTAAAAACGGAACAAAATCTGAACCCAAAAATTATCGAGGAATAAACTTACTTTGCACCACCCTAAATATATATACGAGAATTATTAAAAAAGAATTAGAATCGAAACTAAATTATAATGATGGACAACAAGGATACCGTAAGGGGAGATTAGGTATTGATGCGATATTTGTTATAAAACAAACAACAGAAAAAGCAATAGAATTTAACAAACCAAACTATTTATCTGTTTCGTTGACTTAGAGCAGGCTTTCGACATAATCAGATTACAGGATGTTCTGAAAGTACCAGCATGAAAGCCACAACAATTCATTGAAATGATCAAAGATATATACTCAAAAAGAATTTATAATAGAGGGAGATAAAATAGAAATCGTTGAAAGTTATAATTTACTGGGTCCAGAATCAGAAATGATGGCAAATGTGAAGATGAAATTAAAAGACGGATAGTCATGGAAAAAAAAGCGATATTAAACCTGACAAAAATTAGCAAAGATAGAGGTGTGAGTAAGGTCTTGAAAGTTAGAATTGTCAAAGCAATGGTACAAATAAATAAATTCCGTGTGATGGATACTGCTTTCTCCCTTTTTACGGGAACTCACGCTACCATCTAGTTCCTCCAAATTTTATCCGGGCTCCGGAACCGGCATAGGCTGACGAATCAGACCGGTGGCTGGGTCAGTATTCCTGACTGTAATCCGTGTGTCCCCAGACCGGTCTGCCTGCTTGCGGGATAAAAAACGCCAGATAAGCTGGCGGAAAAAACCCTGCTGTCCACGCCCAAGAGCGGCTATCTTGGCTATGGCTGAGGAAGATCCTTCAGCTCCTCACGTCGTCGACGGGAATCGAACCTAGGACACTCCTTCCCCAGGCATATGGTTGCGGAGCGCAAAGCCACTAGGCTAAGAGCGCGGACAGCAATGGTACAAGTAGTGATGTATGGATGTGAAAGCTGAATTATTAAGAAGAAAGACAGAAAGCGAATTGTTTCATTTGAATTATGGGTGTGGAGGACACTATTTAGAATCCCATGGACTGCAAGAATGACCAATAAGAAGATTTTAGAGAATTTTAGAGAATGCTCCTGTATAAGGAGCATTCTGTCTTATATTCACTTCTGTTTAGCGATCATTGTCTCCAAGGCAATGATCGCTAAACAGAAGTGAATGTACTTTGGCCATATTATGCGAGCTGATGAATCATTGGAAAAGGAAGTTATGTTAGGGATGATTGATGGTATGTGAAGGAGAGGAAGACCGCAAAAGTATTGGATAGACAACATAAAAGAACTTGCCAACTTGAACTTACAACTGCTGAAAAAAAGGACAGGAGGCCGAGTGGGATGGAGAGCCTTTGTTCACAGGATCACCAAGAGTCTAAATCGACTGGATGGCACACAACAACAACAACAATAAGATATCAGGACGCAAATACAAAAAAATTCCTTATAAAGGAAAGAGATCGGACATGCTGATTATTTAATTCCATGTTTATTTAATATAATCATGGACGACATAATAACAGAATTTAAGAAACAGAAATTAAATGAAAAAAAATTAATTTGGTTAGATATGCAGATGATGTAGCATTACTTGAAGAAAATGAAGATGATCTCTAAAAGCAATTATTCTAACTCCAACAGATATGCAGCAATTTTAACATGCAAATATCAAGAGAGAAATCAAAAACAATAGTAATTGCAAAAAGAACCGATACGATCTACATTAGAACTAAGTGGAAAATATTGGAACATGTAATGAAATTTAAATATCTCTTAACAGTGAAAATATAACACAGAATAAAAGTAAAAGAACAATCTCTGAAGGCTAATAAACTATCAGGATATCTCAATTCAACTATATGGAAAAAAAAAGATATAACGAAAGAAACAAAAATAAGCATATATAAATCAGTAGTCCGACCAATATTGACGTATGCCAGTGAAACAAGAATTGAAACATCAAAAATACAACAGATAAATTCAACATGAAAACTTAAGAAAAATAGTTAAAAAAACAAAACTCGATAGAGTAAAAAACGAAGAGATTTGTGACGAATGTCAATTACTACCCATAAACGCATGGATAAAAAAAAGGAGAAGATTGGAATGGAATAAACATGTTAATTGGATGAACCGAAAAAAAATAGCTAAACTACCCGAGACCGAAAAAAAAAAAGCGGTGGACTGACTGCCTGCATTGCAATATTGAAGACGCAACAAGTTGAAGTTTAAAGCAAGATCTAGGACGTCCTCTTAAAATTCAACGATGACTTCTAAGGCCGGAACAGGCCATGCTAGGCCTAAATCCTTGATACGCATGATGATGATGATGATGATGATTTCTTCTCTATTGTTGGTCATAATTCATGCACCCAATTTCAAATTCTGTAATGTTCACCATCAGTCAGAAATAGAAATAGAAATAGAAATAGAAAACAGACCTTTATCTTCTGAGAGCATAAACACTTAGTCAAGTATTCGAGTTATGTTCATTGCATTCTTAAAAGCAGCAGCATTTTTAAAACTGTTCCATGGTTTTTGATGAAGAAAAATATCAAAGTCCTTAATCACATTTTACAAGATGGTACTTTTATAACCAAGCAAGCTAAAACTTTGAAGTAAACAGCAAGTGATCCATAAGGTTCTGTTTCATTTTATCTTAGCCGAAGAGCTTGGTTATATTGCAGCAATGCCATCATTAAGCGTTTTAGTCATGCTGTACAAAGAATAAAATTAATTTCTTGATGTATGATGTATGATTTAAAATGATCCCTACTGGAAGATTAGCAATCCCGGACCACTACACTTGCTTTGATAAATTTAATTTCATTCAAAAAGTCTCACTTATGACAGCATTGCAAGATTTCAATTTTCAGCTGTTTCATGAATGTAAATTGATATAAATTATTCCCCTGATGCTAAATAAAATTTCTTGTAAAAATGAGAATTCATTAAAAAAACCGGCGAAAAAAAAATAATCAAAGTGCAATCTGGGTTGTTTTCAGTAAACCAACTGAAATTGATGGGTTTCAGTAAACTTAAATTTTACCGAATATTTTTGTATGCACATATGTTCAGGTTGTATAATATTCACTTAATTTCATTTGATATACTCAGCTGTGCCTGATTATTTTTTTAAATCTCCATATCTTAAGTAATCCCCTACACAAACAGATATATCCTATTTTATTATCCACTTTCGAAAAGATGCATCTCAATAAAGATAAATGAAAATACAATCTTTTTTTTTTTCGTAAATTTCGCTCTCACGAAAAGTTGTAAACCCATCTCACATGAAGTGCTGTAGGTTGGCTAATGCTACATAAATTGGAATCCTTGTTCTGGAGACCAAGCATGGAACTTTTATTCCAAATCACTTTAGGCATTCTGTGAGCAAAGTAGTTATCTTGCACTGTGCGATGAAATTCATCTCCCATCGAGAACATTTAGAAATATATGTACCCATAGTGGGATTTGAACCTAGGATCTATTAGATAAATTGATTAGTTCGTAGAAGACGTGAACTAAAATGTGCTAAAGGATAATGTGTGGACTAATATGTGCCATCAATAAGACTACAATAGGAAATCCATGGTTAGTTCAAAGGTGGCGCTCGTGTGCCTTTTGCGTGTGTTCTCTAATTTGCTCTCTATTTGAAAATAAAAAATAAAAAAACAGAGATAACCTCTTAATTCATTTATGAAGGAGGACTCAAAATCGCTTTCAAGTCCTTGCTGGAGCAGTCCTTAATAACCTAATGGAAATAGCTGTACTGACATTTATTACGACATCTTAGTTTTGTTACAGAGTGCACTAATAAAGTACATGAAACTATAATTCAGGATGTGTTATTCATTTAAGCAATAAGAAACCAATGGAATATATAAATGAGATCTCCTAAAAAGACTAAAATAGTTATTATACCAATCTAATATCATTTGGAATGGTAGTACTAGAACTCTCGAATAAGTCTCCTGCTTGCGAATCCATTAAATCTTGATGGCTAGATGGAAATGGAAGCAATTGTGATAAGCGCTTCTTCAAAATACTCTTTGATGGTGTTTTCATTCTCACATTCATTTCAATTTCATCCACTTATTCATCAGTTGTTGTATGGTCACTCAGATGCGGTGATGTGATACCAGTCTTCGCCATTAATTTTAGTTGCATATCGTTTGTCTAATTCTAAATCTTTCAGGATCTTATTTTTCTATGTAATGAAGTTTCATTTGATTACAAAGGTAGTAAGCTATAATTTTTCTAGTACTATTCGCACTTTACTCCCAGAACTTCTATTTAGTTTCAGTTTAATACCACAAATAATATTCTGAATTGTCAAAAAAAAAAAAAAAAAAAAAAAAAAAAAAATATATATATATATATATATATATATATATATAAAACTAATTAGGCGATGTTTTAGTACTCCAAGTGTTATTTAGTTTAAATTATATATGTGCATATCCAACACATTTCAGTATCCTCTTCAATGGTGGATAATTTCTGGCCTTCAGAAACAATGGGTGACGATATTTGCTGTGAGATCGAAACAAATATCAGTTGGGAGGAAAGCACCTTCAGAAAAAAAACGTATTATAGGATGTAGATCGTTGCTCGTGAAGGCATCTTCCGCATCCTATAATGCGGCACTATGACTTTGCATTTTTATAGCCTCCTAAACATTTTTTGTTGTTGTTTTTTCTTCCTTCGAAGCAGATAGCCCTACTTGAGAACGTTAAATTGCTGAGAGACTGAATATTGATGGCTAAAGGTCTTAGTTTTCTCCAATTCTAATTCTAAACGTCCAAATCTAAATGGATTGGAATGGAATGAAATGAAATGGATCAAGCTATGCAAAAAATATGATGCAGCTATCATTATGGCGTGGAATACATGGTTTCAATCCCATCTCATTATCAGATTTCCATCGACCACATATTGGGTTTGTAGAGCGACGAATCAATGATAAACTGAAGTTATCATTAACATTATAACGATATATTTGCAAATTACTAAAGCCCATAGTGGTTATAACTGGTATTGATTTTTTTTTTATGGACTAGTCTTTATTTCTTCAGTGTTGCACTCTAAAGTTTAAAAATAATATGACCTTGTACCGAGATGTTTCCATTTATTTGTCTCCACCACCTATACGTTTCCTGTTATTACCAACTGACCATTCTTCTTCACGACGCTTTATTTTTTCATAAAAATGCTTCGCTTTAGGAAGTCAATAAAAATTAAGGAAATAGGGAAATAAAAGTACTTTAATAGTGACTAATGATTCTCTGATTCCCATTCGATTGTGACGATGAAGTTGTTCACCCAGTTGTTTTGAGTAAGACTCCATCTGATGCGCAAGGAACTTAAGGGGTTTACAACCGAAGATAAATTATTTATAATAGTGCTTCGCTTCATGGTAGAAACAACACGAAGAAAGAAAAAAAAATTAAACTTATTGAACTTACTAACAATTCGCTGGTTTTCTGTTCACCATCTTCAGAGCACAAATTATAACTGTGAACAGGCTACACTAAATCATTAGTTACAAACTGAATTGTTTCTAATGATTTAGTGCAGTGCCTGTGTGCTTGTTACATTTATAATTTGTGCTCTGAAGATGGAGGACAGAAAACCAGCGAAATATTAGCAAGTTCAATAAACTACTTTATTATTTTTTTCTTCTCTTGGTGTTGTTTATACTGTGAAGCACTATTATAAATAACCAACAACACTTAAGCCTTTCAATTTTCGATCATATGTGAAGATAAATTAGTCGATTCATACAGAGGTGGCATGGATTTTCTTTTCGGAAACTCGGGTTTTTATTCGTAAAACAAACAAACTGACTAGAGAACATGCACTGGCTCAAATCAAGAACCCCATCCTCATTCAATACCTATACTGAAGCCCGTAACAAATGCAAGAAAATTATAAATACTTCCAAAACAGAATTTGAACGGGCCAAAAGCAGGAAGCTTGCAGCCTGTCCAAACGGCAGCCGTGCCTTTTGGTCTCTTGCCAAATCAATTGGCCGTAACTTTTGCCCTACACTATTTCCACCTTTATCATACCCAGATGGCTCAATTGCAACATCATAGAAAAAGCTAATCTCCTGGCATCACACTTGGCCTCCAATGCACACATAACTGACAATGGCAAATGCCCTCCAGTCATTCCAACTGCCCAACACACAATGCTCCCTGTACGGGCATTGTATGTTGGACATTGTATATCCTTTTGCCAAAAAGACATCACAAACCTGCTGTCTAAATTAGACACAAAAAAGTCTCCTGGCCCAGACGGAATTCCTCCAATTATCCTGAAGGTCTGTGCATCTGAACTGACTCCTATCCTAAGCCACCTGTACACGCTCTCTTACTCCACTGGTATATATCCCAAAACCTGGAAACTGGCCTATATCCAACCCATTCCTAAAAAGGTGACAAATCACTGCCATCTAACTACTGCCCCATCTCAATCACTTCAGTCCTATCAAAAGTAATGGAGAAAATCATCAACTCTTAACTCCTAATCTACCTTGAAATACCCGGCTATTAAGCGACCACCAGTATGGATTCCGTCAAAGCCGTTCAACAGGAGATCTACCCTCGTACATCACCCATCACTGGACAAACGCTATGGCAAAATTTGGTGAATCTCAAGTAGTTGCACTGGATATCTCCAAAGCCTTTGACCGAGTCTGGCACAAAGGCTTACTAAGCAAACTCCCATCATTTGGACTGCCTCAGGACTTCTGCAGATGGATTGCCAGCTTCCTGTCTGGACACACACTATGTGTGATGGTAGACGGCTCCCTATCCTCTCACCATCCAACTAGTGCCGGGGTCCCTCAAGGTTCAGTTCTCTCACCGACCCTCTTCCTTCTATATATCACTGATCTACTTCAGTAGACCTCTAACCCAACACACAGTTTTGCAGATGACAGCACATTACATTCCTCCCTTTCATTTGACAAACCCTACTCTACACAACTTACTTTAACCCACAGAACATCAACCACCGCTACCCTTAATTCCGACCTCCAAGCTATCCGCCAATGGGGCTCAGACAACCTTGTCAACTTCAATGATAGTAAAACCCAGTTCTCTCTTATTTCTCACAAAAAAGAACCATTTTTCCCCAGCATTGTTTTCGATGACACTCAAATTCACAGACAAGACGAAATTTCCCTTTTCGGAATTACCCTGACATCAAGCCTCTCCTGACATAAACACATCACAACCATTGCATCCCCAGCTTCCAAAAAACTAGGTTTTCTCTTTCGCTCAAGACGTTACTTCACCCCTAAACAGCTGTTAACACTATACAAGTCACAAATCCGCCCAGCTCTCGAATACTTCTTTCACATCTGGAGTGGGGGCTCCAAAAAGCACCCTCAAAATGCTTAACTCGATACAGAGGAGAGCAATTAGACTAATAAATGACCCTTCCCTCACCAACTCGCTCACCTCACGTTCACATAGACGCTTGGTCTCTGCAATCTGTAAATTCTATAAATATTTTCACGGAAAATGTTGTTCATCTGAAACAGCATCAATAATTCCCCACCCTGTACTAAACCCATTGGAACACGTACAGCTGCCGCCCAACATCTTTTTACAGTACACCTCGAAACCCACAAAATAAGTTTCTTTTCCTCCTTCTTCATCCCTGCTACTGCAGTACTGTGGAACAGTCTTTCCCCTTAAGAGTATTCCCAAGGAATGCAATATGCAGGCGTTCAAATCAAATATAACCAAGTTCCTTCTTTCACAACCCATTACCCATATACGGTACTAACGTACTATAGGTTGATGACCAGCCAACCTCTTGTATATGGGCCCAACATAAAAAAAAAAATATATATATATATATATATATATATATATGTAGAAAGTATTTTACCTTGGGTATAATATATGTTAAAGATACCAAACTATTTTAAACCTGGTTTTACTCCATTTCCCATTTCTCCATATTACATGAGTAGCTATGGACATATTACAGACTAGCTGATCCTGCACTACGTGCAGGATCAGCTAGTCTTGCATCACTTGCAGGCGCAAACTTGACTTTTTGTCTTTTGCTTACTTGGGAAATGGAGAAAAAAACCAGGTTTAAAATAGCTTGGTATCTTTAACATTTATTATACCCAAGGTAAAATCTACACACACACACACACACACACACACACACACACACACACACACACACACACACACACACACACACACACACACACACACACACACACACACACACACACACACACACACACATACACACACACACACACATACATATATATATATATATAATATAATTTTTTGATATCTTCATCATCATCATCATAGTTTATTCACAATATGATACAATGTTAAAAGGGAAAAGAGATTTATATTAAAAATTTTGATGTCTTACTTGATAATATTACTATATATAGTATTATGAATGACAATAATCAATTATCTTTAGTACATAAGCCAAAAACGGCTCTGAGTTTAGTTAATACCTTTGCATAATACCAAAAATGCTATTATGCAATGCACCTTTTATGACTGTATTAGATTATTTCTATATTTATCTGATATTTCACCGTTACTTTTGTCTTGTTGAATTGGGTTTTTTTATTTTGTAAGAGTGTAAAACATGTACAAGTTTTTTGTGTATTGGTGTTAGCCCCAATTTCATATCAGGTCAAATAACTTGTTATGGCCAAGTAACTTGACTTATAACAATCTAAGTTTTGGTAATTTTCGGGTGATGGATCACGCTGTGCTTGTCAGTTATGTCTGTTCGGTCCTGCTATGCTTGTCAATTACGTGTGTTCTGTTATCAGTTTTACAGGATGAAAAACCACAGTTTTTGGAGAAACAAAACTCTACCCTTACCATATGAAACACACTAATTCACCTTCTAATCATAGAGCACGTCGTTCTTGCAGCTATACTACATTGACTCCGTAGTGTGGTTGCAGTGCGACGGTAGGAAAATCATGGACATCTAGGACGCGAGGAATCTTTATGAGAGCTTTTCAGTTTGTTTGAGACGGAAGAGGAACGGTTTCATCCCACAAAACCAGCAAACCAGCTGGCGAACTCATGCAGTTGGAAGATATTATACACACTGGCCTCATATCCTTCAGTGCTTTGGCCGTAATTCTAATCAAACCTAATCTGCCTGCACTTTGGAGGCTCTGATTTAATGATCTTTATGAATAAGCGAGTAACTCACTGGAATCTGGTAAGTCTCTTCTGAACGTGCAAAAATTCCCACCAGATTCCAGAAATTACTTTATTTATCGTAGTTAAAAATCGCCTCTCTCCTTGGCATTACTTCTGTAAATGTAGCTTTGTAGTATCAGTTTTAAATGAAGTATCCATTTTAAATAAAATAGACACTTTTGTTTCAAAAACAAAACTAACTGAACATTCCAGACATGAATTGTTGGAAATATCTCCTTTTCGAAATATATTTTTACGTTCTCTGTATCTAGCTATCCTGGAGTAATATGCGTCGCGAACTTAGTACTAGTTGTATCCATGTTGAGTATAAGTTCTCGAATGGATGAAAGAATGAGATCAGAAGTAACTTTGAGTCGAGTAAGTTATCGGAGAATTGTAAGAAAAAAGCTTTGTTTCACAACATGTTTGTTTGGGATCATTCGTGCTGCATTGAATGTTCTCAAAGATCACAGTACACATTTATCGTGTATCGTTCTTACTTTGTAATCCAGCCTCATCAATGAAACTGACACTCAATGGGAAAAATATTGATCAAGTGTCAAGATATAAATATCTTTTTTGCTGGCTTAATGAACGGTTGATCCAGAAATAAATATAAAGACAAGGATTGAAGTTGCACGGCAGTCCTTCATGAAAATGAGAACACTATTCTGCAATAAAGACCTAAACATGGAAGTCAGATGCCGAATGCTGAAATGCTACGTGTGGTCTATTCTGCTCTATGGAGTTGAAACATGGACATTGAAGGCGACAACCATCAAGAAAATCGAAACCTTTGAGATGTGGCTATACAGAAGAATGCTAAAGATATCATGGACAGAAAAAATTACCAATGAAGATGTCTTGAAATCCATTGGCAAAGCTAAACATCTTGTACAAATAATCAAGAAACGAAAAACATCATATCTTGGCCACATCATGAGAAACAGCAAATACCAACTTATACAAACTATTTTGATAGGAAGAATTGGTGGCAAAAGAAGTAGAGGAAGAAAAAGAATATCATGGTTTGATAACATCAAGACGTGGACAGGAAAGAGCAGTGCACAACTGCTCAGATTAGCACAAGAGCGCAATTTGTTCGCCAAGATGGTCGCTGACCTTCGATAGAAGATAGCACAATAATAAGAAGAAGATAGTTCAATAAAGCAATGTCTAGAGTCTGTGTCAGAAAACCGTATCACTATGCATTAGATGGTTCACCTTCAGTTCGAAAAACGTTTATATAGGTTCTTCAGTCCTAAACTAGATTTAAGCTCAGATCTTTCGAACCAACGCTGTCGTTACCTATTGAACTGCCGACGGAGGTTTCGCAGCCTGTTTTGCGACTACTTAACTTTCTCACTCTCCAACCACTAAGATACAGATTCGAATCCCACCATAGGCATACACTGCTTGGAAAGAGGTCAACGGTCACCACAATGTGACGAATAAACATCCATGGCATCACCGAATAAACATCCATGGCATCATCTCCTTTCGCTGCGATGACCACAGCAATCATACGGGGCATACTTTCTACAAGCGTACGATAGCGATAAATGGAAATTTTGGACTATTCTTCCTGTATCAAGGTATAGAGTCCATATCAGAAAATGGTATCGCTATGCATAGTTCACCTTCAGGTCGAAAAACTTTTATAAAGGTTCTTCAGTCCTAGACCGGATTTGAGCTCAGGTCTTTTGAACCAATGCTATCGCCACCGACTGACCTGTCGACGGAATGTAATGCGGTCCTAGACGTTGTGGAGCGAACGTCGCTTGACCTCTTGACGAGCCAATTCATCCCACAGATGTTCAGTACGGTTGAGACCATGGCTCTGTGGATGCCAGTTAAGTATGATGACGTTTATGTTCACAAACTACGCAGTTACAGCAAAAGCCTTATGACACAGCGAATTGTGTCATAAGGCTTTTGCTGTAAGAGACAGTAGTCAGTTCCATAAAATCGCCACAAACTAGAAATCATTGCATTGTCCAGAATGTTCAGACACCTCTCGGAGTTCAGTGTTCGTGGCACCACGAACAGAGGTCTGAGGTTAAATCAGGAAAAATAGGACCATACCATCAATGGTAAGAGACGTTCACTGGGCATCCACTGCTTATCTGATTTGTCGCTCCGTAACACAGGTGTACATGCTCTTTGCACCACTGAAGACAACAACGCTGCATGTTGATTTGGATACTGCGAGCTTACATATTGCGGTCCCAATATGGGAATCCATGTTATGAGCGTCGGTTCTCAATGTGTTCGTGCAGATTCTTGTTCCAGTCGATCCCCGGAACTCCGCCTTCAATATGACAACCGACGAATGGCGGTTTTTGCGTATTATCCTTCGTAGCACCCTACGGTCACGTTTGGTGAGTGTGGTTGATCGTCGATTTCGAGTAGCACTTGTAGTTCACCTGCTGCGCTTCCATCTCAGTATGGTATCACTAATTCTTGACCTGGGATGGCCCAATTTGTCAGCAATTTGCCGAACAGGTTAACTTGCAACATGGCATCCTATCACAACCTCTTTCAAATTCCGTCGGTTCCCTTCTCGCAGCCATTTCACCTGGACACAGTTGCCCTGACTTGGGAGCATCATATTCCTGCAATTTATACCGGCTACAAAGACGTGACTTGTTACATGCCACGATGCACCTTGGAAATGGAAAATTTGAAGTATGACAAACTATTAAACTATTATACATTAAGACGTTGATTTAATACTATTACTACTCCTACTGCTACTACTAGCAAATGTCTATCTCTATGTTCACTGGGCATTCAAAGATGCCGTATGGTCACTCCAATGTTCGGTGATGTGCCATACCAGGACTCGCCATGTAGTCCTGTTGCTTGCTTTTCTGGAGACTTCAGCTGTATGAAGATTAGTCGCTTCACACACACCATCCATCCATCTCATTGAAGTTCTACAGCTTCCTCTTTTTCCAGGAACTTTACCTTCTGTTACTGTTCTGAGAAGTCCTCCTTCCATCCTTTCAATGTGTCCAAATATTTTGACTTTCTTCTGTCAATATCCTTAAGGAGCCTTAAAGTTCTACTGATCTTTTCTAACACCCATTCATTTGTACCCCTTTCAGTACATGACATCCTCAACAGCCTTCTGTAACACCACATTTCAAAAGCAGATATCTGTTTCTTATCTGACTTCTTTGGGTTCCAAATCTCACATCCATAAGTCACTGTTGGAAAAACAACTGCATCCAAAATCCTCAAATTTGTTCCCATGGAGATCCATTCTTTCAGATTTTAGATAACTCTGACTATTGTTTTAGCCATTCCTAACCTTCTGTTGACGTCTTCTGAGCAATTCTTGAGATTAATAATGGATCCCAGGTACTCAAATTTGCTGACTTCCTCAATTCTTTGCCCATTAAGATACACTTGTTTCTCAAAAGCTTCCCTGTTTGTTTTTCCTTTGAGAACCACAATTTTTGTCTTGCTAGGATTGAGTTGACGTGCTCTGTTATTACTGATCTTGTTAACTTTGGAAAGAATTTGTCCTAGTTCTTCTATGTCATTACAAAGAAGTACTGTAGCATACTCAGACTACTGATCAGTCTCCTCCTATCCTAATTCCTGTCTTTAGCTTATCCAATGCTTCACGCATGATGTCCTCCGTATGTTTACTAAACAAGTGAGGAGAAAGTAAACATAAAAACTATTATACATTAAGATGTTGATGTAATACTATTACTACTTCTACTGCTATTACTAGCAAATGTGCATTCATATTTACATTATTATTATTTCGTATTTGCACAGTTAGTCGTGTTATCATGATTGAGACATATGGTATACGTGATTGGAAATGATTCCGGATTTGGTTAACAGTTTATTATTATAGAATTAGGCAATATTTAATGGACTAAAAGTGCAAATGATATTGGAAATGGGAACATCTTGAACTATTCTTTTTCTCTGCTCGCTACTTTACCGAGTGAACAGTATTATTTCAGAAATGGTTCTGAAATAGCAGACTACTACCATCGGAAACATTTGTAGGACCATACCATGGATTTTGTTTTTATGAATTATATGAATCTTAATCAAGAAGAGGTTGTAAATCTAGTTGTAAATAATTAGAGTAGGTGATTATACACCTAGAGATTAAATCATCTACCACCTAAAGACACAAAACATCCATTTTCCGCAATGGACTCGAACCCTCATCCTGTTGATTGGAGGAGTGGAAATGCTAACTACTTAGCTATGCAGGCTTTCCTTGTAACAAAATACAGCGTCTTCTCACGAGCATCTTTGCACTTGCACTAGATTTTAATTTGTGCAGGAATTACTTTAAAATTATAAGGTGCATCATTAAAAGGATCTCTCTCTCTCTCTCTCTCTCTCTCTCTCTCTCTCTACCCCCTCCCCGTCTTAGATAAATTTTCTTCAAGTTTATGCCAAATCCAAATTCCAATAAAAAAATTCATAGAAACTCGAGCGGTTGCTCATGCTTTCTGAAACATTTGATCATGTTCGCATAAATCTTCCAAGTGAGACATACCTTATGATCTACTTACTTTAACAGTTGTTGGCTTTTTATCGTCAAACTTTAGCAATACTTGGCGTGCTATTTTTTTTTAAATTT
The DNA here is from genome assembly GCF_054136105.1 of Typopeltis vanoorti. Classification (NCBI taxonomy): domain Eukaryota; kingdom Metazoa; phylum Arthropoda; class Arachnida; order Uropygi; family Thelyphonidae; genus Typopeltis; species Typopeltis vanoorti. The sequence continues at coordinate 37,793,056 of NC_143562.1, forward strand.
CAGTTAACGTTTTCTTCCTATTTATCCACGACTTTCTTTCGTTGGTTGAAAATTCCATTCTTTAAATAATATGTTTTCTTTCTCAATGGAGAAATATTTCAGTACAAACAAGCAGAATCTGTAGCATTTATAGTATAGGATGCCTAAATACTAAATGCCGTTCTAAGAATTAAGTTATCATTGCTGTCATATTTCTGACAAAAACAAAAAAAACTTTTTTACGTTCGTTTCTACTCACCATTATTTGGCTCTCTCTTATCAAATAACTTTAGGGACTACTCTTTTCTTTACAGATCTATGATATGCTTGCCAAGAATACATTAGAAAAATTTCATCACCCAGTATGAGACCATAACCGTACTAAATGGAGACCGAAAAACTCGCGATTTCATTGTGAAAGACAGACACACTGGCTAGAGAGGAATACACGCAATTTACTGACATGCTAAACAAATACAGATAGGCTTCACCGGCTCCTATCATAGTATAGCATTAATTTAAGTTTCTATAAAGCCATGTTTCTTGGCCATGACTAAGCAGTGAACCTTTCTCAAGCTTAGACTTTATTTTTTCTTTGCAGATGGTATTTTGCTTCTGAAAGCTTTCGGCTAGGTATCAATCTAAGACATTCCTAGTATTTTTTTTCTGTTATTTGCGATGGTCCTTAAGTCCTGCTAAGACCGTGATCTCTCTTTCTCTTAATTCTTAATAAAAATTACAACCTGCAAATATTCAAACTAATCGTAATTGATTTCTTAATTTTGTGTTCTTTTTCAGTCATTTTACCCATATCGTGCTTAAAGAATGTAACCAACAATCCCTTGCATGTGAGATCAATCACTCTCAAAATTTTATTTATTCATTTTCATTCCTATGGATACGTAAATAAATGTACACATCTGTCTTACGAATAATCTGCATGTAGTTATTTATAAGTTGAATGGATTATCTGTGCAAGATGGTTTTGCCTTAGAAGTTTTTAAACTTTAAAATAAATTAATACTATAAAGATGAAAGAAATGATAGACTGAACCTTTCTTAATATGCCATTTCTTCTTATTTGTATCCTATTTGTTTTCTCATATTAAGCATGTAAAAGTTATGTTCTGCTAAAATTGAATGAGCAAAATCCCATAATTAGATTATTCATACTCCAGAACTCAAAAGGAGATGCAGTGGTGTAATATTCCGAATAGATGTCATTTTTGATTTGCAACCAAAACACCATAAATTCTGATATTCTTTTCTTTGTGTGTGTGTGTGTGTGACTCCCACCCACTATTCCTGATATGTACTCTCAGGAGGTGTACAGGATCTTACGATAGTATCACATGAAGAATTTAGTTCATTACTAACTCTAACATTATCGCATCTTGTATTTCTATCTTCTAAGGCACTTTTTACTGTATTCACCTATGTCTTGGTATTCCTCTGGGTCTTTTTCCTGACAGCCTGGCAAAGAACACTTATTTTGCCAATCTTCCCTCTCCAATTCTGTTTACGTGACCATACCACCTGAGATTAGCTGCGCTTGCTAACGCATTCCTGGATGCTAACAATGGCAAGTTCTTTCCTAATATCCTCGTCTTTAATATGATATTTCCATTGATGCCATCTGTTCACGCCCCTAATCTTTCTCGGAACACTCATAACTGCGGTCTCCAATCTTTGATAAAGTGTTTTATTTCTAACCCAGCTCTCAGTCCCATAAGTTAAATTCTCTTTTTAATTAGTTTTATATAGATTTTTAATTTTTAATTTATTTTTTACATAATCTGGAAACCCTGTTCCAGAAGCCAAACATGGAACCTTTTCAAGCCACTTCAGGCCTCCAGTAAGTGATCTCTCATCCGATGATGAAATTCATATCCCATCTAAAGATAATCACAGACATTCATGCCCACTGCAGGATTCAAACTAGCAGCCTGTTTGATGGATGGCGGATAACGCTGACCACTCGGCCAACCAGCAGGCCGGCAAAATCGAAAAACCCGCAAGTCCCAGTTTTCCATTTGTTGAAAATAATACTTGTAATAGTTTATAGAGCTCCCACAATTTTCCTTACGAATAGTCTTGTATAATTATACTATTAGGAAAAAAACGTTATTCCGAAGGAGAACTGAATTGTCTACTAGTCGTGGAATCACTGATGTAATACTGTTACAAAACACTTAGTTCTACTCAGAGCAAAGTAGAAACTCTAAGTACCTGCATTGACTCGTGTTATTAGTTCAATAAGTTCCCCATCAATTGGAGATAACTGTTGTTCAGATATCATGGTACAACTATTTTTAATGTGTTGTCGATTGTTTTATAAATTATCGTTTTAATGTGACTTCCGGCAACAAAAGGTTGTGAGCTTATATTACATTAGTACGGTAGGCAGGCTAATATTTTATGTATTTTTTTATATATATTTTCTGTATTTTGATTCATTTTTACAGAATCTGGAAACGTGTCTGTACAGACCAAACACGAAACTTTTTCAAGCCACCTCAGGCCTGTGATTCACTTGTAATAGGACGAACTTCTTGACTAACCATTCTAAGTTACTTTTCATGTATGAAAATTAAGGAACATTATGCGGTTTAGTAAGATGGGATGATACTTGCTAACCGAAATAGTAAGAATGGAAAATAAACAGTTAGCCGAGTTCAGGCTTTCTCCAAAATGTATCTTTTAAAGAGGAACACACACACCACAAGAAGTTGAATGGCAGTGGGCAGTTTTGTGAAGGATCCAAAGTAGAATTTTCTGCTTTCTCTCTGTTTAGCTGATCAAGTTAATTTGTAGATCTCCCCCCCCCCCCCTCACACCCTTGTTTCCCGTCTGCATTAGCACGTGCTCCACAACTTCTACATTTGTTAAGCTCCGCTGCTTCTGCTATGATGGTATCTGATAAGAAGCATCCTCTCGAAAGCGCCCCCCGGGGCGGCTTGCTCTTTGCCTCCCAGATGATTAATAACATCGAACCACGCCAGGTACTTGGCCATTGTCTTGGTGTGTCAGTGCAACAGACCGGCCCTGCAGTCATCAGGGAGACGGCCACCATGTTCTTATCTGCACCATCCATCTGGACTACGTAAAAATTCTATTAATGAGCGAACAACAGCCATGAGGTTTCCGCGCGGCCCGAGACTCACGTAGTGACCAGCGCGTGGTCATTGGACCGAAGACACCTCCGAGCAGGAAGACAGATGTTAGGGAACAACATGTTATTAGCAGTAAACTGCGTCCATTCTCACTCCGTGTAGACGGGACACACCTGCTTGGAAACACTGTGAAAACCTACCTGTAAAGTACAAAGTGTTAGTCGATATCAGGGCCTCTACACTAAACGTTTTCTTTATACTGAAGTTCACACACTGCAAGTGTTTGAAAGCGGTGAGAAGCCTCTTGTCTCTTTTATATTATTATTTGGTTGTGGTTTTGCCTTACTGTAGAGGTCGCTTCTAATAATTCTGGAAGTGTGTCCTCTAGTAGAGTTTCCAAGATACGCGGAGATATTAATGTTCTACTTTTATGCCTTTCCAAATCATATAACTCATATATGACTTGAGCCTTGAGCATTCAGCAGAATTTCTGGTAGGGCACGAATCTTCGTCCCAGTGAGTGAGTCCTCCTCCTCCTTCCATCCCAACCAAAATCTCGAAGGAACCACCTCATCATGTTAACTAAATGGATGCTTGAACATTGGGTGAAAAGGGGGAGTAACCGACAAAATCTTCTCAAAATAAGTTTTTTTTTTTTTTGGTAGAAGTAAAAGCGGAATATTTCTTAGAAATATTCTTGCAAGAAACGGACAGTTTGATGGGTCTCTTATGTCCCATCGGTTAAGATAATGTCCCATTATCTTAACCGATCCCATCCATTATGACAGAAGAGTACATCATTAAAGGGGTTATCTAATTTGATATTTTTCTAAGATGTAGCATTTGATTTGCATTGAAGAACATCGTAGCCGACCTGTGTTTATAGAAACGAAATGATTGAAGAATATGGATGAAAAAGTTGATCAAGGAAAATAATGAAAAGGATGGGACGAATGAAGAGAAAACAAGAATGCTGGCGAATTTGCAGTTAGATCGCGGTAGCGTTATCCCAAATGACAGTATTACAGGATTAGAAGAAAACCTTACTTTGGTTGAAATATACGCTGAATATAATATAACAGGGTAAAAGAGATATGTCTCGGATGTCATAAACTTTTTTGTTGTATTCCTGATGTTCTTGTTTACAATAACGCCAAATCAATTAAAGTCATAGATGAGTCTTCTGTCTGTAAACTACTGACCGATCTGTTTGTTTTGGTAAAGGTATGTCTTTGCATGGGAATACCCGAAAACTCAGGCATTCTCCACGCAAAAAAGCATACTTACCACCATATGAGACTGGCTACAAAGATACTTATTCATTGTTTCTAACGCAGATTATGGCAAAGAATCTGCCTGTCATAGTTTGTCACCGAGAATCATTAGCTGCGCGTTTGAGTTAATAAAGTAAATATTATCTAAAATTGTATACCTACATTTCATAAAATTTGATATTTTAGCTGAATTAGAATGATCCTCTATGCATGCGTGTACTTTATAAGTTACGCCAATTACGTATTAACTGCAAAGTAATTTTTTTGCTTCGACTGTAATATTCACCAAACCAAACCAAAGCTACATAAATTACTACACGTTAATTAAATAAAAAGGTAATGTTTTACTATATTAATGTAATAAATAAAACAATTCCTTGAAACGTAGTTCGGTTCAAGGAATTGTTTTATGAAGTAGGAACCTTCACTCTGTTGTATGATGAAAACTCCACAATCGCCACTACTATCAACTACTGTAAAACTGTTTTACAGTAATTAAGATTTAACGGCTGGAAAAAATAATAATCGGATTGGTATGCGGTTAGATGAATTGAAAGTATGTGACAAGATTTCAACCACGACACTCAGAGTTAAATTGAGCAGATGTGATAATCACTGTTGTCCTTGATGAGCGGTGGATTCGTATTCAGCTGAATATGGATAATTTCATACAGCACAAATGATACTCACTTCATATAAAATCTTTCAACATCCAACATGATTCCCTTAAAGGGTTAACCGATTGAAGAGGTACCGCTAACGTTCATCATCCTCACGGTTTGTGGATGTTAGTGGTTCATCTACTTAACGGTCCTATTTGAAATATTTCCATCAGTGTTTCATAACGTATGGACTTTCTTTACCTCCGCCACAGCCAACACTTTATGAATAATCTTGGTTTAAATCACTCTTCCATTTTTGCCACTTAGCATAACCTTTAAAGGCATATAGCGATGGGGATATGACATAATTCTTAAACATTCTTAATCAGTAATCAGAATGACTTTACATCATTGAGATTAAACAGAGAGATCATCAGATGAATTATCTATTCGTTATCTCTCTTATATAGAAAAGATTAGTGTTTCCAAGAACTAGAAATAAAATGTGAGTTAGATTTTATTTCTGGCGATTTTAGCGCAATACTCAGCATCGATTTTATTTACAAATATAGATTTTTTTTCTGTATTAGTCTAAGCATAGAAAATAACTTCATTGCTCATTATATACGGATATAAGAATTATTTAAGAATAATGAGCATTCTTATAATTTAAATTACTTTATTGCAAACAGTTGCGTTAAACGATTTGAGATGAGCTACGAATAAAGGACTCATCATCATATTTCCCGATATGTACCAGGTTTACAGGACACTATGACAATACTGCTAAACTGGGTCACTAATGGGCCAAAGATAGATGACTGGAGGAGGAGGAGGAGGAGACCTCCACATAGCTTCCAAAGAATGTGGAAAATCGACCAGTTTCTTCTGACCCAATGTCTTATTCTCACCTTTCCGCGGTGCAGCCAGTTGCTAGTATCTGCAGTTCAGTATCCACCTGGATACTGAACAAACGAGAATCGGGTAGCAGATTTTAGGCTTAGCCGATCCAATTGTATCCTGTATTGGCATAAATCCAACACAGAAATAAAGATCTTAGCATACTAAATATAAATTTTATCTTACAATCTTCGTAGCAAAGTCGGTAAAGGAGATTTTCAACCTAGGGTTGAAAAGCCTTATCTTTTAGCCAAAGTCTAGAACACAATTGAGCTTTCAAGTGAAGATGAGCTAGAGTTAACAAGTGAAGATGAGCTAGAGTTAACTAGTCTCATGCTGATGCGGAGAGATTTCTAGTTGTGGAAATTCGGGTTTTTAATTCTGCAATAGACAAATTGGATAGATACATTTAATTGACAGGCCTAGGATTAATTGCCCTATAGTTAAGATTAACCACCTCTCTCTCTCTCTCTCTCTCTCTCTCTCTCTCTCTCTCTCTCTCTCTCTCTCTCTCTCTCTCTCTCTCACACACACACACACACAGTATTAATTCGGTTTTTATATGAAGCCAAGTTGATTGTCAGTGACAGGCCAGTGAGCCTAACACGTTAAACAAATAATAAATAAATAACTAAAATTTATTAGATTCTTCGATGTTTATACGTTTTGTTTGTTTGATTTTACTGTAAAGTAAATAAATCTACACGAGATACTTAAAAAATTCAGCGTACATATGGGAGCTATTTAGTTCCAAACTCGTTTGTATGCGCACTGAAGATACAGAAACTTTACAAGTTGAACTTTTAAATAAATACAGGTAACCCTCGTATAACGCGGTACTTATCCAACGCGGTCTAAAATTGTAGTAACCCTTGTTGAACGCGGTACTTATACAACACGGTTCCAATAAAAACACGGTCTACAAATTGTGGTAACCCTTTATCTTTTTATATGTTTTTCACCGCGCGACTTAAAAATCAAATTTTATCGTCGTTAAATTTGTGTCTGCCTGTATTCCGCATGTAATTATAAGTAGCGAATTTATATTAGGGGAAATACCCTTTAGCACGCATGTGC